>NC_141253.1:20034950-20094950 GCF_054856555.1 Leptonotus elevatus
ACGACTCACTGCTCGTGACCATAGGTGAGGGCAGGAACGTAGATCGACCGGTAAATCGAGAGCTTCGCCTTTTGGCTCAGCTCCTTCTTCACCACAATAGACCGATACAGAGTCCACATCACTGCAGACGCTGCACCGATCTGTCTGTCGTTCTCCCGCTCTATCCTTGCCTCACTCGTGAACAAGACCCAAAGATCCAGATGACACTAGATGACACTAATATCATTTCAAACTTTTTTCACATGATCTAAAAACAAAAACAAATCTCTCCATGAGCCGTCACTTACCGTGGCGGAGGGATTTGTGTGTCTCAATGATGTTGTCCGGGGGCTTTATGCCACTGGCAGTGTCAGTCATGGCAAACAGGTCCTAGGTGAGGGACGAGACAAAGCATGGCTCAAAAATACCTCTTATGATGATAAAAATAAATTGATTAGATTTTCCCTTGCCTAGATGCAGGTCACCGGGGCCCCCCTCTGGCGCCAGGCCTGGAGGTGGGGCTCGAAGGCGAGCGTCTGGTGGCCAGGGCTGCACCCATGGGGCCTGGCCGGGCACAGCCTGAAAAGGCAACGTGGGCCATGGACTGACCACCTATGGGTGGGGCTAAAGGGGTCGGGTGCATTGTGAGCTGGGCGGCAGCCAAAAGCGGAGACCTTGGCGGTCCGATCCCTGGTTACTGAAGCTAGCCCTAGGGACATGGAATGTCACATCTCTAGCAGGGAAGGAGCCCAAGCTGGTGTGCAAGGCAGAGAAGTTCTGACTAGACATAGTCGGACTTGCCTCCACACACAGCTTGGGCTCTAGTACCAATCCTCTCGAAGAGGGGTTTCACTCTGGAGTTGTCCACAGGGGTAGGGTTAGGACTAGATACGTTTTTAACTTCCTCCCTACCCCTTTTGAACATATAAACTCATTTCTTTCTTCTTATTCTTATTTTTCTTTTTTACTTCAACTTGTATTTTATACTTGTAATGTGTTTTGTGTTTTCTTAATGTTTATATTTTCAATAAAACCATAAACCAACCAACCAACAGTGAGAGGCGCAGAGCAGGTGTGGGCATACAAATTGCCCCACGGCTTGGTGCCTCTACATTGGGGTTCACCCCGGTAGACGAGAGGGTAGCCTATGGGTGGGGGGGGCAAGCCCTGTTGTTTTTGCCTCCACACTTTTTGGAGTCCTTGGAGGGTGTGCAGAGAGCGCTCCCCCTGGGGGACTTCAACACTCACGTCAGCAATGACAGTGAGATCTGAAGGGGCTGGGAGGAAGACCCTCCCCAACCCCGGCCCCCACTCAGAACATGAGCAGTGTACTGTTTTTGGACTTCTGTGCTCATTGCGGATTGTCCATAGCGAACACCATGTTCAAACATAAGTGTCTCCATATGCGCACTTGGCACCAGGACACCCTGGGCCGCAGTTCGCTGATCGACTTTATGGTTGTTTCTTCAGCTTAGCAGCCACATGCTGTGGACACTCAGGTGAAGAGAGGGGCGGAGCTGTCAACTGATTACCACCTGTTGGTGTGTTGGCTCCGATGGTGGGGGAACATGCCGGTCCGACCTGGCAGAGCTAAACGTATTATGAGAGTTTGCTGTGAATGACTGGCAGAAAGAGTTTTCAAAGAAAAAAATATTATTTGAGAAACGGGTGTTTTCAGTGACGAGATTGTTAGCCTTGTATATCGAGGCACAACTATAGTATGAAAAAATTATTCTGTTTGTTGAGCTAAAACCGTTCAATTGCAAAACTATAACATGTGTCGGGCATAATGTTTTTAATATAAAAATCCATGCCAAATGTATTTCTAATTATCTTGAATCAAATTTATCTTCACATCTTCCTTCAGGTTTTCTTTGTGAAACTGATATTGACGAATGTGAAAGCCAGCCCTGTCAGAATGATGGCTGGTGTGAAGACGACACTGCTTCCTATATCTGCCACTGTCCTGATGTAGATGTTGGTCATCGGCCATGGGGAGGCAAAGACTGCACCGTAAAGCTTTCTGGCTGTGTCCACCATGATTGTCAAAATGGAGCCACCTGTTATCCATGGTTTGATGGAATTGAACATGGCCACACATGTTTGTGCGCTCAGGGATTCTATAACGAGCAGTGCTCCATGCTGACAACGTTCTCTTTAACCTCTGCAGGTTTCATTCCAATTAAGGTTTCGAAAGAGAAGATCCAAACTGAGACTCAAAACGCTGATTATAACCGCTTTAGAATACAGTTCCGTTTCCGGACAACATTATCAAATATGTTACTTTTTTACAGAGGAGATGTGTACAACTATGTCCTTATAGAAATTGTAGATGGTTTCCTTTATGCAAAAACCTTTTCTGATACATCTGAATATAATTTGACCTTTCCTGTCTTTGTTAATGATGGCATTTGGAGAGATACTCATGTATTTGAGGATAACAAGAGCATTCATTTGATAATGAAAGGACCTGGCTGTAACAGAGATGGCTGCAGAGCTAAAGATGAATCACCTTTCGAGACTTTGGAAACCTTCTCCCATATATATGTAGGTGGAGCACCAGAAGAAATGTTACTGAACTCCCTAAGTGATGCAAGCTTCATTGGATGCATGGAAGACTTAATGATAGACGCCCAACCTATCCTCCCCCAATCATTTCAAGACGAGCAAATACAAAATCTGGGATGTATTAAGACTGAGTGGTGTATGCCTGACCCCTGCTATGGGCATGGACACTGTGTGGACCTATGGACCAACTACCGCTGTGACTGCCATCGTCCTTTCTATAGTGGAAGATGCATTGAAGGTGAGCATTTTCACTACTGTTTCTGAAAGACAAATATACAGAATCACTTGTATCACATTGTGGCGGCCGTGGCTCAGGAGGTAGAGCTGATAGTCCAGTAACCGGAAGGTCCGCTGTTCGATCTCAAGTCTCTCCACGTCATGTGTCGCTGTGTCCTTGGGCAAGACACACATTGCCTTCAGTGCCACTCACACTGGTGAATGAATGGTGTGAATGTTTGGTGGAGGTCAGAGGCACACTGGTAGCCAAGCTTCCGTCAGCCTGCCCCAAGGCAGCTGTGGCGACTTATGTAGTTTACTACCACCAGTGTGAATGTGTGAGTGCATGAATAATGTATCCATTGTAAAGTGTCTTTGAGCGTCCAGAAAAACGCTATATAAATCTGATTTATTATTATTATTATTATTACTGCAGGGAGTCCTCAAGTTACAGCGGAGTTCCGTTCCGACTCTGGCGATGTCACCCAAATTTCGACTTAAGTCAGATTTCCCCGTTAAAGTCGATCTTTACATCAAAATACTTTGCACAGTAATTTTACAAAGCATATTTGCGCAACCCGGAAGACCCGGAACCAATATTTCGTGTTTCCACACGGACATTCATTGCTGACAGACGGCACCGCGGAGCTAATGGAAACTTAAACACGGAAATGTGACCCGCCTGATGGACACCCATGGCTGTAAGTAACAACACTTTAAATAACTTTAAAATGGTGTGACTACTGTGGGAAAATAATGAAAATGAATGTGCTACGGGCGTAGGTCGCGTACGACGTAATTCGATTAGTAGTAGTAGTAGTAGTAGTAGTAGTAGTAGTACTATTACCATTAAGTCTTTGAATATTTTATCATTATATTCAGGGGTGCACATTACAATTTTTGGTCTTGTTTTCAAAGGAGCACCAGAGGTTGTTTAGTGGGTCAAGGGGCAGGCCATCAGAATCACAGGTAATGGGGGAAATAAACCACCTTACACACTTGCCTCGGTGGCTTGGCTGGAGGTAAAAGGTTGCGAGTCAGGACCATATTTACTTCCGTAAACACTGCCACATGACGTCATGTTATATATTTTTTTGCACGTCACTCGACGTTGCTATTGACGCATGCGTGTCACATCACGGCATGTTGCATTCATAGAAGAAGTCGCATTTGTTTTTGTAATGTGAACGAGTACATAAAAAAAATCAGATTTAACAAAAAATCTGATTTGGGCATCACAACCTGCAGTTTGAAGGTAGCCTTAGATCTATGAAAAGTTGGAGGCATATGAAACAGCCAAATAACTACACAAGTCTTGAAGCCTTATATTAAACCCAGCAGAAAGGCCAACATTTTTTTATTTACTTCCAAATGTTGCCCTATTTTTGGCCTATTATAGAGGTCACATTTTGAAGAACACCTCCCACATATTTTGTCCGATTGACTTGAATCTGTGAGTGTTTCATCTAAAGATGTTCCCGATGAAAAGTAAAAGCAAAACATTTAATTTCGCCATATGCTGTTGCTGTGGCTACATGCTGTTTGCCAAGGAAAATTATGCTGATTTGGGTGGTCCAAACGTGTGAAAACTCATGAAATTTTGAATACACATAAAGGACTGGCACAAAACAATAAATCCATATGTAAAGGTTTATCATGCCCCAAAGTGGTCCGGGCTGTGAGGGTCCTTCAAAGCTGCTCGCAACTCCAGTTTTGTGTTGTTTTTGTGGTGGAACCAAATAAGAGTCTTATCGAAGAACACAGGACTGATATGGAGGTAAATATGGTGCAAAAGTAACTTGTACCTGTAAAAAATTGTTTTTAGTTGTATTAAAAAAAAAATTGTACGTGAAGAAAAAAGTATACATTTGTATCTGTAAAAGTCGTTATTTGTACCTGTAGAAATGACAACTTGTAGTCAAAGAAGTCGCCACTAGGAGTCACAAGGGTTTTTTCTGCTGCTGTCCAGTCACTTGAGTTTTGCACCAAATCTCTCGCTACAGATGGTGCGAAACTGATTCGTACTTGTAGAGCTCCGTGATTTTTATTTTATTAATTTTTTTATTTGTACTCGTAGAGAAGAGGGCGGGCTCTGGAAGATTTGGGTGGGCTAAAGGTCAACCTCATTGGTTCAGCGAACGACAATGGGTTGATCTCAAATTACGCCACGTTTTTATCATTAAAATGCACAAGTCCGAAATTCCAAACAAACAGTGTGTGAAAATTTCAACATGGAAAACTGAACAGATTGAAGTCACGATTATCATTTAAAGATTTGAAGCCTACCTTTGGACTGTGACTTTCTGTCCTGAATGTATTTCCTTTTACCTGACCCATTTGTATTGTCATAGCTGAGACAGTGTAAACATACGATTAATAGCTTGTCCCTGCACTTCTTTCATGTCTTCAAAAACTCCCTGTATACTTGAACTGAGATATATTAAGCTTGACACCCTTTCATGTGATGTAAGTTCATGATGACATATTTGCCGTTTTTATTTCAAAATCCTATACTCTACATACAGTATGTATGTTGAACCATTGAAATTTTTGCGCCTGGGACATCCTCTTCTTCCAAAATGACGCGTAAACTGGTGTGGCTACTCTGTTTGTTTGGAATTTCGGACTTGTGCATATTAATGATAAAAACGTGGCGTAATTTGAGATCAACCCAATGTCGTTCGCTGAACCAATGAGGTTGAGTTTTAGCCCGCCCAAATCCTCCAGAGCCCACCCTCTTTTCTACGAGTACAAATCACGGAGCTCTACAAGTACAAATCAGTTTTGCACCATCTGCAGCGAGAGATTTGGTGCAAAACTCAAGTGACTGGACAGCAGCAGAAAAAACACTTGTGACTCCTAGTGGCGACTTCTTTGACTACAAGTTGTCATTTCTACAGGTACAAATCACGACTTTTACAGATACAAATTTACACTTTTTTGTACAAGTACAATTGTTTTTGTACAGGTACAAATCACAACTTTTACAGGTACAAATAAAAAAAAATTCAGGCACAAATGATTTTTTGATACAACAAAAAACATTTATTTTACAGGTACAAGTTACTTTTGCACCATATTTACCTCCACAGACTGATTCAATGACTGTTGTATAGAACTGTCCCAAACAGCTTATTTTGCAGGCTGTGTTTTCCAAGCAATCGCAGGAGCTATATCCTCTGCTGGGCCTTTTTAGGATTGGTGTTGATGCTGGTTTCCCACTTTAGGTCCTGAGAGACTGTAAATCCTAGGAACATGAAGGTTGAAGGTTGAGACAGGTCAGAATGACAATGTGAATAGCATCTGTGGTGAAGCATCTTGTCTAAGCCCGTATCCCATTGAAGGGGCTAACATTTCAGGGTTCGCTCAAGGTCACAATGTTTCCTAAACCTTCTCCCAAACAGTTTTAATGTTTCCCTAAACTGTTTTAATGTTTTATCTTGACAAAAGAAAACCATTAAAACTGTAGCCGAACGTCCGGAAAAGGTTTGTGAACTAACCCTGACAGGAACGAGCATTCGCTACCTTTGCCAACACTTGCAAACATTCGCCTCAAGTGGGATACGGGCTCAAGTCCACAATCATCTTTACAGTTTTGCCTGTGTTCAGCTCCAATTTGTGCTGACTGCACCATAGTGCCAGCTGGTCTTTGATGAGGCCGATGACTATGGAGTTGTCTACAAACCTCAACCTGACGGCTGGGTGTGCAGTTGTTCATGCAGAGAGAAAAAGAAAAGGGGAGCCCTGGTGCTGATAATGTTGTCCCTCCCAGCTTCATTCCTGAACCGCAGATTCACCGGCAGTTGGCAGGAGACACACTAAGCTGGAGAAACTTAGAGGAGAGGAGTTCCAGTATGATAGTGTTGAACGGAGCGCAGAAGTCCACAAACAGGATCCTCGCATGGGTCCCTGTGCCGTTGAGGCGTTCCAGGATGAAGTGCAGTGGGGAGACCAAAAATACCAATGTGTGGCGGGATGATTATGGGTCTCCAGATAACTTTAGCGACAGTATGAAAATATTTACCAGAATTTCGCCACAGCTGCACAGAAAAAAATCATTCACTATTCATAAAAAGTTTGGGATATATGGCTTTCAGGTGACATTTATGGAAAATGTTGACGCTACAGTGATATATCATGAAAGTAGGACATTTAAGAAGAAGGATGCACTGGGGATTTCTTCATCTCAAACAATTCATTGAAAGAAAAAAAATGAAAACATTTCAATGTCTCAATAACTCGTCATGTGCCCTTGACAACGACGTCTCATGCTGTTCGTATTCACAAGTCGACTCATTGTCTGCTGAGGCATGGAATCACACTCTTCTTGAAGGACAACCCTCAGGTCATTGAGGTTCTGGGGTGCAGAGTTTCCAGCCGCTACACGGCGACTCAGCTGATACCACAGGGTTTCAATAGGATTCAGGTCTGGAGAAAGTGCAGGCTATTCCATTTGAGGTACACCAGTCTCCAACAGCCATTCCCTAATGATGCCACCTTGATGAGTTGGAGCATTGTTTTTTGTGAATTTTGCCGTTAAGCTCCTCATTAGAGAACAGCAACTTGTGCAAAAACTGCTGAAACATTTAACAGTTGAACATGTGCGTTCAAAAGCTTAGAGAAGGTTACATTAAGTTCACCTGTAAAAGTTTGAATGCATTTTAGGCTTGTCCTGAATTTTCACCTAAAAGCCATATATCCCTAACTTTTTGTGAGTAGTGTATGTGCAAGACCACAGGGTGAAAATCTGCATTCATAACAGACATCTGTAATATTCGGGGGGTGGGAAGGGGGATCGCACAAGCCTAGTCTTTGAACTTTAGGTTAAACTGAGTCAAGGTCAAGGAAGCACAGATAGGGGTTTATGAATAACGCTTAGGCCAGAAAGCAAATGAAAGTGCACGTTAGAGCCCCGTGCTGTTACCAACATGTGGCACTAATGTGCAATGCGTAGAAAAAGCCCATAATTATATTTATTTATTTAATTTTATTATAAAAACAAAAAGGTTTTTAGTTTTTGCAATAAAACAAACCAAAAAGTAGGATCTTACAAAATACTTCATCAGCTGGCAATCAAACTAAGAAATTGCTCAAGAATTTACTAACACAAAAAAGACAACTAAAAATTAAGGATTATATAATATTAAAGTCCAATAAGAATATACAGAGTTGAAGGCTGAGAGCGCCGTGAGCTGCTGCTGTCCATTAGCTCCTGGCCAATTGGAGGGCCGCTTCTCCCTCTGTTGGATCCACCTCTTCAGCTAATCACCATTGGCCACCTGAGTCTCTCACAAAAGATCATAAATCACAGTCACAAAATGTAGGCTACATCCAGTGCTCATAATGTTGATTAAAGCTGCTCTTTCTTTGCAATATTTTGCCCAAAAATATTTTTGCAATGGCCTTTTTGTTTGGCCATTTATGACTGAAACATGTAATTGTAATTAGTAGATTAACACCTAGATATTCAGTGTTCACAATGGATACCTCTTGCAAGCTTTTGGCTCTTTTCAGAATGGATTCGGATTCAAATTTCCTGCCCTCTGTCTATGGATGTGACGTCATGTGCACATTGTGCAGGTGTGTGCAGTTTAATTTTCAGCCACAGGCGGCAGTAGCGATCAAAAATTGTTTTTGTTTTTTTTGCATTTAATTAGTGATTAGTGAAATTTTGACGGATCGTCGTAGCTGCTGCACAGCGAGACTAAGATGCGCATGCCCGCCACCTCGGCAGCATCCCCTCCACACCACCCCCACGCCGCGAGTGTTGTTTGTGTGTAGTTTCTTGTGTAGCACATGCGTGCTGCTGAGCTCAACTGAATTGAGAAACGAACAAATCACTTTATGAAGTGACTATTTAGAACATTCACTCAAAAAAATTCAATATGCTTGGTATGCAAATGTGCATTCACATACTTGAATGTAGTGCACATTTAACATTTTCAGTACGCACGTAAACCTGCACACCATTCATAGTATGTACACCCCTGAATATATTCCGTGAGTAATAAATAGTTATAGTAATAATTAAAGTAGTATGAGTAATAGAAACGTGTACGATTTAACCTAGGACGTTGTTGACAATAGGGGTTGAACGACTTTAGATATTTTGTACCCAGCATTAAAGTGATGATACTCGTCGACTTTATTGATCTGATTATTTTTTTCCCCATTTGTCAATTGCTGTATGAAACTCCAAACACATTCATCACGACGTGATCAATTACGATCTGTCGTTTACATGTTCCACATCGTCAATCTGATCAGCCCCTAGACATTGATCACATGATTTATCAAAATGGAGTTCATTCGTCATTTAGCACAATATTTGTGATAGTTTTAACACTTTTATTGAAGCAACATCTTGATTCAAAACAAGTTTGAAGTACTTCAAAACAAGTTCTCCCCTCGCAGACGAGGTCTTGTCCAGACGCCACTACCTTAATTAATAGGCGGGAATGATGATGTCACGCCGCAATTACGTCAAGACAGAGCATGCGCAAAATTGCGCATACCAGACACAGCCTGGCCATTCCGATTTAATTGTTTACATGACGCTTGTTTGGATTGGCAGAAGGGATTCAGCCAATTCAGGATCAATTTGGCCTTTTCTGTTTATATGGACCATTTTCATTCCGTTTGGCGGTTTGGATGAATTCTTATCGGATTACATGGCTCCATGTAGACAGTGGGAATTTGTAAAACTCTACTATTCACGTAACACAACTGCATAGTCACTACTCCCCACAGTACAGGGGTCTGCAATCTGCAGCTCCAGAGCCCTTTAAACCTTCTACTATGGCTCTCTGTGACTTTGGAAAATAAATAGTTTGTGTTTAATTTAAATTGACATTAGTCAGTTCTTTTTTTTTTAAATGTGATTCTAAATTTGAATATTATTATACTTTTGTATGTAAAAAAAAAAAAAAGAACACACCACTAATAATCTGGCATCTTATTCCCTGCGGTTTCTTTTAAACCGATTAAATATCAAAATAAAACCATACCGTGCAACGTCATTATCCTGGTCACGTGATCGTAATGACGTATCCGGTGCGTAAATGACAGCTGTCGTCATTCATTTGCTGACTTAATAGGCAAGAAAAAGACTGTCTTCTATCCCAATTACTGCACCAATTCTGATCAGAGTAAAATCCTCAGCATGTCAGGTTTCATGCCATTCCATGTGGGGGTGGGGCGGTGGGGGTGGCCTCTCCTAATGTGGGCTAAAGCGTGCTTAGCACATGACATGTAGCTGGTCTCGCAGAGTAAAGTCACCCGGATGTTTAGGGACCGTCCACAACTTACATTTCCAGAGTGAACAATGTCAATGGTAAATTGACTGGTAATTTGAGCCTCTGTAACATGCAACTTGCAGATGGTCCCCAACTTCGACTTGCTATGAGCCGGCCAGCTGAATGAGTCCTCCTTATCAACTACTTTCATCCCCGCTTTTGGCTGGACACAAATATTATAGGGCATAATTCCACCTTTAATGTCTGCCGTGGGACGCAATAATTCCTCGTGAGTCTCTTTGTTGTCATTGGTAGTCATGTCATATATGCGTGTTTCACGCATGCGATACGTCACGGTGATCACGTGACTGTCCAAAATGGCCGATACTGTACTTAATGCAAAAATATTCATAAAAAGTGCTATAAAATCATAATCGCGCAACATAAATTGTTTTTTTTTTAGGGAAGAGTTCAAATGAACCATTTCACAGAATAGCTGGTTCGTTTTTCATAAGTCTTGTATTCCTTTAATATAGGCAACTATGTGCAACACCTGGCCTAAAAATTCATTAAACTATTCGACCCTCCAAAAGTCTAAGAAAAGAAACGTTTCTGAAAAAAACAGTACTTTTAATGCTGTTACAATAAATTTTATTGAAAACAAATCCTTACAATCCTGTGGGAAATTAAGGTGACAAATACAGCCCTGATACAACTATGCTGACGTTCAAGAACATAAATCACATTAACCAGCTAAGATAAATATTTTTATTATTGGTTATTTTGAAAATATATTTTAATTATGCATTCTTTAATGTAATAGTCCTTTTATTAGTCAGATTGGCATCTGAATGCAAGCGATACACAAGCAAAAAAATTATGAGGGAACACTAACGCAGACGTCATTTTTTATTTGCTGCAAGTGGATAATTTAAAACTGGCTTTAAATTGAGGAAAAGAAGGGGTACTCAAATTGAGTCTGGCTGTTTTGTTTTTATTTTTTATTTTTAAGAAAGTAAACCCAGCATCTTTTTTTCAAAATGTTTTTGTAACATGCAGGGGAAAAAAAATTGTGTTCTCTGTGGCAGTTTATAGATTTGGTAAATGCAAGTTGTTGTTTAAAAAAAAGAAAAAAAGTTGGGATACTATACAAATTGTGAATAAAAACTGAATGCAATTATGTGGAAGTGCCAAATTTAAATATTTGGCCCAGAGTAGAACATAGATGACAGGTCAAAAGTTTAAACTGAGACAATTCATCATTTTAAGGGAAAAATATGTTGATTGTAAATTTCATGGTGCCAACAAATCTAATAAAAAGTTGGGACAGGTAGCAATAAGAGGCTGGAAAACTAAATTGCACTTATAAAAAACCCCGCTGGAAGACCAGTTACCACGAATGAGGTCCATAGGCAACTTGGTTGGAGTATTGTCAGGGTTACATTTAAATCTTCCTGGATGACCAACAATCAGCAGGCGTCGATCAGCTCCGCTACAAGAATGGCCAATCCAACTGCTCCACACAAGCATGGCACAAGAACAAGCACGGACCGACCAGCAATTGGTCGCCACTCACCAGATGGGCGTAATCATAAAACACACTCACCCGCTCAGGATTTGTCACCGAACAGACGCCTCCCTTAGTACATATATTCACCATTTACAGCAATGCAAATTTTGACTTACTTTTAATTAGTACTATCTCATATTAACTCCCTTGAGTACCAATCCATCCAATTAAGCCCCTTAGTTATTCAAGTTAACCTTATTCAATGTCACAATGTTTTTGTTTTATTTATTATTCTCTCACAAATTTCCCCTGAGAGCCGGGTATAAACCCCTGACAGGACCACTTTCGGCCCACGCACCTCAGGTTTGAACCCCCCCAAAATTATTTCCAACTTATGATTGTACAGACTTAATAGACCCTGCCTAACAATCCCTTTTACACTATTTAAACCCTTCTAGACTTATTTTGCAGACAATAACACAGACAGACAAACACACACACGCACGTAAGGGCCCACAAGACAGACACAGACTGAGTGAGGGGAACAATTTACAAACAACATTTACACAAACGTTCCGATGCCGCAATCTAATTTCCAACTCATATCTTTCACACTATAAAAGTCATTCAGACAATATGACATAGAGACACACACAAGAGCTCACAGAGACAAAACACAGACACAATATTTCATGGAATTTAAGTGTACACAAGACTCCGCCGTCCTTTCTCTACGGAATTTATCGGACTCCGCCGTCCCTCATTTCCCTGCCATTGTATTCACAGGGTTTTTATTTCTTAACGCGCAATGACCTCTATTCATTCACTTTTCCCTATTTTGGATTCGGCCAGGAGGAATTTCAACCTCCTATCTCAGCGCTACACAAACACACACACACTCAACAACAAAATACTCACGACATGCGTCCTTTCCTCATCTCAGTTCTGGATTGCCGTCAATCCGCAATCTCGGGGAGCCGACCAGTTTATAAACCTGCATCTGTGATTGTATAGGGTTGCATGAGTGCGTGTGGCATGAGCAGCATCCACATCTGGAAAGGTATCGTCAATGCAGAAAGGTATATTCAGATTCGAGAACATATGCTCCCATCCAGGCATCATCACTTTCAGAGAAGACCTTGCATTTTTCAACATGATAATGCCAGACCACATGCAGCACCAATTACAACATCATGGCTGCGCAGGAAAAGGATCCAAGTATTGAAATGGCCAGTCTGCAGTCCACTTCTTTCACATATAGAGCACATTAAGCGCATTATAAAGGGGAAGGTGCAACAAAGAAAGCCCAAGACAGTTGAACAGTTAGAGAGACGCGTGTTAGACAAGACTGGGACAGCATTCCTATTTCTAAACTTGAGAAACTTGTCTCCTCGATCCCCAGACGTTTGCAGACTGTTGTAAGAAGAATAAGGGATGCCTCACAGTGGTGAAAATGGCCTTGTCCCAACTTTTTTGAGATTTGTTGACACAATGGAATTTAAAATCAACATAGTTTTTCCTTAAAATTATACATTTTCTCAGTTTAAACTTTTGACTTGTTCTCTATGTTATATTCTGAATAAAATATCAAAATTTGGTATTTCCACACAATTGCATTCAGTTATTATTCACAATTTGTATAGTGTCCCAACTTTTGGGGAATCGGGTTTGTACATACAGGTAAAACAAAACCATATGTGCAGTGTTATCCTCGGTATTGATGTCAAAAGGGATTTGAGGCTCCTGGTGCTTTTCTTTTTCTGTGGTAGATGGCCTATATGGCTCTTTGAGTGTTTAAGGTTGCCAACCCTGGTAAATAGCAATAACCTATCCATCCATCCATTCATTCATTTTCTACTGCTTATTCGGGGTTGGATTGCGGGGCAGCAGATTTAGCAGAGAAGCCCAGACTTCACTCTCCCCAGCCAGTTTGCCTAACTCTTCGAGTGGTGATCCCAAGGCGTTTCCAGGTCAACCAGAATACATAGACTCTCCAGCATGTCCTGTGTTGTCCCAGGGGCCTCTTACCGGTGGGACATGCCTGTAACACCTCACCCGGGCGGCATCCAGGAGGCATACTAACCAGATGCCCAAGCCACCTCCTTTGGCTGCTCCCAACGTGGAGTCCCTGCCGGAAGACAGAGCTTCTTACCCAATCTCCAACGTAGAGCTGGACACCTTGCAGCGTAAACTCATTTTGACCGCTTGAATCAGGGATTTCATTATTTTGGTCACGACCCACAGTTTGTGATCAAAAGTGAGGGTAGGAATGTTGTTCGAGAGCATCACCTTTTCAGTTCGGCTCCTTCCTCACCACAACAGGTCAATACAGAGTCACCCGATGCTGCACTGATCCATCCTACCCTCACTCGTGTACAAGACCGCGAGATACTTGAATTCTTCCACTTGGAGCAGGATCTCTTCCCTGACCGAGAGAGGGCACTAAACACTCTTCCGGCTGAGGACCATTGTCTCAGATTTTGAGCTGCTGATTTTCATCCCAACCGCTTCACACACTGTGTTGTTCCAGTGAGAGTTGGAGCTTGCTTGAAGAAGCCAAACAGTACCACATCATCTGGAAAAAGCAGAGACGCAATACTGAGGCCACCAAACCGGAACCCCTCAACATCTCGACTACACATAAAAATTCTGTCTCTAAAATTTAGGAACAGAATCGGTGACAAAGGCCACCCTTGGCAAAGTCCAACTTACACTGGCTTACTGACCTTGAATTATTGCCGGCAATGCGAACCAAAAGCTGACATTGGTTGTACAGGGACCAAATTGTTTTTATAAGGGACTTTGGAACCCTGTACTCCAGGATCACCCCCTACAAAACTCCTCGAGTGACATTGGCAAATGCCTTTTCCAAGTCCACAGATTGGGCAAAATCCCATGCACTCTCAAGGATCCTGTTAAGGCTGTATAGTTGGTCCACTGTTCCACGGCCGGGACAAAAACCACATTGCTCCTCCTGAATCTGAGATTTGACTTCCTGACAGACTATCCTCTCCAATACCCCTAAATAGACTTTACCAGGGAGACTCAGGAGTGTGATCCCTCTGTAGTTCCTCAAAGAACTGCGGGTGGATCTCATTGAACACTGGGACTTTGCCACCATGAAGGTTTTTAACTACCTTGGTGACTTCAACCCCAGAGATATAAGCGCCCACCTTCAGACTCTGCTTCCTGAAAGGTGTGTCAGTGGAAATGACAAGATCTTCAAAGCAGAGGCCTATCTCCACCATACACAGTGGCTGTGTCCGCATGTCCCTAACCCCTAATTCACAACATAGCCCCGCACTATATAGCTGCCTAATATATAGTGTCCTCATTGTGTTTGACAATTCGGACAGCCAGCTCACTACTTTCTCCTTGTTGCATACTATGTGACCACTGTACCTGTCATGACGCACTGGCACATAAATCTTAAGACTATTTTTTGTGAATGAAAATGTTTTAAAACAGTACTTTATTTTCTTTGTTGTACATATTATCAACTAAAACTAATTCATTATTTATGTAGTACACTGTTCCCTCGTTTCTCGAGTGTTCATCTTTCGTGGCCTCGCTGTTTTGCGTTTTTTTTTTACAGTGTGCTTTTTGTTTTTTTACAGTGTATGCACGCGCCGTCTCAGCGCGCCGCCTGCCACCCGCCCCATGGTACACGCAGACCCGTGCTTACCACAACGCTCGAGTGGAGTTTTGGGGGCATCAGGGCGATGCGGTCCCGCGGTCAAAATGGGTTTACGTGTCCTGCCTCGTATCTTCATCATTAAAATTAAGATTGTCCGCCCCGAACCATGCAGTCGTGCCGGTTGACGGCTAAGCGCGTCATGCGTCCACCACCCGCTCCACGGTTCACGCGGGCCCGCCAGCCACAAGCGCTCCAGTGGAGTTTCGGGGGCACCGCGGCGGTCAAAATTGGTTTACGTATCCTGCCTCGTATCTTCATCATTAAAATTAAGAGATAAAGGGCCGACAAATTATGGATTTTTACCCGGGATTGGAACCACCGCCGGCGTGGTAACGATTTGAAAATCCTCGGTGTATGGCTCGTCGCGTTCCGACTTTGCCCGTCACCTTCGCAACCTGGAGATAGAGGCCCGACAGTTTTCCAATTTCATGCTCTGGAACGCTCGTGCGTCCGCCACCGCCCCATGGCTCAGCCCTAGATTACACCGCTTGCATGTGAATTGCGGATCTGCTCCACCGATTTGTTTCTATTTCCAGCTTGTTCATATTACACCGGCTGCATATGCGCTGCGGATCGACTGCCACCAGCTTGTCATACCGAGACAGCCAGAAAATGCGCTCCCGAGCCTCCAGTTTAAAATGGATTTCTCAGCCTTGTATCATCGTCATTAAAATTAAGAGTGTCGTTTCTAACCGCTGTTTTGTTGTTGTGTGCGTGGGTTTGTTTAATTACTTCTTTTTTTTTTCAGAAAACATACCGGCCGGAAAAAGTTGGATCAATTGCCGTTTTATTTTTGTTTTTCAAATAAATGTTTTGGATATTAGTTTAATTCTATTTTATTGTTATTATTCTTATTTTAAAATCTAGAAAGGATTGAACACTGAGAGTGTATAGGAGTACTGTGTTTAAGTAAGAGATACAGTATGTGAGAAAATGGTAACGCCTATCAAGAAAATTGCATGTTTAAAGTGTGTGGTAAGGTGTTAGCCTTAAAACATATAATAATTGAAAAAAATATAGTATGAACGACAAAGCATTTAGAATAAACAAAAAATATATATACTGTGTTGTATAATAATCAGTGTTGAGAACGTTACTTTAAAAAGTAATTATTTATAGTATACTTATTACTTGCTTAAAAAAGTAACTGAGTTAGTAATTGAATTACTTCATAATAAAAGTAACTCGTTACCAGGCAAAGTAACAACAATTTTCACTACTTAAAAAAAAAGTTTTATATCAAACAATTAGGATTTTTAATGTTTTAAATATATATTATTATTATTATTATTATTAAGGCCCGAGCAGCTACCGCTGCAAGGTCCCTATTGTTTTTTGTTCGTATTCTTCTTCTTCTTCTTCTTTGTAAACAATCTCATTTTTGGGGACCTAAACATTTACGAAAACTCACCAAACTTTGCACACTCCTCAGGCTCGGCAAAAAAAATTATATTATGAAGTTGCCATAACAACATAACAACATATAGCGCTCCCCAGCATGGAAAAATATGCACCAATCCCGGCATGTTTGACCGAGGGCTACAAAAATTGGCAGGCACGTGAAGCGCCCCGAGGCACACAAAAAAGTCAGTGGGGAAAACATATCCTAAAATGTACAGGAAGTGAGCTATGAATTTTTGAATGTCCAATTTTGGCCCATTTTTGCACATTAGTTGTGGTCATTCTTTTTGCCCATTTGCCAACAGTTTTCATCTGATTTACTTCTAACTTGGCATGGATCATCTCAAGACCAGGGACAATAACTGGGGGAAAAATCTTGACTTTTTGAAATACTATATGATGGGGCGGGGCCTCAAATTTTGCCTTTAATATTTCCTTCAAAAAAGAGGAAATGCTTAATAACTCCGCTGTACAAGCTCCAAAAAATCCCAAACTTCTCATGGCCTGAAAACATCTATATGATAATATTCAGTTATATATGTAGCGCCACCTAATGGTGACAAGAAATGTCATACTTTACATTTGTATCTATTGTGTCAAGCTTGCTTGAGGGATCCAGTTAAAATTGTCATAAAAGCTTTAAGATGTTGATCATGCCCAACACCAAATATTGTAACTTTTCGCCAAAGGGCGTGGCCGTTACGGTCCCACAAAGTCTGATGATTCCCCATGACAATAAAAGCTGCGTTAACTTGACCTAAATGATCCTATCTTCTTAAAATGGCACACATTTGATGAGAATCCATGTCTGAATACATCTACAAACTTATATTTATTCGTACTGATAGAACCACCTACTGGCAAACTTCTCATGCATCTTAATAGTCACGGCCTGAAAACATACATGTAGCGCCATCAAGTGGTGACAAGAAATGTCATACCTTACATTTGTATCTATTGTGCCAAGCCTGTTTGAGGGATCCAATTGAAATTTTGTTAGATAAGCCTTAAGATGTTTATCATGCCCAACACCGAATATTGTAACTTTTCGCCTAAGGGCGTGGCCGATACGTTGCCGCGAAGTCTGATGATTCACCGTGACAATAAAAGCTGCGTTAACTTTACCCAGATGATCCTATCTTCTCACAATTTCACACATTTGTTGCTTAGAAGAGTGTTTAGGCCTTCATGATGTAGCCCATGACCTACAAAAAGTCTCTTGTACCCATATGCTTCTCAAAATTTCACACATTTGATGAGAGTCCAGGTCTGAATACATCTACGAACTTATATTTATTCGTACTGTTAGCGCCACCTACTGGGATAATTTTTTTAAAACATTTTTTCTTCTATTTTTTTCTCCAACCACGTTACCTGGATATACCTCATATTTGCTCAGAAGAGTGTTTAAGCCTTCATGATGTCATAAAACGAAGTTTGTGAGTTTTCGCGAATCGCTGTGGGCGTGGTAAGGTACTGTTCGCCAAGAAAACCGCCAATTTTGAGGGCCTAAACATGCACAGAAACTCATGAAACTTGGCACACACATCTGGCCTGGTAAAATGAGCAATATTTTATCATGTATTGTGCGATTTAAATTTTTTTTCCAATGTGCCACTACCCCAACGTGCCAGTACCCCAACCTGCAAGTACTCCAAAGTGGCCCGGGCTGCGAGGGCCCTTTATAGCTGCCCGCAGCTCTAGTTATTCTTCTTCTTTGTAAACTTTGTTATTTTTGGGGACCTAAACATTTATGAAAACTCACCAAACTTTGCACATTCCTTGGGCTTGGCGAAAAATGGTATATTATGAAGTTGCCATAACAACATAACAACATATAGCGCCCCCTAGCGTGGAAAAATATGCATCAATCCCGGCACGTTTGACCGAGGGCTACAAAAATTGGCAGGCACGTGAAGCGCCCAGAGACACAGAAAATAGTCAATGGAAGCCATATCCTAAAATGTACAGTAAGTATACTAAGTTACTATATGACGGGGGCAGGTCCTCAAATTTTGCCTTTATTATTTCCTTCATCAAAAAAGAGGAAATGCTTAATAACTCCGCTGTACAGGCTCCAAAAAATCCCAAACTTCTCATGCATCTTTATAGCCACGGCCTGAAAACATCTATATGATATTTGGTTACACATCTAGCGCCACTTAGTGGTGACAAGAAATTTCATACTTTACATTTTTATCTATGGTGCCGAGCCCGTTTGAGGGATCCAGTTGAAAATATGTCACCTCCCTCGTCACCCTTCCTCCTCCTCTCCTCCTCTCTCTGCGGCCCTGCCGCTGCCCCTTGCCCTCCTTGTCGTCTCCTTCCCCCTCTCCTGTCCGCCTTCCTTCCCCTCCCCTGGGCCGGGGGCTCCATCCGTGGCCCAGGTCTCGGCGCTCCGGGGGCCGGGAGGGTGGGTGGGTTTGGTGTTGTGCCCGCCACGCTCCGGTGGCCCTCCTGGCACCTCGGGCGGGCCCCAGTATCCAGGGGGCGAGCCTGGGGGCCCCTGAGGTGTTGCGCTTGCTCTGCCCTGGCAGGGGTCGACGGCTCCCCTCTTTGGTGGAGATTTTCATGCATGCCAGATCCACCACACCAGCATCTATCGAAACTCAGACAAAATCTGCTTCATCCTCAGGTCATTGAATCGGTGGAGGCTGGTGTCTGTGGATCTCACTCTGCTTCGTCTGTCCTTCCTTCCTTTCCTCAGTCTCTCCTTTGGTCTCTTGAGGTCTCCCTGATTTGTTGTAATTTAGATGTTTCTGGGGTTGGTGAAGAACTCTGGTTGGTGGCCCGGTGGGTGGTGTCTGGTCAGTGCTGGATTTCACTTTCCTTTTTTTTCTTTGGTCCTTCCTCGGGTCTCCTGACGGCGGTGTTCGGTTTAGGTGAACGGTATGGGATTTTTTTTAATAGTTTTTTGGTGAACTAACGAATACACACACTCACACGCACGCACACACGCACGCACATACACATACACATACTCACCCACATACAAAATGATAAAAATTAAAAATTAAAAAAAGAGCAATGATGATGACATTACCGAATGAACAATACTGAGCTCTTTAAGGAAAAAAAAATACTACTGCTACCTCTCCTAGACACTTCCATACCTCCCCAGGTATATCATCAGGACCAAGTGCCTTTCCACTCTTCATCCTCTTCAATGCCCTTCTCACTTCACCCTTACTAATCTTTGCTACTTCCTGGTCCACAACAGTCACTTCTTCTACTCTTCGTTCTCTCTCATTTTCCTCAGTCATTAACTCTTCAAAGTACTCTTTCCATCTTCCATCACACTACTGGCATCTGTCAACACACTTTTATCCCTATCCTTTATTACCCAAACCTGCTGCATGTCCTTCCCATCTCCGTCTCTTTGCCTTGCCTATAGATCAGTCTCTCCCTCCTTACTGTTCAACCGAGCATACAAGTCATCGTAAGCCACTTCTACTTTCACCCTACGCTGTATTTCCCTGTACTCCTGTTTACTTTCTTCAGTCCTCTCAGTGTCCCACTTCTTCTTAGCTAACCTCTTTCTCTGGATCCACTCCTGCACACCTCCTCATTCCACCACCAAGTCTCCTTATGTCCTTTCCTTCCAGATGACACACCAAGGACTGTCCTACCTGTCTCCCTGATCACATTTGCTGTAGTTGTCCAGTCATCTGGAAGCATCTCCTGACCATCCAGAGCCTGTGTCTCAACTCATCCTGAAAGTCATACAACACTCTTCCTTTTTCAGCTTCCACCATTTTGTCCTCTGCTCTGCCCTTTGCCGTCTTTGTCTTCCTCACCACCAGAGTCATCCTACACACTACCATCCTATGCTGTATGGCTACACTCACCTACCACTACTTTGCAGTCGCTAAACTCCTTCAGATTACACCGTATACACAAGATGTAGTCTACCTGTGTATCCTTACCTCCACTCTTGTAGGTCACCCTATGTTCCTCTCTCTTCTGGAAGAAAGTATTCACAACAGCCAATTCCATTCTTTTTGCAAAGTCAACCACCATCTTTTGCATTCCTCTCCTGGATACCAAACCTGCCCATCTCGTCCTCATCACATCTGTTTCCTGCACCAACATGTCCATTGAAGTCTGCACCAATGGCAACTCTCTCACTTCGGGTGATGCTCTGCATTATTTCATCAATTTCCAACCAAAAGTTCTCTATCTCCAGCTCACATCCTATCTGTGGCGCATACCCACTAATGACATTGATCATCACACCTTCGATTCCTAGCTTCAGGCTAATTACTCTATTTGACACTCTTTTCACCTCCAGGACATTCTTAACAAACTCCTCCTTCACGATAACTCTTGCTTCATTTCTCTTCCTATCTACACCATGATAGAATAACTTGAACCCTGCTCCTAAACTTCTAGCTCTGCCCCCTTTCCACCTGGTCTCCTGAACACACATTATGTCCACTTTCCTTTTCCTGTCATAGTTCCAACATTCAAAGTCCCTAATCTCAGTCCTAGACTCTTGGTATTCCTCTTCTCTTTCTTCCTACTACAAACACACCTTCCTCCTCTCATTCGACCAATAGTAGTCCAGTTTTCACCGGCACCCTGTAGTTTAACAGCACTGATGGCGCTCGACTGATCCGGTATGGAAGTCATATATTTGATTCGCATGTTTGATTTGGCCAAAGTTTAATGTCGGATGCCCTTCCTGACACAACACTCTGTATTTATCCGGGCTTAGGACCAGCACAATAATACACTGGCTTGTGCCCCCTTGCGGCTACATTGTGGATAAATCAATAGTACAGAACCCAAAAAATTATAGGAGAGAATCCATTGCAATAATGTATTATAGCAAACTAGTTGTGTTACATGGATTGTTGCAAGAGTTTTATGAAGCTCTGACTCTCTGTGTGGGTCAGGTGTCGGGCCAGCAGTGCCACATAATTGAGGCACAGCTGCCAGTTTGCAGCATGAACCAACACCTGTTGATTTCAGCAAAGTCAGTGTTGTTGCCAAAACAGGTGATTACAGATGAATCGACCTCAAGCTACAACCATCATTGCGGATTGGTAAAGTCGATGCGTTCACGAGTCAGTTCAACCCCTAGTAGTTGTCTTATTTTGTCCATTGTCTTATTTTGACTATTTTCCCCTGACAGAATTGCCATCCTGGACATACAGCCATGAGGGACGTTTGAGTTTTAGCTTGTATGATATTGGTAAAAACCATGGGAGGAACTTTCAAGTGTCTTTCTTTTTGAGGTCATTAAAGATGGACGGGCTGATCTTTCAGCTGAGAACACCCAAAGGAGAAGTCTACTTCTCCATTTATCTAAATAGGGGGAGGATTTTTATCAGTTCGTGGACCAACAGTACCCCCATAACAGCGCCCATATTTTTGGCAGACGGACAGAGGCAACTCATTCTCGTCGAAGTACAGCAAAGACACGTTACCTTTGAGCATGCAAATCTTCATTATGGAATAGGGACCATACCTGAAGTAAGCATTAAGAGTGGCGATCAGGCTTACTTAGGAGGACTACCAGAAGAATGGGACTCTAATCAATGGGGGGGGCATTACAAAGGCTGTATCCAGGACTTACGTTTAGATTCAATGCATCTGGAGGTGAATATATTGAACGACACACATGGAGAGGAGATCTATTTATCAAGGGAAGCTGAAAATGTCAAGAAAGGTTGCATCAGTGATAATACTTGCAAGGTAGGAAAAGTGTCTTTCATGTCCATTGTTAAACAATTTTTACAGAAATGTCCTTTTGTTCTAGACAGAGCTTGATGTCTGTGACAATTCTTAGGGAAAAAGCTCGATTTTAGATGATTCATTCAACATTCTTTCAACAAATCAGGGTCCATTTATGCTGTACGGTCACAGACACCATGCATCTTTCGGGTAAACTCTACCTTTTACAAATAATTTGATCTGGTACTGTCATTAATAATGTATCCCACAGTTGGGCAACTGGCGGCACATACTCCAAATTAAATTTGATTAATTAAAAAAAAATAAAAATGTACTTTCCCTTACTGGAGAGCTTTGTTTTTATAACTGATGTTATCCACAATCTAAACAATCTTGCTGCTATCTTAATAGTACTGAAGACTTGGTGGATCTATCATTGAATCATCAAAGAGCATTGGAAAATTTCCTCTGTTGGACTCTGACCATTTCAATTGAACTTAGACTAAACAAAGAGTCAGGCATGAAAATCACCTTTCGGCGAAAAAAAAAGTTTTCAAACCAAAATAGGTGACCTACTGTATGTCAATTGTGCAGATCTGATGAGAAAATCTTAAGGCGGGGAATGGGGGTTGGCGTATGTAGGTAACCAGAGAGTGCATCGGTGAACTCCGGGTGGGATGGGTATCAAAGACTGCACCGATTCATGTGAAATCAAACGGTCCCATGTTTTGGATCCAAAGCGCGTCTTTCTTAGTAGTGACTGTGCGGAAGGAGTAGAAGTGTTGGCAATTTTCCATGATGTCACCCACTCATGATGGATTTCTTTCACACTATGCAAAAATGCATTTCCAGGTTTGGAAGCAAGCGAGATTTGTCCGCCGATAAGTTAACTAATAGTTTATAGTGTATTGCAGTGCGGATGAAGCCTGGCAATTCCTAGCTTTGGTTGAGCATAGTGGCCCACACCTGGTGAGTGGAATTCTCGGTGCTGACGGCGAGGGGCGGTGTTCCCGGCCCTCCGCAATCGGCTCGCCATATGCTAGGAGCATGCCCGCGTCTTCCCGCCTCTGCCTGGCGCCGACACAGCAGTGATCCATCTTCACCCACCGAATCAAATCATGATGGAAGATGCGCATCTTTACATTTGTTAAAATATATCATAAATTGTGTTTTAGAACAATACTTACCATACTGACTATATTTATAATTTCATACGGGTAAAATAGTGAAATCTTGTGGCCAAAATGGAATGAGCGTTACGTACTGCATTGGGTACATTGAAATGAGTTTGCTCCCAATTAACCTTTCGCAAAAGTCCCGCCCCCTCAGTTGGCGCTTCCTTCTGGACACTTACAATGTTACAGAACGTACCAGAACATGTCTGTGAGTGTTTTTGAAGCATACAAGTGCTATATCTTCCAGATTGATGCAAAAGGGTCTACAGTATGCAGTGGAAGGGTTATTATTATTATATTCATAATATTACAATATGCAGAAAAGCAGACTTCAAAATTATCAAGGCTAAAGTACACAGGTCTCAAGATAAGTTAATAAATTAAGTAAATTAAGATAAGTAAACAACAACGGCGTCTCTCTCAGCATGAAAATTGTAAAATCGCAACATAATTCCCATTTTTAATAAATGTACCTGTAAACTGATTATGTTTTTTCCCCCTCTGTTTACTCTGAAGTAACACAAAAACGCTACGTGAAAGATGAAAACAAAATAAGTTCAAAGTGCCTGTGAAGAACGCTTACTCGATGTTCACTTTGTGGAAATCGAACAAAAACATCATAGAGCTCCCAATGTGAGACTCAGGGTAAACTATCTACTCTAGGATGTCACATTACCTAGTTACCTGGCTAACATGAATAACATTGATCAAGCTAAACTTAGTAGGTTAAGTATGATGCAAAGATTCTTAAAAATACACATACTGAAGCAAATTTACATCCATTGATCGGGCTAAGTAAAGATGGTCTTTTGGTGATGAATGGCCAATGACAGTGGCGTATTAGCTAAACCCAATTTACGCTACACTTGCTTGACGGACATTGGCCGTTTGGGGCGTGGTTTGCGAAAGATCAAGTATTCTCTTTATTGTCATTCATGTCCTCTTCCAAATGTAATTTTTTTGCTAGATTCTACTCCAAGGTGGGTTCGAATTCATCGCGCTACACACGATTTCCAGTTACCAAGAATTGGAACTGAAAAGGTTCAAATGCGAAAGGTACCCATCCCTACCTGTGAGTGAACGCAACGCGTGTTGTTTTTTTCATCATGGTCCAATAAAGGTTGCTAAGATGTTTGAAAACATCTTTTCTTGACGCCATAAAGTTTTGAACATATTAAGTACCCAATCCACCCAGCCCCCGCCTCCACCATGCATCTTTGACGCCTGACCCGTTTTCATGCCGGAGAGTCTTTGAAAAGTTCTCAGTTATTTGGCATTTAACCCTTTTTGATTCATTTCAATCTCATCAACCTTTAGCACAAACTGTTGTGTCACAGAAATCACGTAATCAAATTATTAATAATTATAAGGAGGTACACCACTTGAGCAGGGCACCTCTTCACCAACCAGTCTCAATTTCAATATTGCATTCGTCTCAACACTCGATTGAATTTTCATGCTAAAATGTTCAACTAGGTTTAGAAATATGTGCTTTCCATACGTCTCTTTCCACAAAGTTTTGGTGGATCATTTGTGTCTTAGCATGATCTGTATATATGTAATCTGTATTTCGTCATTGCTTTCCTCAACAGATGAGCCCTTGTCAAAACGGAGGAGAATGCACAATCACATTTAACGATTTCACATGTTTGTGTCCGGAGGACTACACAGGTGTTACTTGTGAAACTAGAGTATGGTGTGTCAGTGATCCTTGTTTCAATGATGGATATTGTGTCAACCTCGTTAATGGATATGAATGTAAGTATCTACCATCTTGACAGTGCCATGAAAATGTATTTGCCCCACTTCTGATTTTTAAGTATTTATCACAAAACTGTTTTGGATTATTGAGCCAATATCTCAAAAAGACAAACCAAGTAAAAACAAAATGCATTTTTGCATATTTGTATTGAACCATTCTTACACAAAGCACATCCATAGTAGTCACATAGTAGTCCTAGTAGCATAGATAGGCTAACTCCTAGATTACACCGCATGCGCATCCGGCGGCGGAGCCCATTTGTTTCCATTCTATCACCTTGTTCAAATTGCACCGGCTCTGTATGCGCTACGGATTGACGGACCAGCTCCATTGTACCGGAGCCCGCCGGACGAATAGACCTATTTTCTATTTTTGCTGGACGACGCATCCGTCGGCATCCGTCCAATGGCAAAGTAGCACAGAAAACATTGAGCGGGACAGGAAAAACGACGTAGTTTCAAAATAAAAAATTCCGGTTACTTTTCAGAATTAAACACTCGCCAGATTCTATTTCGCAATCATGTCAGCAAAATATCATAATAGGCGGAGACAGGCCTGGAGTTAACAGGCCAGGTGCTGTATTCACAGTTTAAACACCAGCGAACGTGGACAAGGAGAGATTTATAATGGAGGTGGAAAGCCACAAAATTATATTTGACATGGCACATCCTTCTTATGAGGACAACCTAAAAAAGGATTCTGCATGGAACGTCATAGCAGAAGCCATGGGAGTGGACGGTGCGTTATTGCTAACTTCAGTAAAAACGTTTACAATGCAAGTTGTGCCACATTATCGTACGCAATCACGCAAGAGACGGCGGGAAGTTGTGGCGACGGAGCTGCCGGATCGCAGTTGTGCGTAGCCGGTGAGTTTTGCCCATGGTATTGACGTGTCTGGAGCACACAGTCAAGACGGAGCGGATCTGCAACGCACACACATGTGGTGTAATCTAGGGGTAAGGCTACATTCACACTGCAGTCAAATATGACCCAGATCAGGGTTTTTTCTTTTTTTACCCAAATGCGACCGTATCTGTTTTTTTATGTCAGTCTTAACGGCTCAAATCAAATGTTTCATATCCGACCTGGGTCACTTTCATATGTGGTCCTAGATTGGATGAGTAACCGATTTTTTGCAATATGACCTCAGTCTGAAGGGCCAGGTCGCATAAATCCTACGTCTACGTCATCAAAAGTCCAATATGCGCTGCACGCGGGCGGGGGCATTACTTGGGAGACGTACATGAATCAGCAAACGTACGTACGTACGGGAATCAGTAACAGTTATGACTTTGTATTTGACTTTAATTTAATACCACTTGAAACATGAAGCATCAAGTTGACATTTGTGGTGATATTAGTCATTTAGCCACACAGTCGACTTATTTATTACGCGCGGCAATGACGTGACATCATCGTTAGGAGAGGGTGAAGTGAGTAGTGACAGGAGTCGGAGGCAAAGTGTTAAACAACGGAGCCAAGTGCTGGTCAGCTTTTAAATCAACTCTTCACTTTTAACATGCGGGAGGGAAGTGAGCAGGAAATTCAACTCCTGTTCAGCGTGTCAAACAAAATAGCTCGGGAAAAAACAAGGAGCTCGAAAAGGTTCGCTTTATTTTCACAAAATATTACTTATATAATATAATATATAATAAAATATTCAGCCCACAAATCTAAAAAAAAGTCTGGTGCTGCCCCTGCATAAAGGAGTCAGTTAACAAGTAACATCTGCATCAGCACATGCACGCACACACATTTGTTTTCAACTGAACTCTATGAGAAAGGGCACACCTCGAACAAAAGGCTCTCATGACTTAACTCAAGATACAGATTCCAGAAAGGGCTCGTTAGAACGTCAAGGGTTTGGGGAACACCAGCATGTTCTAATTTTTTTTATATCGGATAAAAAATGACCAAATAAGAGCAGGTTAAAAACCTGTAACTTTTGAAGAAACGTTAAGAAAAAGGAGTGAATCGAGGCACTTGAGTGACTTATCCTCGCTTTAAGTCAAACAAAAAGTACAAAATGATGCCTTTGCCACACAAAAGTGGGTTTCTGAAAGAAGACCCTTGTGACTACAAAATGTCCAAGTATGATGGATAGTGAGGAAATATTGTGGCTGTGGTGATGAGTTAATCTGAGATTTTTCTAAAAATGTGTTTTTCTCTTTGCACTGGCATTGTTTGAACCACTCTAGCAGACGCAATACACATCAGTTAAGAGCTTTTTTCCCCTCGATTTTGCTCACTCTCTTTTAACCCACACAGGAGGGAGAGTTTATATATTTCTTATAAAAAATGTTGACACCAAGCTAGAAAAAGGTGCTTGAGTTGTGGATTTTATTTTTCCGTCTCTGATTTTTCTGGCGTGTTTTTGGGGGAATTGCGTCGCCATGGTAACTTGGAATTTCGATAAAAATAATCAGATCGAGCCGCATCTTTTGATACCTCATTTGTGTGGGTACGTTCAACGGCGCGGGCTGCATTTTTTCAGAAAATTTTTCGGTACATAAACTATAATAAGTATGCTGGAGAATAAGATATAACTGCTTTGCTCCGCAGCAATCCCATAATATTTTTTTTCCCAGGATAGTAATATGTGCCTGCTTTGCTCCGCAGCAGTCCCATAATTATAATTTGTTTATTTTTACATAATTTGGGCTTGTAAACCCCACGAAAACAGGGTTTCAACAAATTAGAATACAGTGAAGAAATCATCATGATGCAGTGAAGAAATCATCGTGTTTCTTCTCAGTGGTTTCCATGGGGTGGGGGAAAAAGGATGGATGGATTGATGGATGGATGGATGGATGGATGGATGGATGGATGGATGGATGGACAGATGGAACGATATGCCAATCTTCAATAGTTGGTTGGAATCTCAGCCTTAATCACTGCCTCAATGCACTGTGGCATTGCCTGGGGATCCTGAAAGCCCAGGTTTCCTTGATGCTTGCTGTCAAGCTCTTTGTTTTTGGGTCTGGTGGACCTCATTTTCCACTTGATAGAACACCATAGATTCTCAATGGGGTCTAGGTCGGGTAATTTGGCTGACCATTTAAGCACTGTGTAGGCACGGCCATTAAACCAGGTTTTGGCTGCTACTGGCGGTATGGGCAGGGGCAAGGTCCTGCTGGAAGATGAAATCTTCATGCAGGATCACATCAAATAAATCAAAAGTACTGAAGATTGACATATTTGAAAACATCATATTTTCATTAATTTGCCAAATTTCTCTAATTTACATGGTATGCAAGGTGATTTCTTCACAGTATTCAATTTTTTTTAAACCCTGTGGGTTTGTGGGTTTTACAAGCTGGAAGCCCAAATTATGTAAATATAAACAAATTAATACTTTAAGTTGTGGGACTTGAATCTATAATCAATGAAAGTTAAACTTTTTTGCATTGAATGGCATTGTGGGAATTAATTAACTTTGCCAAGACATTCTATTTGTATTTTTTTTGAATGGGTCTGTACATATTTTATTAGTGTTGTTCCGATACTGTTATTGGGAGAGCCTCCGATTAAAACAGTAGTATCGGCATCGGCGAGTACTAACAAGTAACATGCCGATACCATTACTTCCAATGCTAATAAGGACTTTGGATGGAGCATCTTGTGAACGACATTCACTGATGTAAAAAAAAACAAAAAACATAGCAAGTCTGGAATGGTTTAGTATAATTTCCATTCATTTCAATGAGTAAAGACGATTTAAGATACGAGCTTTCACTGCATGCCGAGCCAAGATATTCTATTGGCCCTTGAATGCTCTGAACCTATGGCAGGGCAGCTTTTTCACATTGGGAAAAAATAACTAGGTATCGGTATAGTATCGGCATTGGCCGATATTGCAAAACTGTGTATCGGAATTGGTATCAGGGGTAAAAAAATAGTATCGGAACAACACTATATTTTATCATTAAAAACTACAATAATAATAATTATAATTACTAACAACAGTTTGCATATGTTTACTCCTAGGTGTATACAATGCAACATTTGACAACAGTCCTGTACATTTCAGTGCTGAAGGTTCACTGGCTGAACCGGTATCTTCAATATACATGGAGCTACGGACCCGTTCTGAGAATACAGTTCTTTTGAGGGGCTCGAAGGGTTCTGACCTGCTGATAGTTGGTCTGCTTGACTCCTCAGTCTGGGTTGAGATCCACATAGGCACCAGACCTGAGATACTGACCTTTACAGGAGAGCGCAAAGTGAGTGATGGGATGTGGCATCGAGTGAATTTATCAACGACAAAGCAAGATCACAAAGCGTCTCAATGGATAATTACAGTGGATGGAATTATTGATGCCAGGAGTCTACCTAAGAGCACAGGAAGTTTACATTTTCTCAATGATCAAAGCTCTGTGCTCACCATAGCAGAGAGCTTCACCGGGTGCTTAGGTGCAATAAGGGTCGGAGGAGTTCATCTCCCATTTGTCAATGACTACAACACTCCACAGCAATCTCAATTCCATTTACTTGGAAAACAAAAAATTAATTTGGGCTGCAGCAGTGCCCGTGTTTGTGATTCATTCCCTTGTCTAAATGGAGCTACATGTCATGATCTCTTTAATAAATTTAACTGTCAGTGTGACTCAGGTTGGGAAGGACACCAATGTGAGATAGAAACTGATGATTGTGCTTCCCACCCTTGTGTTTATGGGAACTGTAAAGACTACTTAGCTGGTTTTGAGTGTCTGTGCCACCCCGGATATGCAGGCGCACACTGTGATGTGGATATGGATGAGTGTGAGCAGCATGCTTGTCAACATGGGGGCACATGTCAAGATGGAACCAATATTTACACCTGTTTGTGCCCAGAAGGTTACAGCGGTCCACTATGCGAGTAAGTACGCTAATCAGTATTTATATAGTTTTTTTTCCCCGTTTTTTCTCCTGTTCTCTGCTATAAGAAAGCAAACTGGTCTTCCTTTTCCAATAGGTGGGACTATCCACCACTACAATGTGGTAAAGATTTGCTTTGTGCAAATGATGGAATCTGCAATGATGGGCTCTGGGGAGCTAGCTGCACATGTATTCAAGGATACCAAGGCAAAAGGTAAGTTTCTTCATTCAACCATTCATCCATTTTCTATCGCTTATCCGGGGTTGGGTAGCGGAGACAGCAGCTTTAGCAGGTAATCACAGACTTACCTCTCCCTAATCACTTCGTCGAGTTCCTCCTAGGCGATCCCAAGGCGCTCCCTGGCCAGCTGAGGCATAGTCTTTCCAGCGTGTCCTGAGTTGTCCCCGGGGACTCCTTCCCGGAACACCTCACCAGGGGGTCCTCATTCAGGAGGCATACTAATCAGATGTCCGAACCACCTCAGCCGACTCCTCTCAACGTGGAGGAGCAGCGACTCGAATCTGAGCCAAGACCCCAAAATACTTGAACACCTCCATTTGGGGCAGGAACTTGTCGCTGACTCGGAGAGAGCACTCCACTCTTTTCCGACTGAGGATCATTGTCCCAGATTTGAAAGTGCTGATTTTCATCCCAACTGCTTCACTCTAGTGAGTGTTAGAGAACAGTACCACATCCTCTGCAAAAAGCAGAGATGGAATACTGAGGCCACCAAACAAGACTTCCTTGGCTGCGTCTAGAAATTCTTTCTGTGGCGCAAACAAAATGAGTGTACTATCTTGTTGGTAACTGATTATCTTTGGTCACGCACTAGACGCTGTGACGTATTGCACATGCGCTATTGACAGGTACATTATTGAGTCTGGTGAGTAAAAGCTATCGTCTAGCTCAGAGTCGTCTCACGGGTTTTATTTGTTCAATTAAAGAACATGACATGGTGTCAGAAGTGCTGTGTAGCTGTGAAGATAAGCACTGAACTGCAAATTAGTGGGAAAAGGGTGAAAGGTGAGCACAAATGGACAAAGTGGATACGCCGCTTCGAGAGATTTTGCCAGGCAAACAATCTTTCTACAAGTTCAGAGGAAAACCAAGTCAACACATTAATTTACTGTATGGGTGATGAAGCTGATGATGTTCTGAGAAGTTTAAGTTACTGAGGCAGAACAGAGGGAGTACGACAAAGTGAGGGACAGCTTCCACAACTTTTTCATAGTGAAGAAAATGTTTATGAGTGTGCACGATTCAATATGTGCAAACAAGAGCCAAATGAGACTGTAGATGCCTTTGTTACTGCCCTGCATGCATTAGCGGAGCATTGCAATTACGGTACGCTCCATGACAAGCTCATAAGAGACCTAGACTTGGAAAACGCTGTAAATATGGCTAGGCAATATGAAGAGATTAGAAAGCAACAAACTGCTCTGAGAAGTGAAGGTAACGTGATGCAAATGAAGGTGAGCTCTGTGGAGAGTCATTAAAAGCAAGTCTGACAAAAATAAGTTTTGATTGCAAAAATAAAAGAGGCTGGGAGTGAATGAGTTAATATTTTCATCCACGAAACATTTCTTAACCACTTTGGCTGTTTGTTTTGTAATTTTGTCATGCTAAAAAACTCTGTCCACTGGTGCCAAAGACCAAGTTTCACCACAGACTGCCTAATGTTGTTTTTGGAAATCTTCAGTATCTCTCACTTTTGTTGTGGTGACATTTACTGTGATCAGGTACCCTGGTCCAGGGGCTGCAAAATACTTCACACACAAAGTATTAGGTTACCACCACCATGTTTGACAGTAGGGATGGTGTTCTTCGGATTGAAGGCTTACCCCTTTTCATCACCATATAAAGGATACATCATTATAACCCAAAAATGAAATTTGTTTCATCTGATCATAAAATATAAGACCAGAAATATTCAACTTTGTCCAGATGACCATTTGCAAAGGCAAAGTGAGTGCTTTTTCTGGAGAAGTCCTGTGTTCCCTGGTCCATGACCGTGGAACCTAGCAGTGTGCAGTGTCTGTTGGAAAGTCTGCGTTGACAAGACGTTGCCATCAGCAGAGGGCACATTGACCAATATGGTCTTGGTGGCAATCCTTAAATTCATTTTCACCACCCTTGCCTGTGATGCACCGCAAGGTTCGGTTTTAGGCCCAATTTTATTTTTCCATTTACATACCTTGGCCCAATTATTGAGCGCCACAACATGTCCTTCCATTGCTATGCAGACGACACACAGACATACCTTCCCCTGAGACTAGAGGACCCTAGAAGCCTAGCTGCTGTAAAAGACTGCCTCTCTAACATCAGTTGCTGGATGGCTCACAATTTCCTCCAACTCAACAATTCCAAATCTGAAATCATACTTTTCAACTTCCCGTATACAGCTCAAAATATTAAATCTAGCCTTGCCTCATTTACCGATAATTTTACTTCCACAGCCAGAAACTTAGGTATCTTCTTAGATTCAGACTTTACCTTTACAACTCATATAAATGAAGTCGTCCAATCATGTTTCCATCATTTGCGTACACAGCCAAAATAAAATCAATTCTTACAAAACCCAACCTTGAACAACTGATCCATGCTCTTATTTTTTCCAGGCTAGATTTCTGCAATTCACTCCTTTCCGGCGTCAAAAAATCTCTTTTTTGCTTCCAGATAGTTCAGAATGCAGCAGCTAGGCTTATCACTAATTCCAATAGACAGCATACATAGCAACATATTACTCCCATTTTAGCATCACTGCACTGGCTCCCTGTCCGTTTTAATATTTTACTGTTTACCTTTAAAATTTGTATGGGGTTGGCCCCAAGCTATTTATCCAAACTTTTAATGGCTTATGAGCCAGTCTGCAATCTCAGATCCTCTTGTGAAAGTCTCCTGGTTGTTCCAAAGTCGAAGCTTATAACGAAAGGAGATGGAGCTTTTACAGGCAGAGCGGCTCGACTTTGGAACAACCAGGAGACTTTGGGCAGGTTGTTCCAAAGTCGAGGCTTATAACTAAAGGAGATGGAGCTTTTACAGTTAAAGCGGCTTGACTTTGGAACAACCTGCCTCTGGATTTGAGACATGCAAATTCTGTCACTAAGTAATTTCTTAAGACCCACTTTCATAGATTGGCTTTTAATTGTTGATGTTTTCTTGTCTGGTTTCTTAATCATGTGGTTCTTATTAATTATTATTTTCTTTTATTTATTTGTACTTTATTTTGTTTTTTAAATAAATGTTGTTGCAGCCTTCAGCGTCCAAAGAAGATGAAGCAGCGTTGCGTTCAACAGGTGCAAGACTTTATTGGGTTTTGAGCACCGTGAAACTAAAACAATACAAAAAGTGATATAAAAAATTTGTCACATCTAATAAAATATTGCATTACACACAGTGAACACAAAACACACGCCGTCAATTGCCACATACCTTCGCTTCGCCCACCAAGGGTACAAACATCCATTGATTTCCTGGAATAGCCGCCACACAGCTAGTAGCCGACGTTGCGTCAACTACGCTCAATAATCAGAAATGTGCACAAATAAATACAATATTCGACAAAAACAAAAGTAAAAGTAAACATACTCGCTTACATTCTGCTACCTTAACGCTCCCGTACCTTTCTTGTTTCCTGGTGGCTTTGGCACTCCCAGCTTGAGTATAGTCAAATAATACATGTGAAAAGTTGGCCACCCCGGACGCACTCACGTGACCCACTGTGTTGGCCACTTACACTCCCCCCAATCATGCTATGATTAATAATCTCACAAATTAATCATGTATGATTTTACAGCTAACCACATATTAAACAGTGATAACAAGTTTAAAACATTGTATCCGATAAGAGAATTTACTGCCACACCATCAATTAATCACTTTCAAGTAAAATTTTTGAACGGGCCTTTCAATAATGGATGGTTTTGAAGAACAATCCTTTGCTGTTAAATTGTGCTCTCCCACTTGAACCTTTTCTATCTACTCCAGAACTGTTCGGTTAGGTACTGTACCCGGAACCATCTTTTCCTGGCACACAAATCCTCTTTCACATAGTTTCCAGGAGGTGGTAGGGCGACTTTAGACTTCATCAAGTGAAAATGGTTCGGAGTCAAAGAATCAAGTGAATTTGGATCATTTATACCATCAACATTGAAAGGACGGCTGTTCAGAATCGCAATAGCTTCGTAAAACAAGGTTCTGAGTGATGCATCGTCAAGTCTTCCTGGGCACCGAGCAACAGTCATATTTAGGACACTGCGGATAATCCGTATTTGGCGCTCCAAAATGCCACCTGCATGACTAGCTGAAGAAGCATTAAACTTAAACTCACACTGCCTTTTTGCCAGGAAGGCCTCAAGTACTCAATGTTTTAAAAGTTCTTTAAATTCATTACTGGCGCCCACAAAGTTTGTTCCTTGATCACACCGGAGTTGAGAAACTGCACCTCTCAGACTGATAAAACACCTTAAAGCATTCATGAAGGCATCAGTGGACAAATCACCCAGCATTTCGATGCTCGGGAAGACATGCAGGTAATTACAAGTCCATATCTCTTCAGCTCTTTACGACCATTTTTGACAACAAAGGGACCGAAACAATCCTTTCCACAAAATGTAAATGGCGCAGAAATTTCACAACGTTCCTCTGGGAGATTGGACATTTTTTGTTCTTCAACTGGCCTCCTTTGCTTACAGCACTGCACACATTTATAAATCTAATAAAGTTTGCAACGGATTTGCTCCCCCTATCACCCAAAAGCCATTGGCTCTGAGTTCCATCAATGTTTGATTTCGGCCTTGATGGCAAATTTTACTATGAAAGTGGTACAAGATCAATTTGGTAATGTGCCTGCCCTTAGGAAGAATAATAGGATGCCTTTGCTCTTCACTAAGGGTCGGTCCTTTAAGTCTTCCACCACACGGATCAGCTCCTGTTCCAAAATGGGATTGAGGTAAAAGAGTGGACTTGATCTTGGAAGGGTAGACCCTTGGAGCTTCCTTTGAAGAATTTTAATCTCGGCAGAAAATGCTTGTTGCTGCAGTAAATTGAAAACTGCCTCCGCAGCCCTTTTACGTTCTGCCACATTCACATGGTTGACATACTGACGCTTTGAACCAAGTCTTTAATTCTTGCGACCACCTTAATAAGTGTAGTCCAGCAAGAAAACCTCTCCAATCTCTCCAAAATGTCTGCATGTTCGATAACTGTAGTCGCAGAGACATGAACGGATTTGACCTCAGGGTCGCCAACAAGCAGCGCAAAGGGTTCAGACAATGGATGCACTTCTTGTTCCCATAAAAACTTGGGCCCCAATAACCAGCAGGTGGAAAAAATGTCTGTGCCATGAAGACCCCTAGAGGCAAGGTCAGCAGGGTTCTGAGTTGTATCAGTTTTTCTCTAATAAGCTGAACTCAATTTGCAACGAACACATGAAATCTCCCTGCCTCATTATTTATGTATGCCAAAACGACTTGAGTATCAGTCCAAAAACATTCTTTGTCTATTTTCATTTGGAGATCTTCCTTTAACATGGCACTCAACCTGGCTGATGTTACTGCAGCTAAAAGTTCTAACCTTGGGATGCTTGTAACCTTTAAGGGTGTGACCCTTGCCTTGGCCATGACCAGACTACAATAAATCTCCTGCCTGTCATTTTTATACCTTAAATAAGAACATGAGCCATATCCTGCACTGCTGGCATCTGAAAAGTGATGCAATTCCATGCTCACAATGTTACCAAAGTTTGGAGGATGGTAACATCTTGATACAGTGAGATCCTTCACTACTTCAAAACCATTTTTCCACCGTGAACTTAAGTGCTCCGGGAGTGAATCAGCCCACCCAATGCCCTTGTGACACAGCTCCGATAGGATAAATTCTCCATTCAGAATGAAGGGAGGCAAAAATCCAAGTGGATCATACAGGGAAGCTACAACAGACAGGAGATCACGACGAGTTGGAGGATAATCTTTTAACCTGATGTTAAAGCTAAAGTTACCACTGTCTATTAACCATTGGATGCCCAGTACATGTCCCTCTGATGCTACCTCTGAATTCAGTTTAAGAGGGTCAATTGATTAATCTCTTTCTGAGGGAGCAACACAGGAGAGAACATCTTTACGATTTGAATTAAACTTATTTAGTCTAAGGCCTGCACACTTACAGATGTCCTGTGCCTCAACAATCAAATATTGAGCTTCTTGGACAGTAGGGACACCGATTAAGCCATCGTCAACATAGAAGTTATTTTCAACAAAAGCATAAGCTGCAGGATAAATCGCTTTGTATTGTGCCAAATATCGTATGTTCACGACCATAAGGTGTCATAAGGCGCAGTCACAGTTACTAGTGCTATTTCTGTGTTTAACACACACATGAGGCGCACCGCACTATTGGGCACATGCACAGTTAAACATACGCTAGCTCAAAACATATGGTAGCATGCTATTATGCTAAAACATATGCTAGTGCTAGTGCATGTTTTTAAAAAGGCCACTATCCAGTCTGTTTCCGTGTTTCTCTCTACTAACACACCTTTATGATTCATGATCAGGATCGTTATCAGGCTTCTGCAAAGCTTGCTGATGAGCTGATCATTAGATTCAGCTGCGCTGAAGGAGGGAGACATGGAAAACAGGCTGGATAGGGGCTCTCGAGGACCGAACTTGGCCACCCCTGATGTAAGCAGTGAGTTCAGTTGTACTTGAAGTACATGACAATGTACTCACGTTGCCTTTGATCAATCATAATCCACAAATCAGTCATAGTCCTCACGATCTTCTGTATCAGAAACAAGCAACTGGGCAAGTTTTCCATCAAACACGCAATCTCATTGTCAGAGTCAGTCTCGTTGTTTTGTCCACGGAAATGATGCCGGCTTTAGCGTTCGCCCAAGCATTCACGATCCATTGATAAATTGTGGCATAACTTGCATGGTGCTGCCTCCCAGTCTTGGTAAAGCTCTGTTCGCCAGCCTCCTGGAATGATAGCAAAGCTGTGCGTTCATTTGCCAAACTTTATTTTTCACAACGGCTGAGAGATGTGCGCATTGGAGTCGCGGAGATAAGGAAGGAAAGATGATGCGTGGGAAAAAACGATCTGTTGTCTTTAGTATGTGGTGTGGTCTGTTTAGCTACACTGTGTAGACTTGCACTATTTCAAAGTTACTTTTACGATGTCTGTTACTGTAAGTGCACGTTGTTCAATAAAGCATTTAAAAAAGAAAGGACAAAAAGGAAACAATACACTACTGTATGTAGTAGTTTAGCCCGGACACCCCTTTGCATTTGGTATGTAAGAGGGAGAGGAGGGGCTGGAGAACTCGCCACCAAGTTGACTCTTACGTGCTCTAATGTCTGTCCTCAGTCAGGTCCGCCTTTCTTGTATATAAGCAATGTATGCGGGAAGTCCTCTCACACAGTCAGTCAGATTTTGGACCTTGGTCCACACAAAGTGCACCTCACTATTAGGTGCACCGTTGATTTTTGAGAAAATTTAAGACTTTAAAGTGCGCCTTATAGTCGTGAAAATACGGTACTTCAATCCAAAATTAACACATCCAGGTGAGGAGGCAGCACCAAAAAGATGCACTGTCATTCTGTATTCTCATGGCTCTTTGTTTAACTTACCACCCTCCCACCAAATAAACCTCAAGTAGTTGCAAACTTCGGGAGAAACATGGAATTGATGAAATATTTTCTCCACATCACAAATCACAGCAACTTCTTCCCTTCTGAAACGGGACAGAACTCCCACCAGTGAGTTAATTAAATCAGGGCCAGTAAGTAAAGTGTCATTTAGCGAGATCCCCTGAAATTTTGCTTAACAATCAAAAACTACTCTTAACTTATTTGGCTTCCTTGGGTGGTAATCCCCATGATGAGGAATATACCAAACTGTTTCCTCCTCAGAAACCGTCGGTGCTGGCTCTGCGTCACCTTTTCTGATGATATCTTCCATTAAAGCAGTATACTGGTCATGATACAGTTTGTAAGCAGATAATTTCCTTTAAGGGTGTAGCAGCCTTACAATAGCCAGTCCTTTGTTATTTGGCAATAATGGCGGATTATCATTTTTAAAGGGGAGGGACATCTGATAATGGCATTTTGCTTGATATTATCGCTCACAAAACGTATGAAACATGCATCTTCTTGAGAGACATACTTGTCCTCATAACTATTTGCGTTGAAGTCTGACTCCAAAACCTTTAACACATCCGTAACAGCAACAGCAGGAACAGGCAATTCTTTAACTGTAACACGATGCACAAAAGTATGGCTTGCCAGTTGATCTAAATAAGGGTTAACTGAGCCTATTATACGCCAACCGAGTATAGTTTTTGGAGCAAAGGGTTCCTTTTTACTGCCCAAAACGACCTCAAGGGGCGCTAAAGTCGCAGGGCAGTTATAACCATTGAGAAGTCCCACTCCACAATCTTGAAGCGGTGGCAATTTACCGGCTAGATGACTAAGATGAGGCCACTTCAATGCTGTAACTTTTGTGGGAATGTGTAACTTATCAACCAGTATAAAATCATTTGTGTAAGCCTGCTGTATTTTAATATGTGTTTCAGAGTTAAACCCTCGAATCTGAAGACCGCTAACAGTTTTACTGGCTTTGACTGTATTCACAGCTGTCATGGTATTTAATTGCAGATGCACCAGCTGAGTATTTACACTTAATTCTGAAACTAAATCTTCCAGGATAAAGGTGGAATCGCTCTGAGTATCAAGGAGTGCATAGGCGAGTACTTCTCTCTCGGGCTCTGCAGTAGAAGACACAAGGACTGGAACAATGCTAAATGTAGATGTAGCAGAAGCATGGCGAGTCAGGTATGTACATCATGGATTGCATCGTCTCTTGGGTCATCTTGGGCATTATTGGTCACATCTAAAAGTCTATTCTCTCGATGGAGGCATGTGGGATGGTGTCCACTACAGGAACTGCAGATAAGTCTTTTACAATATTTGGTAATATAACCCTTTTGTAAGCATCCAAAGCACAAACGGTGTTCATAAACAAAGGCTCTTTTCTCATCCATAGTTTTTGTTGCAAATAGTGGACATTTAGCAAGACCATGCACCTCATTAATACAGAACCAACAAGATGACTTTGGTTTTGAACTATTCAACGTTGCCGAGTTGACGCATTGTATTTGGGTGCCTGTACTGAATGTTTTGGTCCTCTTTGGTGACCTTTCTTGTGATGGTTTCATATACATTATTAAGGGAGAGGTGATCAGATAACATACAACTCTGACTTCCTTCTGCATGAACTTGGTAAAATTAGAGAGCTTGGATACTCGCCAGACTGATCAAACTCTTCCACAACAACTCGATTCCATCCATGCAGCACAACCCAGGGGAAAATCTGCAAATTATCTTAATGTATATGGGTCATTAGCAGCTATGTTGAGCCATTTTTATCAAGTCTCTCTCTAAAGACCCTCTGGAAAATATAGGGACTACCATACTGGTCTTCTAAAACAGCCCAAGCTCCATTATATGCATCTTCTGTGTTACGATAAAATAAGACTTCGACAGCCTCGCGGGCCTCTCCTGCTAAATAACTCTTCAAATAAAGCATTTTCTCACTTACTGGGAGGGGTTTCTGACCATGAAGGGCCTTAAAAAATATCTTCCAGTCCATAAATTTTAAGGGATCACCTGTAAAGGTTGTCATCTCTGAAACAGGTAAGCGGCTTAAAGTTAATGAACTTGTGAGTGCTTGAGTCAAGGCGGTTTCCTGAGTGACATTGGCAATTACATGAGTTAACTCTCGGGGTCTTGCAAGTTGAGGTTCAAAGGGCGGGACTTGAGGATTTAGGCAGACTCTGTACTGTGTTTAGGCTGTTCAGTTGAGCACTGTCATTTCTGTCGTCATTACTTCCAGATCCATCAAAATTGTTGTATGCCCTTACATGGGCTTCTGCAACCTTCACTTCAGTATCTGCCTGCAGCTGTTGCAACTTTGATTTTTCCTCCTCCAACTTAACTTTTATTTCTACTTCCCTTTGTTTGACTTCTGCCAGCATCAGTGTTTCCTTCAATTTCCATTCAGTCTCCATTTTTGCTTGCTGAGCTTGTAGAATCTGAGTAGCTTTTGCTTGCTCCACCTTGGCTGCAAGTTCTGCTTCCGCATTTGTTCGTTTACCAGAGGACCCAGAGATAGCACTTATTTGCTCATCCAATCCTTTAACAGACTGTGAAACCACTGTTTCAGTGTTAGTTCTTCCAAAAATTTAGCCATATTCCCTTTTATCCAGCTGCATCCTGACTCTCTCTTTTTCAAGGTGACCATTAAACGTTTTATCGATGTTCTCCATTTGTTTATTTTATTTTTATTTTTTATTTTTAAAGAGCTCAGTATTGTTCATTCGGTAATGTCATCATCATTGCTCTTTATTTAATTTTTTATTTTTTTTTGTATGTGGGTGAGTATGTGTATGTGTATGTGCGTGCGTGCGTGCGTGCGAGTGTGTATGTATTCGTTAGTTCACCAAAAACCTATTAAAAAAAAATCCCATACCGTTTACCTAAGCCGAACACCGCCGTCAGGAGACTCGAGGAAGGACCAAAGAAAACAAAGGAAAGTGAAATCCAGCACCGACCAGACACCACCCACCGGGCCACCAACCAGAGTTCTTCACCAACCCCAGAAACATTTAAATTCCAACAAATCCAAAAAATCAGGGAGACCTCAAGAGACCAAAGGAGAGACTGAGGAAAGGAAGGAAGGACAAACGAAGCAGAGTGAGATCCACAGACACCAGCCTCCACCGATTCAATGACCTGAGGAAGAAGCAGATTGTGTCTGAGTTTCGATAGATGCTGGTGTGGTGGATCTGGCATGCATGAAAATCTCCACCAAAGAGGGGAGCCGTCGACCCCCGCCAGGACAGAGCAAGCGCAACACCTCAGGGCCCCCCAGGCTGCGGCAGAGCCAAAGGACGACCCCCGGACCCCGCCAGGGCCACCGGCCGGAGAGCAAACCCAGGAGCAGGCGCGCCCCCCACCCCAACACGGCCCGCGCCCCCAACCCAACGCAGCAGGACGGGGCACTGCAGGCCCGCCAGGCACCCCACCGGTCGACAGCCCCCGCTCCCCCCACAGGTTAGGCAATATCCAAAATAGTTAAATGTCCATCATTTCATATAACAGAAAAAGCAAATGGGGAACCTTGAATGTTCTGTATTCGCTTGAACAGTAAAATCTCTCCAAAGTTACTTTACCCCAGCCACCAAAGGTCTCTCATGGCAGATGTAACACGCCAAAGCCACCGGAAAATGACGGTCCTCGTTCGAAGATTACTCCAAAGCAGCGTCGAATTTCACTCGCTCAAAGATGACTCCAATACAGCGGCAAGTTTCACTGTTGCAGCCCTCAGCATCCAAAGAAGATAAAGCGGCGTTGCGTTCAACAGGTGTAAGACGTTATTGGGTTTTGAGCACCATGAAACTAAAACAATACAAAAAGTGATAGAAAAAATTTGTCACATCTAATAAAATATTGCATTACACACAGTGGACACAAAACACACGCCGCCAATTGCCACATACCTCGCTTCGCCCACCAAGGGTACAAACATCTATCGATTTCCCGGAATAGCCGCCACGCAGCTAGGAGCCGACGTTGCGTCAACTACGCTCAAAAACCAGAAATGTACACACGTAAATACAATATTTGACAAAAACCAAAATAAAAGTAAACATACTTGCTTACATTCTGCTCTTTTAACGCTCCCGTACCTTCCTTGTTCCCTGGCGGCTTTGGCACTCCCAGCTCTTGTATAGTCAAATAATACATGTGAAAAGTTGGCATGTAACGTGTTTCCGGGGCACACAAACCACCCCGAACGCACTCACACGTGACCCACTGTGCTGGCCATTTACACATTTTTATTATTTTTTATGGACATTATTTTATTTTTGGAGTTACATGTTTTATATTACTTGCACCTCCTGGTCTCAGTTGGGTTGTGGCATTCCTGTATTGCTTTGGATTCCCTCCTTCTTATGTTTATGTGTGTATGTAAGGATTTGTCTATTTTGTTTTATAGTTGTTTGCATTTTATGATCTGGATTTTTTTATTCATTGGGTTGTCAAAGCACCTTGTAAAAGTTTATTATTATTAGGCTAACGGTTGAGGCGTTTACTCGTCATTAACATCACCAATAACAAATAAATAGCATTGAGAGTGTTTTTCCAAAATATGTATTTTTAAGTATATATATATATATGTATTTACCTGCAAACGTAGATGCTGCTCCGTTTCTATCGCCATGAAAAAGTGACCAGCAGACTGTTCTCACCAACAGCTATTGCATAGCTACGCCTGAAATTGGCTGAATAAGATCACGTGATTTGTAGCTTTACGTGCTATTGGTTCAACTGACATAGTAGTCTGCTGTGTTGAACTCCACATTTAATTAAATTTACAATTATATTTTGAAAAAATGTGCAATAATTACGAGTGCCAACATACAAAATATGATTAAGGAATAAATAAACTTCAAAACATAAATGATCCAGGTCTTCCCTAATCAGGGACCATTGATTTCAAATTTTTTTTTTGAGAGAGAGAGAGAGCTCAGTATTGTTCATTCGGCAGTCTTACCGAGTCAAAATGTCATCATCATTGCTCTCTCTCTTTTGTGTGTGTTTGTGTGTGTGCATGTTTGTGCTCTTTAATTCACCTGAAAACTTCAGAGTTCCGCCAGTCGTGAAGTTGTGAGGAGACCAGAGGAAGGATTAAAGAAAAAAAAGATGAAACAAAGTTAAATCCAGCACCAACCAGACACCACCTACCACCCACAGAGTTACAAAACCAGAATCTATCACCAACCCCAGAAACCTCTCAATTCCAACAGATTAGATCAAGAGACCAGAGGATAAACTAAAGAAAGGAAGGAAGGATAGATGAAGCAGAGTAATATCCACAAACACCAGCCTCCACCAGCGTGCCTAGTAAGAACTAACCCTGTTACTGAGTTCGCCAGCTCACCGACTGGACGAAATCTACCCCTACACCGTGAATGTGACCCAACCCAGTGTATATACCAGTGTGTGTGTGTGTGTGTGTGTGTGTGTGCGTGGTGCATTAAAATTGGGAGCATTTGGAGCGTTACCGAAATGTTGTAATTTGTTTCTTAACCATATTTTTTACTTGCAGATAACGTAAAAAAATTAAAATTTTTCTAGGGGGGGGGGAGCAAGTTTGTATATGATATAAACGACTGATTGTTAAGTTGAAAGTCAGGGTTGTGCCAGGTGGGAACTGGCATTTTGTGATTTCTAATGCCTTCCACCAGGCGGTCAGGGTGGCAGAAATCATTGGGGTTTTCAAACAATTGTGTCGCGTAATCGATGTTGTAATAAAGAGTACGTCTGAAAATCTGAAGTTGTTGCAATTCTTCTTTTCTAGTTCCAACTAACAGTTGGTATCTCTGTTGGGTTGTGTCCAGAGAGTAGTTGATTAGCTATATTGTAGGGCATAAAATTTGTTGCCTCTAGACCTCCTTTGGATTTGCTTTTCTGAAGAGTAGATAGATTAATCTTTGCTTTTTACCTTCCAGTAGAATTTTGTAATGGCCGAGTCCAGCGACTGGAACCAGTTAGACGTAGGTTTGAATGGAATCATTGAAAATAAATAATTTATTTTGGGTAACATTTTCATTTTAATGTTGGCTATTCGTCCCATTAAAGAGATAGGAAGATTATTTCAGCAATGCTATCCATCCATATCCAATGAAGTTAATATAGGTGCTTTAGATTTCAAAATCTAAAGCAGATACGTGGCCTCGGCCCACCGCCTAAAATTTGTGTTGTTTTTGTTGTTGTTAGAGTATTTAGTAAGTTTAAGTTTAAAGTTTTATAACAAATGCACTCATGTCTTACAGATGTGAACTGGAGATTGATGAATGCGGCTCCAACCCTTGTCGACATGGTGGTACCTGTTTAGATCGGTTCAATCATTTTGTGTGTGAATGCCCACCAGGATACAGTGGTCCAGTCTGTGAAATCAATGTAAGGACTGTATTGTTGCTTTGTTATAGAGGGCCTGTGTTGATTTTTTTTTTTTTTAGGTGCTGGTAATTCAATAATTAGTAATAATTAATTTAAGTTTGTTAGAGCTTCAGCCTCTTTGTAGTGTGCTGGCATATAGTGTCTGGTAACAGGTAGACGCAGAAGCGCCGCTGGTGTTTCCAAAGGCCGACGCTGGATGCAGATAGAGGATTCTTTGTCCACTCAGCCGCAGTTGTATATCAAATGTTCCGGGTCTAGAGGAGGCTCCAATTGAATAATCTAGCCAAACACACAAAACACATTATGCGCAGAAGGGAGTAACAGAAGACGAGCACTCCGTCAGCAATGGATTTCGACCCTCAGCAGCCAGACACACAGATGGAGCAGACAGGGATCAGGATGCCAAATCCGACCCCGCTGCTGGGACAAACGATCGACCTGACTGGGCAGGAGCCACGGTTCGGAGGAGCAGAGGTTGCGGAGGAGAGGGAACCAAGTCTGGGCTGGCCAAAAAGGGGCCACTAGCAACAACGTGTGACCTTCCAAAAGAACCCTCTGAAGGGTCAGATAAATAAGGGGGCGAGGTGGGAAAGCATATAGAAGGCCCCTTGGCCAGGGTTGTGCCAGAGCATCCTGGCCAGCCAGCGGGCTGCTCCTTTCACTCAGGGAAAACCAGAGGGGACAGTGAGTGGACTCCTCGGAGGCAAAAAGACCTACCGTCGCCTTGCCGAAGCAACTCCAAATGGTACTCACCACCTCAAGAGCAACAATCCCCCTGAGGCGGACAACGGCGGGAGAGGGAATCCGCTGACTGGTTGACAATGCCCAGGAGAAACATGGCCCGCAGGCTGGCAAGGCGGGGGGCCCGTAGCAACTGGACGGACCTCATTCCACCCTGATAATTGATGTGATACACTGTTGAGGTGTTGTCTGATTGCACCAGGATATGGCGCCCTGCCACAAAGGGCAGAAAATGAATGAGGGCCAGATAAATCGCCCGCAGCTCCAGCACATTGATGTGCCGCGACCTGTCCCCTGCAGACCACTGGCCTTGAGCAGTTCTGTGTTCCCAAACTGCCCCCCATCCGCTCAGGCTGACATTGGTGGTGACAACTTCGTGACGAGCAGGCACCACACCCTGCTGGACTCCCGCTGATGAAACAGACCGGCAACCCCAAGGTGCAAGAGCACCCATGAACCGACTAGACATTCAGAGACGCGTCCGATGGTCCAGCAGCGGGTCGAGCCAGAAACTGAGTAGTTACCGTTGCAATGGTCGCAGCGACAGCAGGCCTAGTGGCACAAGCGCAGTCAGGGACGTTAACTTGCCCAGCAGGCGCAGAAAAAGGACATAAGGCAGCATCCCATTGGCACGGAAGACGAGGCGTAGCACATCGTCTACCCTCTGTGGGGATGGCCGATCAGTCATGGAGGTGGTGTCCAATGACATTCCGATGAACAGAGTCTGCTGAGAGGGAACGAGAGAGGACTTCTCCAGGTTGACCTTAAGTCCAAGTTGTGACACATGATGTGGAAGCGTAGACGTGTCTCGGAGTGTCTGAGCCCTGGACAGTACGCATATCAGCCAGTAAGGGAGCATTTTCACTCCACTCGACTGCAGGGGTGCAAGGGCCGCCGCCTTCACTACACGTGTGAACACCATGGGAGAGAGTGACAGCCCGAATGGAAGTAGTCTGAATTGCCAGTGGCGACCCCTGTAGACAAAGCGGAGAAACTTCCTGTGCTGAGGAGCAATAGGGACGTGGAAGTAAGCGTCCTTCAGATCGATTGACGTGAACCATTCCCCTCGGGCGATCATCCTCAACACGGCCGATGTAGTCAGCATGCGGAAGGGGAACACCATGAGGTAACGGGTGAGACCTATCAGATCCAGGATAGTAATCCGCCTGTCTTTTTTGGAATGAGGAAGTAGGGGGAGTAGAATCCCCCTGGATGAGCCAAGGGATCCACTGCTTCTATAGCGGACTTGGCAAGGAGGGTTGCTAGCTCCTGATCTTTTCCGGGTTGCTGATTGGAGAGAGGGGGCCGGCGTCAGAACTGAATCCTGTACCCATGAGACAAGGTTGAAAGCACCCATGGGTCCAAAGCGAGAGCAGCCCTGTAGTTGAGTTGCAGACAGGAAAAGTAACCGACTGTCGGCCCCTCGGGCTCAATCCCTGGCCCTCCCGGAATTATCGGTCCGGGAGGGACGAGGTGTGGTGTGTGTAGCTCGGGGCTGACCGGGGATTCTTGAGTTTGATGGAGCATAGGGAATGGCAAGGTTAGTAAACTTGCGTCTCGTGTCATTAGCACGCACTGTACATTTCAGCGCTCCTATCGCGGCCGAACCGAAAACTTGACCCAGAACCACAGGGTGGTGACGCAGTTGTATGACTTAGTGACCAGTTCTCACAGCCTCTCTAAGGGCTTCTTCAGGGGAGACGATGAGTGAAGCCACAGAATACTCCACATTAGGCATACAGTCCAAACCAATAGGATTGTAAAAAACGCATGTTTCCCAGGGCACGGCCGTCCACCGGGAGCCGAGGATAAACACTAGAATTGTACCAACAGGAATGAAGGTCTATCAAAAAAAGCTGAGATTCCGGGATCCAAAAAACTCTGTTGAGTAGTCCAGCGGTGAGAGGCCACACTAGTAGGAGGCTGAGAAAAGCCAGACGTGTCCAACTTTAAACGTTGGAAAGTGCTAAGCATAACAGTCCGCACCAATTCCGCTGTAGCTGAAAAACGTTCAGGAGGAGGAAAAGTCGGGGCAGTGGAAACAGAGTCCATTTTCGAATGTGCCTCAGAGTCCCGGAAACAAGTTCCAGAGGCCGCATTGGAAACGGCATCCTCGGCGACATCGTCAGCTTGGGAGGGCAATTGGAGTATTGCATGTAGCAAGGCCACCTCTGCAGAAGGCAACACCATCGCAGAGGACTTAGAAGCAGAAGGGGTTTGATTACCCAACTGAGCCTGTATTGCCATTATACCTGCCTCGAAACGGCTCAACTGCAAGGCAATCTGAGAATCAGGCCCGACTTTTCTTACTCTGATGGTTAGGTGCAGCAGGAGAAGCAGACCCGTGTTTTGAATGGCCCCCACGACGGGTGGGGGAGGGGCATATCCACCCCCGACGATGACTGCCCCTGGGCAACCACTGCGTCCTGCTGAGGCGCAACATCAGCCGCATTTGTGGTTACAGGAGTACGGACCGGCAGCTACTGTGCAACAAGGGAGACAGCAGTCAGCGCGTCCCTCTTTGGGCAAGAAGGACCCGCCACAGTGCTTACAGCGAGCGGCGTCCTCCATAGCAGCCACTAATCGACGTGCAGTGAGTGTGTGCAAGTCAACAGGCTGCTATCTTCGTGTGGGAGAGGAGGCAAGAACCAGCTTCTTCACCAACTGAACAAAACAAATCCACAAAGTACTCACAGCAACATGTAAGTGGTCGTTTGTGCCATCATAAACTAGAAGATGTTATGACGGACAATATCCAAGCTAGGAGACAACATCAAGGTAGCTGGCGACTCACAGACTGAGCCGCTTAAGTTTGCATGGCAATACAAGCTAGAAAAGGATACGAAATAACCGTACCATCACTAGCTAATTGTATTAAAAACAAGTCAAAGCAATCGTAGGCAAGACGGCAACAGTTGCTGACATACACCATATGCACTCACGAACTTGAAGCTGTACTCAACGATGCGGCGCGGAAATCATGGAAAGATTGAAGGGGAGCTCCAGCGTCCACATATATATTTCAAAAAACTAAAAAATACAAGATCATAGGCCACCAACGACGGCTATGAAGAACAGCGCTAAACAATGTGTGTGAGCCGCGCAAGAAGGGTAAGAGAGACTGGGTTCCGTTTGCTATCCTTTTTTATATATGAGGCTCACGTCAGCCAGAACCATGGACATGTCCTTTCATGAATCCTTTCTCGAGTTACGCATGCGCGTGGGGGATTTCCATGCTGTTTCAGCACCGCCACCTGGCGGGCAGGAGGGACGAAATAAAATTCCTCCGAACAAAGAGCACATGTTTTTATAACCTTTATAGATCCATGCCCAAAACATATTTTGGGGCATAACATCTTATGATAACTAATTTTATTTGTTCCCTAAAATGCACCCACTTTTTTGCCTGATTAAACATATGGATTTCTTTTAGTCACTGGAGTGCGTCACAGGCTTAAAGTTGACCATGACCTCACTTTCAACTTTCACCATGTATTGACCCACTTCAACTTTGATCGGGACTTTCCCTTGCAACAACTTAATGACTGTCTTAGAGCAGCTGCAGGTGTAAATCTTGGCCCGCCTTAGCTCCCTGCCCAGTACTGCAATACTAGCATTTTTTAGAGCACTAACGGCCCCAGCTGCAGAAGACATCATGTTGGAATGATAATGGCTTAATGGATCACTTTTAAAAGGTTACGGATGGCAAGAAAAATGTTAGAACCCGCGGACTTTGTGTTGCTCTCGATCCCAAACAGACGATGTTTTATAAAGGTTATGCTTGTTTCGGACAATTAGTACGATATGGTAAATGTAATAATAATTATTACTTAATAAATAACGTCACTGGATACCTTTAAATTTGCATAGATGGCTAAATTCAAATACATCAAGTTGAAGGAAATGAATGAAGGCAATGATACATTGTTCTTGAAGATGTTTGTAATCCCCATGCTTTAAAGCTATAATTACACATTATCAATTTTCTTGTCTTTATTAGGGTTGTGGGTCAGATGGAGCCTAGTTCATCTGAGTATGGATGAGAAGTGGGTTACACCCTGGACTGGTCACCAGTCAATTGCAGGCGCATATAGACAAATAACCATTTATATTTACATCTATGTAAATGGTCTTCAATAAACAAAACAATATCATGTTAGGTTTGTTACAGACTAAATAATTTTAAATGTTTACGCAATACGTACAGTATTAGTCAATTTTCTGTCCACAGTGTTTTTAGCAAGCGTCCCAATCAGATATGGCCCTTATCAGACTGAGCCACATTATTGACCCATCTGACAGGTTGCTGTAGCAATGACGCTGAACGGAGGCATCGCCCAGCACGTGTAGTGTTGGACATTATATAGTTGCGACATTTTTTTACCGCTAGTTCCTCGCAAGCACATTAAGCATGTGAGGACTGCAAAATGTACATTACCACAGTTTTTTTTTTTAAACAAGCATGTATATGGCTACGACCGGGCAATAATTAAATACTTCCGGTTGCACATGCGTAGAACTGATGGGGTAGCGGGACCGGCTTAAGCGTTTCAGTAAATAATACAAACTGTCACTGTATTCCCAGCCAACGGGGCAGTGCAGTCTTCTATGTGTTTGACTGCTGTATGTAGCATGCGAGGAACTAGTTGGGCAGGTGGAACCGATGGAATACTGACAGCACTCTGGGTTGGCTTTTTTGGTTTTGCGTCGTAGTGACGTCACGAACAGTCAAATCCGATGTGTGTGTTTTGAGCTGTTCAGACTGAGTCACATCATGTCCATATCTGATATGAAACTACCTCCCGAATTTGGTTTCAATCCATCCATCCATCACCTTCAAAAATCATATTTCATGTGCTTTGTGTCTGCTCAGAATACAAAAGAGCCATCCAGTTTCAATCTGGATGGGCTAAAAATCATAATTGTCTGGCAGTCTGAACAAGGCCTTGGAGTCATTGGAAAGAGGCCCCTCACCTAGGACCTGTTTGCCATGGGTGACCCTGCCAGGGGCATAAAGCCCCAGACAACATAGCTCATTGGATCATCGGGACACGCAAACCCCTCCACCACAATAAGGTGCCGGCTCACAGAGGGGATTTGCAACAGCATAGATTTTGCAATAGTTTTTAAACAGTCAGATAGTAAAGACAGCTTGTTGATGGTTTCAACTGCTGAACCCTTTCAAACCAATTTTCAAAACTTGATTTTTTTTTTTTTTACTTGAAAATTGTTACAATTTGTTTAAATGCAGTTGTGGCTACCATCGCATGATCAAACTACACTTTCAACACTAAGGCACTTTTTGTTCTTATTGTCTTTGCAGAAACAAGCCAATAAAAAACAACCCCCCTGGCTGGTAATGGCTGTCACCTTGTTGTCCTTCTGCATGCTAGTTTTGATATTTGGCGTGACCTTCATGATTCTAACAACAAGAAAGAAGCGCCAGTCAGAGGGGGCTTACAGCCCCAGCTCTGAGGAACTGGCTGGGGCTCGGTTGGAGATGAACAGAATGCTCAAAGTTCCACCAGAGGAACGACTTATATGACAGTGATAATGAAGATTGGCGTAGAGAGAGGGGGCGGGGGCGTGTTTTAAAATGTCTATTTAGAGTAAATTCAACTTTATTTTGAGTGGGACCAAACAGACTCAGTTTTAGAGTAGGCTAATATTTACACTTGGAAGAGAGTAAAACAAAGAATTGGAAAAAAAAACAAAAAAAAAAAACCTAAATAAAAGTTACTCAAGGGTTGAGGAATGAACTCCCAACCTTAAGGTTCCAGGTATCAAGCTCATACGAACAATATACTAGCACACAGTAGGAACTCTGTGGCTCAAGGAGTAGATAGGCTGTCTCACAAGCTGAAGGTCTGAGTTCGTTCCTCAACCCTTGAGTGACTTTTATTTATTTATTCAATTCTTTATTTTACTCTTTCTTACTAGTGTGAATATTACTCTATTTGGTCACACTATTTTAAAGAGAGTCAAATTTACTCTACAGAATTTACTGTGTGGTGGAAGTGTTACAGTAGTTGGTTCTTCATTTACGCTGTGCGCGAGATATAATTTTAGTTTTTCATGAACATACAGAATTCAGCGTACACTTTCTTTTGTTGCACTCTAATGTGTAAGTAACTTTATGTGAATAAAAACTGATGCAATTTCCTTGACTGTGAGTGGAGTATGTCAAACCACAAACGTTGAAAACTGTTCTTGTAAAATGCTTTACCCCCCTCAGTTATATATATAAAATGTTATTTTGTTAGCGGCACACCTCTGCTGTTGTGACAAAACATCTAATCATTTTACTTGCATCATCCCTATGGCATTGTGTGAGCACTGACTACTTGTATGACATAGAAATTTGATTTTGACACATAGGTGAGCTATTTTGGGAAAGATATGAGCTTTTGCAGATAATCCATGATGTTGTGCAAAATCAAGTTATTTGCAGATGAGCCAAATAGATTGAGAAGGATCTTTGCAGTTGTGATAGTACCGACTCTTTTCTTGGGAAACGAACTTGGAGTGAGGCATGTGTGACCAGTTTTGGGATAGATTTGTGCTTTTGCTAATGAATTGACTGCATGGTTGCGCACGAATGTAAGTCTGTTTGGCCAAATGAGCTTGCAGTTTTGAAAATTTCTTGTTTCAAGAAATATGCCGAACCTATGGAGAAAAACTGTAAATCAAAACCGATTCTCCAATTCAAGTTAGTTTTCGTTACAATTCATTATAGACCCAGTAGATCGATTATAAATATTGCACTATCCAATATATTATTAAAAGCTTTTATAATATATGAAAGACATATGCGACACTTTCATATCGTCTTGTTGCAGTAGAAAAGACAGACAGACAGACAGACAGACAGACAGACAGACAGACAGATAGATAGATAGATAGATAGATAGATAGATAGATAGAAGGGCTGGGACGATAAACTTCTGTCGCGATCCAATCCGGATCCCGATACTTTGGTGGCTATCCGATACTAGTATTTAAAAAAAAGGGATCATCCGGCCGGGATGGCCCATATTTCACTCATGTCTTTTTTTTTTTTTTATCCAGAAAACGATATTATCAAGCATTATCAATGTCAGCTATCTGTTTTGTTAAATCCGTAAATAATATCAGTAAAAGTGGGGATCAGACAAAAGTTTTCCATTCAAAATCATTGCACATACTGTACATATATTGTTAATAGGGGTGCTAGAAAAAATTGATTCGGCAATATATCGCGATATTACCGCGCGCAATTCTCTAATCAATTCAATATGCGGCCGAATCGATATTTAAACATACATTTTTTATGGGAAGATTCAACAAAACCTCTTACTTAGGGTTAGGATTTACACATTAAGCATGGAAGAATGTTATATTAATGGAACATTAAGCCTTAATATTTGATTTCAGTGCTGTTCAAACATGAAACAGACTGCAACCTGAATTTTCAGATAAATAAATAGATTTTCATACAAATCTTACAGTGTACATGTACAAGTTTACTGATTAGTATTTTCTAAATTTGAGTAAAAAAAAAAAATCGCAAATATCAATTTATAGATTTGCATCGGGATTAATCGGCATTGAATCGAATCGTGACCTATGAATCGTGATACGAATCGAATCGCCAGGTTCTAGGCAATCCACACCCCTAATTGCTAAACATTTCCAAAAAACGTCTCTCAATCAGGACCAACATTACCGTGGCCATCTCCACCTTATGCCCACTTTGACCAAACATCAAACGATTAGCTTCTCCACATCTGATTTAAAAGAAAATAAAAAAATAAGGAAAAGAGCAGCCCACATGCGACGCCATACAGTTTTGAAGCCATCAGTTCCAAAAACATTTATCTTGGTCTCATCACTCCAAAGTATAAAGTCCCAGTAATCTTCATCTTTGTCAGCATGGGCCCTGGCAAACTCTAGGCGCGCATTTTTTGTGCATGGGCTTTAGGAGAGGTTTCCTCCATGGACGGCACCCATGCATGTCATTCCTCTGCAGTGTATGCCGTATTGTGTCACGGGAAATAGTTACCCCAGTTTGGCATTTTATTTCCTTAGATAACTGCAGTGAACTTAGATGTCGATTTTCTTCCACCCTTCTCATTGGAAGACGCTGCTGTTGAGTTGTTAACATCCCTGGACGACCTTGACGTCTCTATGAGATGGTTGCAGTTTCATCTTTTTAAAATTGTTGTACCACGTTTGCTTCAGTATTCTGACTGAGTAAAGCTTTGCTGATCTTCTTGTAGCCATCACCTCTGCTGTGCAAATACATTATTTTCTTTCTCAGGTCCTGTGAAATTTATCTTCCGTGTGGTGACATTGCTAACAGCATGAAATGGGAAAGTATTTTCTTTAAGTAACACCCATTTATAGTCAACAGTCTGCTTGACACCTGTGTAATGAATAATTAGACTCAGCTGTAGACGTTTGTAGTCTAAAATTTAGGCTTTTGGGACTTTGCTCCAGAGACTTTCAGTGGGGTGTACTCATTTTTGCATCACCCTAATTTGAATAAAACTGAAAATTTTGTTCTCTAATGTATATTATTAACCTTACTTTCATGTTATAAGTTAAACAGATGTTATACAAATTTAGTCTTGTCAATATTTTGAAAACTGTTTTTGATTTCATTGACATATTGTTTAAAGTGTTATTTTTCGTAGGGGGTGTACTCATTTATGCTGAGCACTGTATATACTTCTGCAAAATCTACAGTAAAAAATTACACAATTTTTTTGTTTTATAATTTTACAGTATTTAACTATACATCAATGCATTATGGGTAAAACAAAGTGCATTGTGGGTAAAAACAAAGTACAGTAATTTGCTATATAATTAGTAATTAATTAATTGTTATTGTTAATTAGTCAAATATTGTATATTTTACAGCAACTATGTTTTGGCATGTATTTATGTAGCTTGCAGGTAAATACTGTAAAGATTGTTGGGTTTTGGCGGGTATCTCTACAGGAGAAGAAGCAAATAGCGGACCCTGTATTGTCACCAATGTACTGTCTCCCGTTTCTCGTTAGTGAGGAAGGGACCTAACGGTCAGCGTCAACATTGAAGAAGGAAACAGCACTGGACACTGAAACTTGTGTCCACAGGTTTAATCCGTTTCTCTCTTGTGAAACTACAAACAACAGAAAATATGTTTTATGATTATGATCGCTCCCAAGCTCAAACAAGCCACATGTCAACAGTTCAAATAAAAATAAAATAAATTCTTATTTTTTCACTCGACAGCACAATGTGTAATTTCTGGACGCTTCATCATGCATTTACATATCTTTCTAACTTAACAGCAATACAAGAAATTGCTTCAAAATATTCAAGATCATTAACTAAAATATATCTAAAGGATACTTACAGACAATGCCACATAAAGTGAAGATGTTTGACAATTGAAATTACTTGTAGGAAGAACGATGTCTACAAACAAATTTACTTTTTTTTTTGTAAATATACCAAATCCAGCACTAGATGACACTAATCTGCCAAACATGACAGCAGTCAATGACTACAGAACCCGAGCAAGGACAAAAATTCAGGGAATTGGTGAGTAAGGTTTTAGCGCGAGGGCAGTCTGCAGCGTCTTCACATCACATTTCCCCGATAAACAGGCAACATTACATTCATTTATGCATTCGGCTGCAGAACCAGGACTGATTTTACAACGAGGGCGGCACGGTGGCTGACTGGTTAGCATGTCTACCTCCCAGTGCTGAGGGTGTGAGATTGAGTCCGAGCTTCGGCCTTCCGGGGAGGAGTTTGCATGTTCTTCCCTTGCCACGGCAGCCATTGCCATGCGACAGGCTCAGCGCCAAACACGCAGTCTCTGCCAAGTGAAGGGTTGTGGGGTGGCCAACCAAAGCGCTCTGAAGCCGAAACAAAAAGGGCCTCCGCCAGCCAGCAGATCAGACTCCAGAAGGATTGAAAACTTGGGCCGTGATGGCTTTTCCCATCTTGATGAACTCTCATCCTCAAATGGACATGCCTTTTATCTCTTCTTTAATGAACCTGCTTGCCAAACCTCCAATCCAGGCACACTTGTCGACGTCTTATTTGGGCCAAACTCAGACCATCTGTAAGTACAACTTTGCAGATATGAACCAGATTGTACAAATTGGTGCTTCCAATTGGGTTTTAAGCAATTAGGCTAACTTTTGGTCTCATGTTTGCTTGATTAAGGAAAGTCCATCACCTTGTTTAAGACCGTTCCTCTTAACTTGATTTTTCTTATCTTTGATTATTTTATAATTTTTCGTTCTTGTTTCTATTTCCTATCACAGTAGTTAGAGTTTTGCTTCTTTAAGTTCCTAAGTAGATTAGAAAATAAACATGCACAAAATCAAAACCTGATTGTCTCCTGTGTGTTTTATCAATTTATATTAACCTCTAAGATGGAAAAAGAACTCACAAGTTGTTAAAGACTGACTTATCGAGGTTATCATCTGTTATCCTGATAAAATTATCAAAAAATCAATGTGGTGCTCCGAAGCCTAGCTCAAAATTAATATAAATATTAAATTTGAGTGTGCTAATGAATAAATCAATCAATTATTAATTTAATAATTAATGGACATGATTGACCCTACACAAGGTTTTTCGTTTGTTTACTCAATAAATTGTAGGCAGTTTCTTGTCATATAAATCGCTCCTTGCGCGATCCTAATTCATGCTACAACTCCTTGCACGCTCTGACAATGAAAGTGCTCCTGCCACCTACTGTAGTGGATGAGCAATTACACTTTCTTCTAGTATGGCAAAAAAAAAAAAAGTTCTCTGAGGTATCGCATACTTTTGCATACTTTGTAACGAGCCGAGTGTCTATCGCCTGCTACATCTTCCAACCAGCTGGAAAACTCTGTACTTGTAAGCCAATACTTGTTAAACTGACCATTTACTCATTTTACAGAAACATGTTGTCCACACTCCCCATTCTGACTAACTGCATAAACTCGGTAGAAATGAAAATTTGAAAATTACGGTACGCAGTAGTGGACACACTGAGCCACCTAATTATAATGTTACATTCACACCAAAAGCGAAGGGAGCGTTTCGCTCGCTTTACTTACTAGCATTTCACTGCTGGAGTGCACACTGGGACGTCATTTGCGCACATCAGAGACAGGGGCTTTTTGCTTTGTTTCACTTTTCGCAGCCACTTCCACTACAGCAAAACTCCTCTCAGAAAAAAAAAAGTTTGATGTGCTATAATGCTTTAGCGAATGTAGGGTTCTACGTTAAGCCTTTTCAGGTGGTGGCCCTGCCAGAGCCAGCACTGGCCCTGTATATCGCTAGCCTTGGGCCGATAGCTCACATCAGATTTTGGTAAATTCAAAACCAATTCAAAAATCAATACTATTTTTTATTTTTATTTATTTATTTTACAAATGATTCACCAATCTTAAGTGTTGAAAATTATGGTTTTCTTCGATGATGCAATGTCAATGATTGAACAAACATTCTGTTTTTGAGGATGACGACAACACAGCACATCACCAAAACTCATCACTTCATCACCGCAAGCATGACACCACTTGTCCCCAAAAAAATAAAAATAATAATAGCTGTAATTATAAGAGAAAAAAAAGATAATCAATAATGTTATGATTCCTAATAAGAGATAAAGTAATTCACAATTAGTAAAACATAACTCTACAACATTGTATATTATATATTAAAGTGTTGATTTCATCACATTTATTGATCAAATTTCTAGGGCCATTTGTATTTTTACCTAAGTCAAGACACCATGTGCAATACACAATTAAAGGAATAATAAAAACAAAATACATAAATAAAATAACAGAACAAATATCTAGGGGCCATAAAAGTCACTTTCAAAATATCTGGTTGTACAATTTTTTTTCAAGGCAAATGCAAATAATTAATTTCAATACAACAGCGTGCCTTTTTAAGAGTAGCTGAGCTCCCATTTAACCGGTTTCCACACAAACTGTAGTGTTTCCGTCTGAACACTTGGTGACACACTGGGTCGCACCCACATAATGGCGTACTTCATAAACAGTCGAAGCTTCATGTGCTAACTTCAAATCAAAGCTGTTAATAAAATCAATAAAGACAAATACAAGACTAATTGCTGAGAATGCTGCACAGATCATCAAACTCAATGTCCGCTACAGACAGCCACCCAATTTAAAACTATTTGTGGTGATTGAAGGCTTTTAACTGCCATGATCCGAAAGCAACAAGCTAAATGCTATGCTAACCACTACAAAGTACCCGCTTGCCCAAACTACACTTAGTACAATACAAACGCACCCTCTCAAATGCCCCTTTTGCTTTTGGTGTATGGACTTTTTTCAGTACCGTAGAAACAACAATGCAGCAGTCACATTTTTTTTTTTCTACAGACAGTTCTCAGAATGAACGGAGCGGATGTAAGAATTTAAGACTTGGGAAAATAAAATGTTAGACCTGGGATGAAAATATGAGGGTTTTTTTACGACATTTAAGGCCTAAAATGTAAGTTTCTGAATTTTAGACTTTTAGAGACTTTTTAGACACCTCGGGAACCCTGAGAGAGAGTTGAAGAGGCTGACGAAGACGCAGATGCAGAAATTTGGAGAACAACTCCCAGGGATGAAAAAATTAAGTTAACCCAGACTCACAAGAGGGGGAGGGGGAGCCACCCTGCTCGAAGAGACAGCAGGACCCTCTCAACCACATACAAATACAGATGATGATGCTGGGCCCTACTGTCTGTGTGGAAAAAAGAGCAGAGCAATTCAAGTATGTAAAAAAAAGAAAACAAATGAATGGCTATATGATCAAAATGGGTATCTATAGACTGCACCTCCTGTCAGAAAGTGAAGCAACTGGGTGTCCAAACAATAAAAAAAGAAAAAGAAAAAGAAAAAGAAAGTCAATGTTCAAAGTATCTTCCATTTCCATTGTGCACAATACAAGAGTCATTTGGACTTATTTTTTTGTTAATTTTTGATACTTATTTATATCTTTAATTTTTGCATTTAGATGTGAGGGAATGAGGAAAAATATCAGGATATGGAGCTTGGGGTTACTGGTGTTTTTGCACATCATTGAAAAAATAAAACTTTGAATGAAAATTTCTCATGTGCCTTGTTACAATCATGTTACAGTAAGTGTAATACAGTAACCTAATGCATGTGTAAGACCTGTTGTGTTTTATTGTGTGTATCGCCAAAAGGATTTTATTTTTTATTTTTTGTCGGTAGTTTGAGGAGGAAATGAACCCCAAAAAATTCTGTCTGCGCTGTGACGTTTATGTCAGAGAGTTTGAGCTCGTGTACATCACACATGCACACAACCCAAAACAGGAAGAAAGCACCGTAGGTAGTATATGGCTCCTACAGACTGTATTAAAGAAATAAAGTTTGAGCAAGTTATTTTATTGTTTCAATAAAAAACAAAAGTTTAACAAAAACAACAGACTATGACACACAGTAAAACACCAAAAAAAAGGTCTAAATTCAACTCTGCAAACGCCAGTTTTGAAGATGCCATAGTTATCTCTGGACAATGTCTGAGGTAAGAATCCAGGGACGAGTATAATTTCAAGAATTGTGCCATGTAATTATATCAACTGTGCTAAAACATGCAACTGAACAAAGTCTATTCATCTACAGCTTCTATATATAAACATGTCTTAAGCATAGCTGGATTTAACATGCATAGTGTTCATCATTTCAGCCATTTAAAAAACAACAACAATAGGCCACCAGGAACAATTAGTTTTTTTGGACTCTTGAGCCTTTCGACACTTTATCTGGCAGTTATTTTTCATTTTAGCTTGAGGTTATCCTAAAAGTCACAAATAAGATTGGCATTTCCTAGGTGGTCATAACAATTCCTTTGTTATGAAATCACTTTTGCCTGTCACTTTCCTCAAAGTGTGACTTGACTACATATGAACTTATTTACGATGTGGATACATGCGTGTGTGAGTATCCTCAATAACTTCTGGGTCTTCAGAGGATGTCTTGTTGGACAGATCATCAGCCGTAGGCGTAGCTTTGAACCTCTTTCTACCAGGATGGAGCAGTGTTGGCCAGTCTTCTCATACGTCTACAAAGACATGTTTTATTCACATGATCTCAAAATATGTACAATTTGTAGAATAATTAAAATATTTATCCTATGGTTAAGGCTGGACGATTAATCAAAATTTTATTGTGATTTTGATTTTGGCTTCTCTCGATCATTAAAACGTAATAATCGAAGAAAAATTCTTAATGTGCAGAACGGTGTGGTACATTTACAAGTTCCGTACATCATGGAAGTACCCTTAATGCACCATGTTGTAGAAAGCCCAGAGCGAATCAATGTGATTCTGCCGTCCTTAAGTATCCCTTAAGCAGTTAATGACACCCCACACACACAGTTGGAGTTAACTGTAAAACTAAACACACGACAATAAGAATTATATCCACTGTATATTTAAATACAAAACATGCTTCATTTTTTAAACATCACTAGCCTAGCACTAATGCTAAACGGGAAATTAGCATCGACTTCGGGAGTGACATTCCTTCAAATAACGAATATTCACACACAAATGCTGTGGAAACACATAAACACAGGTAAGATAACACTACTCTAAGGCACAAATGCTTCCCAGTCTATAACAAAAGTGTTGCAACTTTCTGTTCAGGACGGCCCCTAAGAGGCCAAAATGCACAGGAACACCCATTATTTGTTTTATTGTTATTTTAGTAGTATATTCTTATTTTACTTTCTCACTGTCCTTTTAAGTCATATTTAAAGTTGAGTTTTCTTTTTTCTTTGTATGTGGGTGTGTATGTGCATGTGCGTGTGTGTGAGTGTCTATTCAAAAGTTCACCTAAAACCTATTAAAAAATCCCATACCGTTCACCTAAACCGAACACTTCAGAATCCAGCCAGAGTCGTAAAGTTGAGTTTTCAATGATTCAAGGAATTTTAATTTCCTCAAAATTCAAGGATACAAAAATATCCAAGGACTTTTTGTTGTTGTTATCATACCAACACACATTTCTACATGACATAATATATAAACCCTGAGGTCCCAGGTTAGCCCACTAAGTCCCCAGACTTTTTGATAAATGTACATAAGTTATCCCACATTTACTCTTATAAGCATGTACAGTAATTTCTGG
>NC_141253.1:20102450-20112450 GCF_054856555.1 Leptonotus elevatus
GGCATACAGGTATGCATAGAAAAAGCTCAGACGACTGACAGCGACAGGTTGTGACACATTTTTGACACTTCCCTTAAAAAATAAGTCGAGTGTGAATCATTTTGTTCTATATAAAACGGATGACATCAAATGCAGTCAAATACAAGATAATGGCATGCAATGTCAAAGCACATACAGTATATACATAAATATATACAGTATGTACATGAATTAACATGTATATATCCTAATATTTTTGAATTAATAAAAAAATAAAAATAATTTGAAGTTCTTTAGTCAGTTTTAATTTAGCTTCTTTTGCTGATGTTTTAGATTTTTGTCGAGGTACCGTTTCAGTACCGGTATCGAGGTATTTTATGCAGGTATAGTATCGAAGTCAACATTTTGGTATCGTGACAACACTAACTGATAGACACTAAAGATTAAATAAACAGAAAAATAATGAAGTTCTACATGAAATACCATGCAAGTCATGCAATAAAACATACATCGGGGAAACGGGCAGAGCATTTAAACAAACTGTGCCAATATATGTCATGGGTGGGTTTTGTTTCTTCATACCACAGTGGGAAGGTCCTCTTCTTGTCCCGACTCATTCGGTTGCGGTTGATGGTAGTGGAACAAGGCACTGCATCTAAATGGTGGGAGCTGTTAGGCAGCGTCGGGACCCATTGGCTGCTTCTTTTGGCTTTCTGCTCTCTTAGACAGGAAAATAAGTGTTTTAAGCGGCTGGAGTTCCTCAGTCAAACTCCATGTAATGTATTATAACCATTTTTTTTATTTGAATAGAACATTTGTTTGTTTTCATGCATGTATGTTTCACTTGTGCTCATGACATCAGAAGAACGGGCATATTTCCATCATCATGATTCACTGGAAAAATTAATATTCAGAAACAAAATGTATTCTGTTTCTTTCCTCTTACTATGTAGTAATTTGCTACAGAGTTAACTTACAACGCATGTACATAAAAATCCTCTCAAAATGTTAATTCTCTGGTAACACTGTGCCTAAAATTTATGCAAAAAAAACCAAAACCAAAACAAAAGAGACCTATAACCAGGGGTATAACATAAGCTGTGCACAGGTATGCAATGCGTACAGGAAATTGAAAATTGCACTCCACTTCCATATCTATGTATCATTAGTTCAATTTGCTTTCTGTTCTTTATTTTTATTTTTATTTTTTAAACAAAACAGAAACTACAAAAATGAAATATTCATTTCCATACATACATACATACATACATACATACGAAGACTGGGCGATTTGGCCAAAAAGGAAAATCAAAAAAAATTATTTCTGGACAATTATTATTTTAATAAAAGTAATAAACCCAACAAACATTTATTTAAAGAAGGTTTGATTTATTCAAAAATTAATCTTTAATGTTCAGACAACAATAATATATAAATACTTATTATCGGCGTTAACGTTGACATTCTGATAGTAAATTGTACTGTTCTTTACTAAAAATGTATCTAACCTTTTTTTAACTAGAAAATTTGTTTAACAAAAGGTTAGATTAATTTTTAGTAAAGTACAATTTACTCTCAGAATGTGAATATGGATTTAGGGGTAATAGATCAGATGCACATAATAATAATAGAATCAACTGAAACAATAACAGATGTAAGAGACAGCAAAGAACATGCAATTGGTATATTTATTGACCTAACAAGCATTTGACACTATTAATCATGACATATTATTAACAAAGTTATGTAAATTGGTATCAGGGGAATTGTATGGGAGTGGATAAAAAAGTTATTTGGATATGCGGAAGCAATTTCTAATGATTGAAAATCACTGCTCATCACTTTTGAACACTACCTGTGGTACCCCCCAAGGGACTGTGTTGGGGCCCAAATTACTATATACATGAATACAATTTGTAATGTGTTAGAGACAATGAAAGTGGTACTTTTTACAAATGACACAAGCATTTTTGTTTAGGTGATGATCTTAGTAAATTACAGCAAACAATAGACAAGGAATTGAACATGATAAAAATGTGGTTTGATTTTAATAAACTATTATTAAATGTGGATAAAACAAAATTTATATTATTTAGGAATCATACAATAGACATTCAAATGCATACAAAAACAAATGGCGTAGAAATTGAAAGGGTGCAGGAAATTAAATTTCTCTTGAGTCATAATTGATGAAAAAATCCACTGGAAGTCACATATTGTGCATGTCCAATCTAAAATAGCAAAACATATTGCCATCATAATAAGGCTAGGGATTGGCTAGATTCTAAATCACTTCACACGTTGTACTGTTCCCTAGTTTATTTTACCCTATTTACAATATTGTGCTGAAGTCTGGGGAAATAACTATAAGAATTCATTGCAACCATCCATAATGTTGGATACATTGAGCAAACAAATTTGCTCTATGTAAAATCAAATCTACTAAAATGTACAGATATTGTATTACTGTATTTCAAACAGCGCAAATCATGTACAAGGCTAAACACAACAAATTACTGGAAAACATTAGATAGATCGATGTTTTTTTCATATTAGTAGTCAAGGAGGCCGATAACAGATATTTGGAGCCTATATTCATTTTCAGTAAAAAGTGGTAAAACAAATAATGGCGTAAAAAAATTGAAAATACAAATGGCAAGCTTGACTCAGTTGTAATGTCTTAAAGCATATTTATTGAACAATTTTTTTGAATTTTTTAAAAATGCATACGGTTTTACGGTTCTTTTTTTCTCTCCAAATCTTAGACATTAGACATTCTTGTCTAATGTCTTGACAAAATGTTCAGGGAGCTCCAGAGCAAGGTTATCAGTATGCCTTAAAAAGTTAAATGAAACCCTAAACAAGTAAATATCACAGCTCTCTATAGTTTTCTACAGTAAATATTTTTTTCCCCAAATTTAAAAATACCTGGAATTTTAAGCTTTCACATTTCTTTGTTTTAATGTCAAACAAGAACAAATGGTTCAGAAGGTTCCCAGGGTCAGCAAGATCTCTTATAAAGTTAATTGAAAATTTAAATAAATAGTTCCCTGAGATTAAAATGGTTTATATCGGTCGTCAGATTCTTAAAAAAGGCCAATACCGATATTTGGCAAAATGGCCAATATTGGCGCCGATAATCTGCCTGGCCGATTATCGGTCTATCCCAAGAAAACAGCCCGAATTTAATTTGGAATAGGGATGGAAATTATGATTTAAGGGGTTAATACAATTTCAAAGTGCAAAATATGCGCACAACTAGGAAAAGTTTTTGTCTGCCAATTTGTGGTGTGAAGCTGTAGGCTATATATACATATATATACAAATATATATATATACACACATGCATACAGTATATATATATATATATATACATACATATATATATATATATACACATAGCTGTAGGTTATATATACATATATATGTATATATATATATATTTTTTTTTACTTAAATTTAAATTGTGTTTAACAGCACATTTTCCTCTCTAGAAAGTATCATCATTAATCATCAGTCTTCCATCAGTGTTTTGGGCCAGCCGAGATGGGCCCGGTCCGTCCCACATCGGCGACAACCGGTCGGCTACGAGAACATACTTTTCTGGGCGCACACGGGCACAGCACAGGCAGACGTGCAGATCGAAGATAAAAAATACAAACAACAGATACACATGCACACACAGAGCGAGGTGGTGATTGGTGAAATAAAAACCTTATGGGATGATGTCATTGCGGTCTGTGGGACGAGATGAAATGGCTCAATTCATAAAATCAAGCGTGCAGCACGCATCACACTCGCACATACATTTCCACACTCATTCCTTTATTTCTACCCCAATTAAATCTACAAACAGGACACTACACATTTACCACCTCCTTTTCAGTTTCAGTAAAACAACTGAGGGTGTTTTACTTTAGATTGGAGCATACATTGACAGTTCAACACATGCACTCACCAGCAGTGTTGGGAATAACGGCGTTTAAACTAACAACGTTAGGTTATGGAGGACCAAAACTGGCAAAATTAAAAATAAATACAGTAATTTCTGGACTATAAGCCTCTATTTTTTTCACTTGCATTAAACCCTATACAAAGAAGGGCTGGGCAATAAATACATCGTCATTTTAAAAATCTAATTGTTGAAAATTTTCTAAATCGTGAAATCGAATTTTGTCTTTTGGATTATTATAAGGTGTTGCTCTTATGTTATGTTTTTTTTTTTGGAATATTTTATTTTCATTTTTCAGCAATTTGTACAAACACAACAATCCGGGTAAGGTATAAACATACAACCTTAACCCAACAAACAATGCCCCCACAGCAAGAATTTAGTCAGCATTTAATGATATGAGACATGTCAGTCATTTGAAGCAGTTATCCCACTAATATGGTCTAAATACGGTTGCCAAACATTCAAAAACATGACATGTTGTTTTCTGAGACAATAAGTATTTTTTTCCAGGGGCACACAGCTGTTCCTTTCACCAGACCATCTATCAAGAAGAGGAGGGGAGTTGGATTTCATGTTATTGCAATGCATTTTTTGGCTACACATAAAGCAATCTTAAGAAACTTAAGTTGTGCATTGTTAAGAGAATGACTAATTGAGTTGAAATTCCCCAATACAAATATTTAAGGGTCCAGCGGAACAGTAATTTGAACAATCCTGGTCAAAATTGAGCTAATATGCCAGAAGAGACTCACCTTGACACAATTCCAAGTACAATGTACAAAGGAGCCAACCTCAATACCACATCCAAAACACAAGTCTGACAAAGTAGATTTGAAAGAATGCAGTTTTTCTGGAGTGAAATACAACTGGTGTAGGAAGTTATAATTTGTCAGTCTATAATGGGCATTGATGATAGTAGAAAGGCTGTTCTGGCACAAATCCGCCCATAAAAGCTCATCAATTGCAACACCAAGATCAGACTCCCATTTCAACCTCGACTCATGTAAATCTGGCTTTGGAGTAAGTTTCAGTACAGTTAGCAGTCTAGAAAGAGAGTCGCCAGGATCTTTAAGATGTAAAATAATGTCATCCGCTGGGAGATTAATTTTGTGAACAGTTTGGCCCACTTTAAATCCCTTTATGTTGTTGTCTTGCCTAATTGTTTCAGCCAAGGGTTCAATTGCCAAGACAAAGAGCGCAAGGGACAAAGGGCATCCTTGTCGACTTGACCGGTTTAAAGAAAACGCAGAAGAAGTCTGTCCTTGCTTATTTTCGCCTATGGTTTGTGGTAGAGTCCCTACCCACTCAATAAATGACGGACCAAATCCAAATTTAGCCAGCACTTTAAATAGATATGACCATTATAATCTATTGAAGGCTTTTTCCGCATCTAAAGCCAAGGCTATGATTGGTTCCCTGTCAGATTTAGCAGAATGGATAATGTTGAAGAGCCGACAGGTTATTAGCTGAGGTGCGTTTTGGAATGAAGCCACTCTGGTCTGGATTTATTAAATGAGGCAAATATAGACGGAGTCTGTTAGCTAGAGCCTTAGATATTAATTTATAATCTGCATTCAATAAGGAAATTGGCCGATATGACGAACATTTCAGTAGATCTTTATTTTTTTTGTAAACCACAGTAATTATAGCCTTCGAAAATGATTCAGGAAGTGCTTGAGTTTTAGAGGCTAACTTAACAACTTTCATGAGAAGTGGAAGGAGTAAATCTTTGAATACCCTGTAAAATTCTGGGGGAAATCCATCCTCCCCTGGTGATCTGTCCGCCTGCAACGAACCCAAGGCTTTCTCTAGCTCTTTTAATGAATAGGGTAAGTCAAGATCATGTTGTTCCTCTTGGCTAAGTTTAGGCAGTTCAACAGCAAATAAAAAGGTGTCAATGGCATTCGGATTTTCTGGTGGTTCTGAGGTGTACAGATGCGCATAAAATAGTTTAAATGCATCGTTGAATTCTGTCGGGTGAGTAGATATACTGCCAATTTCAGTTTCTATTGCGTTTATCATTCTAGAGCTTTCTTCTTTCCTTTGCTGCCAAGATAAGACTTTGTGTGCTTTTTCACGCAGTTCATAGTATTTCTGCTTGCTCCTCAAGATGTCCTTTTCAATTTTATAATCATGCAATGTGTTGTATTGAGTCTTTTTAGTCAATAGAATTTGGTGTGTTTTTTGGGACCTGGTTTGTTCGAACTCTTTTTCCAGCTTCAAAATGTCTGCCTCTAGTTCTTCTATTTAAGCCATATATTTCTTCTTAATACTTTTGGTATAAGAAATTATAAGTCCCCTTAAAAAGGCCTTTAGTGCATCCCATAATATGAAACTGTTAGGGGCTGAAGCACAATTTGTCTCACAGAACAGCTCAATCTAGTCTATTATAAATTTGCAAAAGTCTGGTCTCTGAAGAAGAGTAGTGTTGAAACGCCATCTATACCTGTTTGTAGGTTTCTCTGGAATGTAAATTGAAAGAGTTAGAGGAGAGTGATCTGACAGCGTTCTAGATAGGTACTCAAAATCTACTGCCCTATGAGTTAACTGTGTTGACAACAAAAAAAAGATCAATACGACTAAAGGAATTATGGCGACCAGAGTAAAAGGAGTAGTCCCTTGTTTGAGGGTGCATATGTCTCCAAACAGCAGTAAAATTCTAGTCCTTCATAAATTGTGTTGTAGTGGTTGCTTTAGATTTAGAAACTGACATGGTTGATTTATCTAGGAGAGGATCCAGGCAGAAATGAAAGTCACCCCACACTAGAATTTTCCGCCGCCCACTTGACACCTTGAGAAATATGTCCTGAATAAACATATCATCATCATAATTTGGCGCATAAAAATTTAAGAGAATCCAAGTTTCCATATTTGACAGTTCAGTAAAACATATCTTCCCAATGTGTCAATTATAGTTTCGCCAATTGTAATGGGGGGTGTTCTTATTAATCAAAATAGCCACTCCCCTAGCCTTGGAAGTAAAAGATGCCAATATGACATGACACACCCAATCCCTCCTCAACTTCTTATGTTCCAGTGCCGTTAAGTGGGTTTCTTGAATAAAGGCAATATCGGTTTTCAGCTTCTTCAAATAAGTTAAAACTCTCTTCTACTTGACTGGTCCATTTAGCCAATTGACATTAAAACTGACAAATTTGACCACTCTACTCATCAAAATAAATAAATACATCGCACAGATATTGACCATAGCAAGTGTCTCTCTCAACCAAGTGATATGAAAAAGAGCTGACAAAAAAAAGTAATAAAAAAACAAAACCTTGACCCACTCCGCCTTATGCCAACCAAAACATGGCACATGACAACCCATAAACATTCTAAGGGAGCTACTAAGCGAATAACTAATCACCTATAGTTCCCTCTCCGTGACAATCTACCAACCATGATATGTCACTGCGATAATAGATTAACCACACAAGAAAGTATGAGTTTTTTGTGTTGGTTTTGTTTTCCCCCCATGTTTTCCCTCTTTCCCCAATCTCTCCCTCTTACTATTCAAAACAGAATATTCAAACCAAACAAACTCAGCGACTAACCAAGGTGGTCCCAAATTCCAACATAGTCCTTCATAGTGACTCACATACATTCATATGACTCACACACATAATCGCACCAAAATGTTCTCAAATGGTGGTAAAATGGACCAAATGCTACAGAATGCAAAGTCGCTCATCTATACACTGCAAAAACACGAAATCTTGCTAAGAACATTTGTCTTATTTCTAGTCAAATTACGTCTATGTGCTTAATTTTAGCAATATGACTTACAACCAAAATTACACAAAGATGGGAATTGCTTGTTTCAAGACATGCATCTTGAATATCTTGTTAGGTGAGAACATCTTGAAATGATCTTTTTTTGAGAATTATTTTAGATGAAATAAGCTTGTTTTGACATGTCATGATGTTTTTAAGTTTTTAAGATGTAAGTTGTATGGTGAACTATCTTGTTTCAAGAAAGAAACCAAACTTGAATTGAGACAACACAACTTTATTGGAACTGCAGGTCAAAAGCTTTTCCCAAATGAAAGCACAGCACCATTCATTATTGCAACAATTGATGGAATGCATATTAAGAGTGACATGCAATTAGGTCGGTGAGATCATACTTCACTGGAATGTACATGCCATTATTAAAGGTAACATAATATGGTGTAAAATCCACAGTTATCAGTATTCACAAAAATATTTGTTTGTGCAAGGTGAGGAATCTTTACTTCAAAAGATAAATACTGTTCATTCCAACCAATTGTAGAGAGAGGTTGGCATTCAAAGCAATACACTGATTAATTTACAATCAAGATGTTTTTCACAAGTGCAAACTCTGGGGTATTATTGAAAACATTAGAAATAACCAAAGATTTTCCACATGTGTGTTTATTCCAATGTTGCACAATCCACTGGGCAGACACTACATGTTCATCATGCTCTATTCCTAAGAATTCTTTTATCTTTCCTTCTACATAGTGAACATTTTTCACTTCATATGCTGGGCCTATTTCAATTTCATTACAAAAAATAGGATGTTTCTCATGTACATTCTGACTACATTTATACAGTTGGTTGTGCTTCACAAGAGATTTACAAATATACTTAAAACTACTTTTTATAGCCCACTGCTTGAAAAAGCAATGCTTTGACTCAAAGCGCATACACATATGCCTCACAGTAGGACCTAGTGCTTTAATCTGGGAACGAAGATGCAGCAGGTAATGTTGTTTAGGTATAATGTTTACATCTGGAAACAGCTGTTTGAAATGCCTTAAATGCTCCTCAATTAATTGTTTCAGCTTAGTAAGAGTTGAGAGTGCAATAATAGGTGAAAAAAGAATTTTCTTCAACAACTTAAGTAACAATTGTGTGAGCATTTTGTCCAGTTGTGTTGATCAGAAATGTCAGAATCTTTAACATAACCAGCATCTGCCCTGCTGATTGTTTAAGTTTATTGTCATTTGATGACAGTGTAGCAACAGATACAGGGCAAGGCTTGTCCCTCATATCTACATGAGAGTAAGGGAAAACAATAATTCCATTATTAAATGTGTCTAAATCTATATGTCCAGAAAGTACAAGATACTTCAAAACACATTTGATTTCATATGGAGCAACACCTTCAAGAATCACATGCATGCTGTCCTGTGGTGTTTGATTAATGACATCAAAATGGGGACATTCTGTCAATTTACTTCTCCTGTTTATACCAAATGTTTTTAAATGTTCTCTTAGGAAGTCAGTACTTGCTTTTTCAATGTCACTGCATTGCCTATTATGTCTTGCTATTGTCCTTTTCACAAACAAATCTTAATTAAATTTAGTTTGCATATCTTCGACGTTGCATTCACACTGCCTACATTTACTGTAGGCAAACCCAACTCCTTCCTTAAATCCAGCCACTTCATGTTGAGCAAGAGTGTCTCCGCACACAGACAAAAGTGCGCCATAAATAGTCCACCATTTGAAGTATGAACCTGAACACCATTATACAGCTCATTCAAATCATGTTTAATCCTCTCAAGTATTTTATCAATACCACAATGGGAAAGATCTTTTGATTTTTATGGCAAGCAGACGAATGGCAGCAAGTCTTGATCTGTATTTAGGGTTAATGTTACCTAAAGTGTAATAAATTAGTAACAATTTGTTTTTGTTTGCACGGGAACCAACGGGATTGGAAAGCTCAATTTCATCTGTATATACAATTAACTGTAATGCTGTGGAAACTTTCAAACGCAGAGGATGTGACTTAAAAATGTCTCCATCAATTAAATCATAAACAAATCCATTGTTGCAGAACTCAGGTTCCTTATTGATCATTTCAAGAATTTTAGGATGTGAAAGCAGCTGCTCCAAACTTTTAACTAATGGTATGTATTGAAAAATATGTTCTCTTATCTCAAGAACTCTGGAATCTCCACGCTTCAAATAAGAGACTGTTTGTTTTGCAGTAACAATTTCTGGTTCAACTGGACGTAACAGTTCTTTTATGGTCTTGTCCTGCAAATGCGTTGTAGCAATTTGACTCAAAGGGTCAACAAACTGGTCAAATAC
>NC_141253.1:20119950-20122450 GCF_054856555.1 Leptonotus elevatus
CAGACAGACATTGAACGTGATGACGAGTTTGCCCCTCCTAGCTTAACGTCGCCGTAGACAAGCAACTCAAAACGGATTTGTCGTATCAACCTATGTTAATATATATGGTGACAGCACCCACAAATAACCAGTAGGGGGAGCTTTGACTGGTAGAGGCGTAGGTATCCATTTAGGGCACGGACTTTGAATATGTAAATACGTGCTTGAGTTGGCCATCACGGGCTGTGTCCGAATGTCCACCATTGTGCAGCCACTGTGTACATATTTTGACGTGGTGCAGTTGCCGTAGGTTAACAATAAAAGATAACCGACCGACTGCGCAATGTACGCATGCGCACGCGCAGATCGTGATGGGCCTCTGACACTGCCTCCTGGCGAGAGGTGAAGCCACCGGCGGTCATCTTTCGTTGCCAAACTTGAATGCACTAATTTCTCAGCGGTGTTATCATTTGTTCTCTACGGTGAAAGTGCCACATATGTAAAGATTCGTCTGCATCATATTGTCAGAACCATGGACAATAAAATGAAGCAAAGTCAATCAAGAGAGAAAAAAAATATCTGTGAAATGTAAACCTAACTTCTGCAAGTCACGAATAATGATACTAATATGCTCTAAATGGTCGATGCAAACAGTTGTGTGTATTCTTTGCGAGGCTCTCATTACTCCATACAGGGATCCCGGCATAAAACATGCATTGACAATAATTGCTGTGTTTGCGGGGGAAGGGAGGCGGGGGTTGAATAACAAGTTGCGATAACAAAGGCAACGCATGATGGCTACCCGCTGGCTTCAGCCACGAAACGCGACTGGCAGTCCAGATGATTAGCTACGTCTGTGGTTTGTAGTCATTGAAACGTCAAGTGAAGTGGGTTTGCGTGGCCTCTCCGATGCTGGAATAGCCTTGGACTAACCGTTGCTTGCTATTCGGTGCCATTATCAAGCAGCCAGCATGATGCAAAGAAAGGTTTGATACATTGCTATATCATATTATCTCGTTTTTGCTCGTGTTGAATCAAGAGCGTCAGCTAACATATGGCCCTTATCTGAAGCGGACTGCCAAGGTATGAACAACGATTAAATAACCATGTCAGTAGCCTAACACAACTAATCAAATGCCAATTATGTGGTGCCTTGGCAACATTTGAGCAAATTATACAACATATTTGTGGTACCTAGAGTATGATCTAAAACGTGGACCAACTGGGAGATAAACGTTAGGGATTTGTACTTAATGAGTTGTAATACATTTACAGGCTTAGCTTGGCAATATCATCCAGTGCTTGACTTTCAGTGATTTAAGTGTGTTTTGAAAATGAACATAGAACAATGGAAATTGCATTGCTCCTCATTTGCAGCGGTGGTCATTCCATGTCCGTCAATCCGTCAATAACAACGGCCATTTTGTTGACAACTGATGAGAAACTTAAAAACATTGACGGACTCAGCATTGCCGGAAGTGGGTTTTGTCAGTGTAATCACCAGAAACCGGGTCACGGACTTTTGGACTGATGAAAAGAAAACATTGACGGACGCCCACTTTTGCAATGTCTCTCAAGCAGTGTTGGGAATAACAGCATTAAAGTACAACATGTTGCAATCAAGTTATGCAATATCACCACATGCATTGTGTCACATTGTGACACCATAGCAAGTGTAAAAAGATTTCCCGGTTACTTCAAAGAAATAACCAGACTCTCAAAATTATTACCTTCATATCATGATGAGTAAGGAACTTGGCTAAGAGATTGTTGTTTGTTGTGCGGTCATGGTTTCATTGAGTGAAATGCATGAAGTGTACACTATCTTGCTCAACATATTCATGGTGCAGGTGGGAACACTCATAAAGTAAAAAGCAGTGATTAATATGGTTAAGTATTAAGAGATTTTTCCAATCGCTCTGATTGGCTGTTAGCCAGTGTTGGAAATCATTTCCTTGATTTCTGCGTGTTCAAATAAATTCAAAGTGGAAATCTGTGAACAAGTTTGCCAGCTTTATTTCAGATTCTGAAAGTCACCTGTAGTACTGCTCAATCATCGCAGCTCACCCACAGATGTGCTCTTTACAAAGTTCATGCGTGCATATATACAGATATCGTTCCCTCCCCCTCATTGACCATTCGGCCCTTTCTCAGTATGTGATATTTCCTGTCACCCCAATTCTACACACCCCCTCTCTTATCTCTTCCTTCAGGATGTGGGCCACACTGGGCCCCCCTCTCCCTCTACCAGGCCCCCCCTTTGATCTTGTCCTGTCAGCAGAGTGAGATACAATCTGGCCAACTCCTATTGAGTTTTTTCAGTCCTTAACAAACATGAGGTATACAATTGGCTTCCTAGATAAACTATTGACCTCGGGAGAGCTGGCTCCAGAGATTCCCGCATACCTGCTGTGTGGATTCTGACACCTCACTTCCTTAGGGGGAAAACAGACCACATTCTACCACAGTTTTATTGATCTAACTAAAATCAAAAACACTTTGAAGAATATATATGTAAAAC
>NC_141253.1:20132450-20209950 GCF_054856555.1 Leptonotus elevatus
AGCAAAATACGTTTATTTACATTCAACAGTGTAACAATTTGACAACAATTTGGCAAACTATTTACAAATGTGTGCAACTGTGGTGCTATTTACAAATATGTGGATGTTTCAACGACAGTTTTTCTTTTTGTAACACTCTCCTGCGTGCAAGGAGACGCAACAGCATTTGCACAACAGATTGCCTCTTCGCGTGCTCCACTTTCTTGCAGGCCGTTTTTTCCGGGGAATAGCAAGTATATACTGCAGTGTGCGTTGCCATCAAGTCTAATATCAGGATCATGCTACGGTTTCGTTACGTCTCGCTTCCTCGTGTCCTTCAGTTGCTACAACGGGTTGTAAGAGATGTTTTGATCCATTTTATCCACTCCATTCATGGTGGCATCGTAGTCCAGAAACAGTGTCTTCTCCGTGATCAGACTGTACCCGCTCCTCCGATGAATATGCATTGGACTCGGGGTACTCTTCATTGTCCGACAAAATGTCCGCATGTGAAAGCTCCGCCGTTAGCAGCGGTAGCCGCGCTTAGCCGGTGAGGCTTACTACGTGATCATAAACAGTCGCGTCAAGGCTTCCAACTTTGGCGTCAAGCTCGGAGTCATCATCATCATCATCATCATCAATCTGCATTGGTCGATGCCAACTCTCTATCGCCCGATCGAATGTCCGATTGTGTAGAAGTACCCGGCCGGCTATTGTACGCGTTTTCCGGCCTTAGCAGCGCTAGCCGCGCTAGCCGCGCTTAGCCGGTGAGGCTTACTACGTGATAGTAACAGTCGCGTCAAGGCTTCCAACTTTGGCGTCAAGCTCGGAGTCATCATCATCATCATCATCAATCTGCATTGGTCGATGCCAACTCTCTATCGCCCGATCGAATGTCCGATTGTGTAGAAGTACCCGGCCGGCTATTGTGCGCGTTTTCCGGCCTTAGCAGCGCTAGCCGCGCTTAGCCGGTGAGGCTTACTACGTGATCATAATAGTCGCGTCAAGGCTTCCAACTTTGGCGTCAAGCTCGGAGTCATCATCATCGTCGACATCAATGCGCTTTTTAGTATTGATTGATGCTTTCCGTCTTTGAAAAAAATGCTCAAGCGTGAGCTGCTTGCAACCGGTTGCTTGGTCAAGCCATTGTGGCTTGACCAGGCCATTGTCTCCTCAACACTCTAGCTCCGCCTCACGTCTTCTACTGACGCCCACGGTGGGCGGCCCATCCAACCTTGTGCAAAGAGAGTCATCGCTGCCCTCTAGGGGCCAAAACGAGTCTTTTACTAATCAGATCTGCCTGATACTTTCAGCACAGCTGCCCAAGGCTTTCCTGCACCCGTTTCCAAAAAAAACAAAAAAAAACATAGGGGACGTCTTTTAACGTCCTCGGCGCCCTTCCCTAGGTTCATGCTAAACGTTTTATAACGTTTATGGCAGTCAAAGAGTTAACGTTTGTATCAGAAGCAATTCTCTCTTAAATTATTTAAAATAGAAAACAACACCATGACTGCTGGAAACGTAACTGCAAGCTAAGCTAGCGGATAAGTTATCTTGTAAACGCTCACAGATGAAAACAATTAAATGAACAAACATTGCAGGACTAAATATTTCAATAACGTGGCCTCAAGCCTTCTCTATGTCTTTGACAAAGTGTTTTTTTCTTTTCTTTTCGAGGCAACAGGCGGCGACTGATGAGAAGTTAACTTGTTTGCACTTTATTCTTCCTTGAGAACCACCGGAAGCTCAAGCACATTGCTGCCTCCTAGTGGTAGGGAGGTATCATAGCGTTATACCGACCCACTGATGACAGTCCAGCACATTCTCGTACGTCCAATGCCCATTTGCGTATTTGGCTGCTTTATTCGTGAATCGTGCGATCTAGCATTTTGTTTGACATTGATGATTCAGTTGTGCAGTTATTTATTTACTTGTTTTTGTCAATACACATTATTCAATGCATTTAATTCAACCATCTGTATTTGGTCTAAAGAGAGTTTAAATGAGAACTTGATTTAGACGTCTAAATCAAGTCTAAATATGAACTGCACTACATTTATCAGTGACTGTTTAAAACGTAATAATCCAACATTTTGCCATCATTTATACAACCTACAGTTCTTTTTTTAAAAAAATTTAAATTCAATATTTACTTGATTAATTGTGTTGTCTAGATTCGGGCTAAAATATAGACCAATTATAGACAGGCTAATTTCGGTCTAAACTTAGACGTCTATAGCTCAGTGAGTGAATGTGCAGCAGCACTTCAGTCTTAAATATTATCCAAAATATTGCGAGTTTCATTCTAATATTTCTAGACGGTATATTCAATATAAGGTATAAATTTTGCGGAAGGTAGAGATTTTGACTCTACCGTTTTACCGCGGTAGCGCATGTTGGTGACGTCATCGCATTAAGGCTGTCCCGACTAGTCAAGTGTCCCCAACCATCCCCCAAGGCACATGTTGACGTTCATTGTCGACTCGTGCATACTGTCGGTTGCAAACAAGTGCGCAGAAAAGAAAGGAGAACAGCAGAATATGGACGTGGCATCTGTTTACTGAGGAGGTCGTAGTCAAGCGAAGGACAGTGCATGACAGTACATGGCGCTTACGCAGTGACCCTCGAAGTGGATAAATGTTTGAGCATCTGGCTGGACCATTTTTCCTGAGAACCATTTAGATCACAGGTTTTTTTCTTAACTTAGAAAGTTGAAATAATTGCATCATTCATGGCATTTTTTGCAACTTCTCTTGGCCCTGCCACCAAGTTTGGGAAATTCTGGTCTAATATCAGTGCACCCTTACAACAGCAGTTTATCATATCATCTATATCTGTTTTTGTTTTAGGTGTAAATGATTGCTGTCATGACTGGAGCCGAGACTGAGGATGATATTCCTTTTGGTGAAAGGAAGACTGTCACAGATTTTTGCTATCTCCTGGACAAATCAAAACAACTATTCAATGGATTAAGGTTAGACTTGATTTGCTCTGTCACTTTCTTGTTCCACAAAGAGGATCTTTCAAATGTCCCCAACTTGATCAGGGGTGTGTTGATCAGGGGTGTGTTGATGGAAAAAAAAAAAAAAACGTCATTGCACACTCACTAGGCTGATGTTCAAATACCTCAAATGTGACAACGGCTGTGTCCAAATTTTCAGGCTGTCGCAGGATGTCGCCTCCATGGACTGCATAAATCCTGGCGAATTTGGACAGCCTTAACAAATTAACTCATCCACTCCCAGCCATTTTCACTAAAACATTCCCCTTCACTCCAGGCTGTTTTACTGGATTTGGACTGATTTTGCAAGGCTCACAGAATATTGTGTTCTATTGCTATAAAAACATGAAACCTACCAAAAGAAAGATTAAAGTCTCTTCTTTCATCAGGAAAAAAAGTATAATTATATCTGTTTCCGTTTTGCAGCAATTAGCATTAGAATATAGCTAAGTTTCATCATTATTCACAAATCTATTTAGAATTCTGAGTAATTATTATTTTTTTCAACATGGTCTGGTTCATACCCTATGCTCTGCTGCCACCTGCTGGGCGTTTGTGTAATAACTACCATTTTTTTCAATTGTTCTTTGCAGTTGAGAGGCTGCATCAAAGCCTTCTGTATGCTCTAGCATAAAAAACAAAAACCTATAAATACATATTTGGGAAACTTAAGACATTTAAAATAGAACATATTTATACGTTTTGGTAGCAAAGAAGTTAATAGGCTGCGTCTTTCAAACAAGAAATATGGCGTCTATGTGACGTCACATCCGGCACGACTTGACCGCACACCACAGTGTCCAAATTCACGTAGCCTTCAAATATGGCCTTCATTTCTATGGAATTTCCAGGAAGAAGGGCCCTGAGCAAAGTTTGCCACGGAGCGCACTTTGGTAGCCTTCATGGCTCAGCTCTTCTTCTACGCCGCTATACGTTCATCTTCGAAGCTTAAAACATGGAGGCACCTAAGTATTATGTCATGATTAACAACATCAAATGCTTTTGAGAGATCTAGAAAAATACCACATGCAAACTCTTTCTTTTCTAAAGCAGTATAAATCTTATCAACTAGATGTAAGAGGGCCATATAAGCAGAATGATTTTTGCGGAATCCATATTGGTGTTCATAAAGTATTTTCAGCGATTCTGTTCTATTCATTCAGCGCCCCTCCATTCCTAAATCTTAGGTGCCGCTCCTTCAAATGTTAAATTAAAGCAGTTGGGGGCTGGAGAGGAGCGCAGCCACGCAGTGGTACACCGGACGGATGGTGAAAAAAACTACCTTAACGATAAACGATTTTAATTAGTAGTGCAACGGATCTTTGAGCCATAACTCGTTCGGATCAAGTGCGAGGACGAGTCAAGATAGCCACCACACACTGCCTGCTGAAGGCCAACCAAAATAAATGGCTACCAACTAAATACATGGACGTCAATGAAATTGGGTTGGTAGGCTTTTGTTTTGAAATGGACCCTCGAAGCGCATGGCTGCGTGTCTTCTAACTTTTTTCCCCGGTGTGGTGGAGCAACTCTCGACGACCAAGATCTACACAACGCCATTCCGAAATCATATTCAATCGCTAATTAAGGACACCAAGAAACCGCTATTTAATTAAGCCGTCATTTTATGATACGGCTGGCACAAGTCCCCGGCGTTAGCAGTTAGCCGCGAATGGAATGTGAACATTGACGTCTCTTGCGATGCATTCAAATGCATTCGTACAGTTCATACTCACACAGAAAGTCCATCAATGCATTAAATGTGGGCTTTCTATCAATCTAAAAGAGCTGACATATATCAATATATCAAGAGGAATGATGGGGGTGAAATCACTTAAATATTTTACCTAATTACAATCAATGGTACATCTAGTCACTTATGTTTACAATACGTTTACAATACCTAATCTAATAAGTAGGCTTCCATTCCCCATTATAGTGGTTGAAACTAAATGAATAAAAAAATAAAGAATAAACCTTCCTTTCTTATATATGTCTAACATTTGCAACCAAAAACTGGAGTGACTTTATATTAATCCCCTTTCAACAGCAGGCAAACACTGAACAAGAATAATATTCAGTCATAGTATAGCAGTTTTATTTTCACCAGTCATCTGAGCTTCAATGTCAATTGTGTGGTTTTCCCAAGGGGAAGATGGTTGAAAGGCCTCTCTATAAGAGCTAAACCCTCTGTGTTGAACAAAATAATGTTCACAAAAGCAAAAAAAGCATTTTTTCCCCCTTCACTGTTTTCTTTTAAAGCTATATAAAATAATTGACTTGTTTTGCCAGCCGTTGCTTGTTGCAGACAGTTCTTGTTATAGTAAAATATCTTGCAAATATATCTCGAGTCACTGTCATATTAACCTACGGTATGCAAATTGAGACGATTGTACATCAGCAAATATGGCCATGCTGCACCTCCCCAAAAATGGTGCGACCAAATCCAACCAACTGAAAAAAATTGTTTAAAAGTTAGTGTAGAGACACCTGCAGACACCACCGACCCCCCCCCCCCCCCTCCTTTGACAAATTAATTTATGTCGGCCCCACCACTGCGGGCACAACGTGAGGAAAAAAAATTAATCTACCGATTTTTCACAACCCAAAGTTGGCCTGCCCCGCTGCAAACCGGACCCCCTCAATGCCTCGGCTGCGCCTAGAAATTCTGTCCATAAAAGTTATGAACAGAATCGGTGACAAAGCCCGCCTTTGGCTGCCACCCAACTCACTGCGCACCCGACCCCTTTGGCCCCTCCCACTAGTGGTGAGCCCACGGAAAAGGGGACCCACGTTGCCTTTTCGGGCTGTGCCCGGCCGGGCCCCATGGGTATAGGCCCGGCCGCCAGACGCTCGCCTTCAAGTCCCACCTCCAGGCCTGGCTCCAGAGGGGGGCCCTGGTGACCCGCGTCCGGGCAAGGGAAACCACGATCCAAAATTTACATTCATCATAGGGGTCTTTTGACCCATGCTTTGTCTGGTCCCTCACCTAGGACCTGTTTGCCATGGGTGACCCTACCAGGGGCATGAAACCTCAGACAATATAGCTCCTAGGCTCAATGGGACACGCAAACCCCTCCACCACGATAAGATGATGACTCACAGAGGAGACCAATCCAAGACCATGGTCCTCAGTCGGAAAAGGATGGAGTGCCCCCTCCGGGTCGGGGATGAGATCCTGCCCCAAGTGGAGGAGTTCGAGTATCTTGGGGTCTTGTTCACGAGTGAGGGTAGGTTGGAGCGGGAGATCGACGGGCGGATCGGTGCAGAGTCTGCAGTGATGCGGACTATGTATCGGTCCGTTGTGGTAAAGAAGGAGCTGAGCCTAAAGGCAGATCTACGTTCCTGCCCCTCACCAATGGTCACGAGCTGTGGGTCGTGACCGAAAGAACAAGATCCCGGATACAAGCGGCCGAAATGAGTTTCCTCCACAGGGTAGCCGGGCTCTCCCTTAGAGATAGGGTGAGAAGCTCGGTCATCCGGGAGGGACTTGTTGTCGAGCCGCTACTCCTCCGCATTGAGAGGAACCAGTTGAGGTGGCTTGGGCATCTGGTTCGGATGCCTCCTGGATGCCTCCCTGGAGAGGTGTTCCGGGCATGTTCCACCGGCGGGAGGCCCCTGGGACGACCCAGGACACGCTGGAGAGACTATGTCTCTCAGCTGGCCTGGGAACGCCTTGGGAATCCCGTCGGAGGAGCTGGCTGAAGTGGCTGGGGAGAAGGAAGTCTGGGCTTCTCTGCTAAAGATGCTGCCCCCGCGACTCACCCCCGGATAAGCGGTAGATGATGGATGGATGGATGGAGAAAATATTATTATTGTTGTATTTAAGTTGAATTTATTTGTGGACCAAAATTACTACTCCCCTGCTGCGGCCCTCCCAGCACAAGGCAGAGACATGTCCAACCCTAACCCTAAACAAAAGTGATCAAAAGCGTGGAGGAGTTGGCCAAAGTTGAGAGATAAAGAGGACCTGAAACAGCAACTCTGTATTCTCTGACCCAAATGGAATTTATTGACCCTGATATAAGGACTGTTACAATAACAGGATGAGAAAGAATTGTTACTACATTGAAGATTAATACATCAAATCAACTAATTCGGACGGGATATGTTTTTCACAATATGACGAGTAATTGCTTTTCTGACATTGCTGTTTGTGTTTATGGAGTGGAAGAATCCACTGAGTTATGAATTATTGTCAATAATTAATCACAAGCATGTAATTCTATGTGGTGATATTAATGTTAATTTGTAAAAGAAGAAAGGAGAAAAAAGTGCAAGACAGTTCCACAGTTATATAACCAGGCAGTAAACTGAAGTAAACGCTAGGGGACTGATTTACCAATTCCAAACGAATGGCCACAAACGACACATGACTTTCACTCAAGATGATCTGATGGAAACGAGTACACTAAAAGTGCACTTAAGTAATGATTACATTCATTCAAAATACATTCATGGATGAATTGAAAATACTGAATGAAAATCATACTCCAATAAATGTTAAAAAAAATATTTCCAAGACATTAAAAAACATCTAAAAGCATTTTTTTTTTAATATTATTGAGGTGTGTGTGTGGGGGGGGCTAGTGCAAAGACAATTTAGTATGGATCGTTATCGGCAGATACTGAACCCAAGGTATCGATATCGAATTGGTAATGAGAAGAGTGGATCGGAGCATCCCTAGTACCGATAACTGGTATCAATATCGAGCCGATACCAGACATATTTCATGGTATCGGTCCCCGCTCTTGTGGCCGTTTTCCAGTCAGGAACTAAAGGCTGAAATGGTTATTTTGCATTTATTGACCGCCACAGGTACCTCGAGTATGAAAAATCCGAGAGCTTTTTCCTGCCTCGAGTACTTGTTTATTTAAGGCTTTAGCGTAGCAGACGCACAGGCTACTTTTAATTTAGCCCCTTACATCATCAACGCAAGAGAAGGAAGAAGAAGCGGATGTTACTTATTTGATTCAAGCAGCGGGAACGAAGGAATTGAAATTAAATCGAAGGTGCGAGCGGATTCCGGAAATGGCGACGACGAACAAGGTTTCCGCAGGTAAACCTGCAGAAGGGTAATTACAGGAGAGAGCGAGCGCCCGCAGCAAACGAGGCCGAGGGTGCGGCGACTCGCGGGAGCCTGGCCGGCTCGAAGCTGCGGGACGACGGGCAGTGGTGCTTGTGGCCGGTCCGCTCCCGCCCCATGGTCCACTCAACCTGGTTCAGGCGGGGCCGCGGCTGGCGTGCGGTAAGTTTCCTCATTTGCGCCATGAATGGAGCGAGAACGACACGATACATGAATATGTTGTATAGACCCTATGCTATTTTAACGCGATTGTTAAGGCTGCCATGTTATGTTTCAACTGGCTCCCAAGTTGTATTCATCACAAGCTTTTTTTTTAATTGTCTTTTTTACCTGTTACGCAAAAGAATAAAATGCCTTAAAAATACCCTATTTATTTTTGCCTTATTAGGTCTACTGGTCAACTGCTCCAAATTCATAAATGCATAATCACTACACAGGCGTATAATGTAAGTGTACAACTTGAAAAAATAAACTTGATTTAAAAATAAATGTTTTTCATTATTGGGTGAAAATTTCTTAATTTTTTCTTTGTTGTGTACTTTAAATGACTCTTTATCCAAATAAAATTGCATCTGTGTACTTGAGTATTCGATAGAATTTTCAGTTGAGTATTCAAATGCTAAAATACTCTAGGAAAAAAAGGAATTTTTACAACCAAATGTTTTGATTGGGACTTTTTTCCCCTGGCCACTATATTATTTGTTTCATTTTATTTATTTATTTATTTATTTAAGTTAATTTTGTGTGCTCTATGCAAAATTACTTTAATGAGCTAATTGAAGGAATATGATTGCCATTAATTTCAAGCAATTTTAAGGAAATTTGCTATAATTGGTCTTTAAAATTTATTTTTTTATTTAATTTTATTTATCATAAGTAGGGATGCTCCGATCCACTTTTTTCATTACCGATTCAATACTGATACATTGGGTTCAGTATTCACTTTTATTTTCTTACATTCAAGCAGTGTTAATGTTTAAACTGTGCATAATGTGGCCAAAGATCGCCTGATTCCAAGCACTTTACAAAATGAGTTTGATGTGGCTAAGGCTCCTGCGAGACTTGCTTCTGTCTACACAGTCTTTCATGTCTGCACGTAAAGAAATATTGATAGGCTACATGCTTTTTTGCTCTTCAGTTTAGAAAATAGATGATCACCAAATGCCGCCTTTATGTACAAAATGACATTACAACAGGCATAATTAATTTCATTATTTGTCTCGCTCGCCTCAGCAAACTCTGTTGCCGCTTTCCACACGGCCGTCCTTCCACGGTGCCTGCCGGCTTGCTGCTCACGGAGCTGCGAGGCAGCGAGGCAGGCCCCGATCGGGCGGCGGTGGACCTTCGCAAGAAAAAGAGAGTAGGTCCCCACTTGGCCAGCGGTGAGACCAACCAGTCCCCGCTCTCTCTCAAGAAGGTCCCACGACGGCGGCAAGGCAGCGAGCCAGTGGCAAGGACGCGGGCTTCTCGCTGCCAAACGGCTTCCGCTTGCTGGCGACGCGGGTCCCGCCTTCCTTTCTGCCAAATGGCTTCCAATGTTCCCCCAGTGCAATTTTGACAGACATTGACTGCGCCAACATAGCAAAGGATAAATATTTACCTCACAATTCCCCGTTTCACCTCGTAATTGGAGACATGAACGTGTGCGCGCCCTGGAGATACGCCTCTGTGGATCAGGATCATTTTGACAGATACCAGATCCATTTTTTCCCCAATATCTGGGCCGATACCCGATCCACATATCGGATCGGAGCATTTCTAATCATAAGTACTAATGGTATCGGCACTTGGTATCGGTATCGGTGAGTACTGAAGATTTGGTATCGGTATCGGTCTAAAAAAAAAGGTATCGAACTTCCCTACAATGTATATTCTGGGCCATCGATAATAAAGATGATATAATTGGAGTCTTCATTGACCTTAAAATAGCCTTTGATACAATTGACCATAAATTGCTTATAAGAAAATTGGAAAGATATGGAATTAGAGGAAAAGCCTTTTCATGGATAACTGATTATCTTGCAAATAGAAAACAATATGTGCAGTTACATGACGTAAAATCTGAATTAATAAAGATAATATGGGGAATTCCCCAGGGGTCAATCCTTGGTCCTATATTATTTATTTTGTATATAAATGATATATGTATAGTATCAGAATAATTTATATGTATACTCTTTCCGGATGACACCACTTTGCTTTGCTCCGGGAAAGATTTAACAGAGCTTCTGAAACAGTGCAAGTGGAATTAAATACTTTGAAATTATGGGGTTTGACATTAATAAGTTATCATTGAATATAAATACAACAAAATTTCGATTATTTGGATATTGTCAGACCTATAATCCAGTACAAATTATGATTAACAATATTGAGTTAAAAAGAGTATATGAAAATATTTTTTAAGGTGTTGTTTTTGATAATAAACTGTGCTGGAAGTCGCATGTTCAATATATTCAAACCAAATTATCCAAAGCTAAAGGAATACTACATAAGGTAAAGTATATCTTTAACCAAAAATCTCAACACTTGTTTAGTTCTTTTTTAGTTCCATACATGAGTTATTGTGTGGAGGTTTGGGGACATACATATTCTTAAATGTATATTTATTTTTTACTTTTTGATTGTTATTGTTATGATGTGATAATATGTCTGAAAGGAAAAAAATAAAATTGAAACAAGTACAATTGAATGTCACACCCACGTAAGTAGGGCGAAATTTGTTCTCCACGTTTGACCTATCCCCTGAGGGAGCGGTGAGCAACATAGTGAGGGGCAAAATAGTAGCTATTTTTGTGTTGTGAAATGTTAATGTTTAATTGTTTATAACTAAAACATTGAAAATATCCATCCATCCATCCATTTTCGTGACCGCTTATTCATCACAAGGGTTGCGTGCGTGCAGGAGCCTATCCCAGCTGCCTTCAGGCAGTACATTAAAAATATGGTGTTGTGCCCGCCCCGCTCCGGTGGGCGTCCTTGCTCCTCGGGCGGGCCCCAGTATCCGGGGGGCGAGCCCTATCCTATGCCCGCCGGGGGTCCCGGTGGGGTGGGTAGGAGATTGGTGGGCGGGTGCGCCTCCTGCCCCCGCATACACTCACTGACATGCCTGGGAGGCGGATGGATCGCAACACACACTTGTATATACACTGGGTGGGGTCACATTCAAGGTTTAGGGGTAGAGTTCGCCAGTCGGCGAGCTGGCGGACTCAGTAACGGGTTAACTTTCACTAAGAACGCTGGAGTGACGACCCGGGCCTTTCCCCGCTGGGCCTGGGGTTCGGGGGTGCCGGCCGTCCTCCGGTGCCCCCATCTCCCCTTCTGCCCCCGGTGTTCCGTCCCTCCACGCGCTGGGGGGTGGGGTGGGCGCGGCTGCCCTCTCCGCTCCGCTGTCCGGCCCCTCTTCGGCGCCGGTGCCTGGGTGCGGGGGGTCCCCGGGGGCTGGGGGGCTGCCGGTTGGTCGGGGGGGGCGGCTTTGTGGGGGGGGGGGGTAGATGGAGAGCGGGGGGTCGTGGGGGGAGCGGGGGCTGTGGACCGGTGGGGTGTCTGGCGGGCCTGCAGTGCCCCGTCCTGCTGCGTTGGGTTGGGGGCGCGGGCCGTGTTGGGGTGGGGGGCGCTCCTGCTCCTGGGTTTGCTCTCCGGCCGGTGGCCCTGGCGGGGCCCGGGGGTCGTCCTTTGGCGCTGCCGCGGCCTGGGGGGCCCTGAGGTGTTGCGCTTGCTCTGTCCTGGCAGGGGTCGACGGCTCCCCTCTTTGGTGGAGATTTTCATGCATGCCAGATCCACCACACCAGCATCTATCGAAACTCAGACACAATCTGCTTCCTCCTCAGGTCATTGAATCGGTGGAGGCTGGTGTCTGCGGATCTCACTCTGCTTCGTTTGTCCTTCCTTCCTTTCCTCAGTCTCTCCTTTGGTCTCTTGAGGTCTCCCTGATTTTTTGGATTTGTTGGAATTTAGATGTTTCTGGGGTTGGTGGCCCGGTGGGTGGTGTCTGGCCGGTGCTGGATTTCACTTTCCTTTCTTTTCTTTGGTCCCCTCGGGTCTCCTGACGGCGGTGTTCGGTTTAGGTGAACGGTATGGGATTTTTTCTAATAGGTTTTTGGTGAGCTAACGAATAAACACACGCACGCACGCACATACACATACTCACCCAAAAAAAATGATGACATTAAATGAACAATACTGAGCTCTTTTTGAGAAAAAAAAATAATGAAGAAACAATTTAAATGATTTTGTTTGATCATGGCCTTCCTTAGAATAATATTTCGTGTGCAGACCTGTACACGAGAAATATGTCACACATGTTTTCAATGTGAGTATACAAGGTTTTTGTTTTCCATTGTGTAATGTGGCTTGGCATGTCTACAAAATATGTACGTATTTGTAAATACTGAGAGACAAAGGACATGGTTGACCTACATGCAGCGCGAGCGTAAAAAGTCCACAAAGTTGACTGATATTGATTTTATTTTTGATATTATCTTGAATGTTCATATCTAGATAGCGATATGATCACTCTCTATCGTTCAGCCCTACCTAAGAATGAATCTTAAACAGTTTGGCGATTGCTTGATTGAATAATTTTGTGAATGCATATGATGATATTATTTTTCTGATTTATGCTTAAATCATTTTGCTGCAGAGACCTTCCTCAGTACGGACACAAGCAGTGGCAGTCCTACTTTGGGCGGACTTTTGATGTCTACACCAAGCTGTGGAAATTTCAACAGCAGCACAGGTTTTTTCCTTCACTGGTCATTTTCCATCTGTTTTTCCATCTTTTATTCTGTTTAGTTTCAAAGCTGAAATGTTGCTAAATTTGTGACTTGGTAATTTTGATAAGGTAATTTGATTACCGGTACATTAATTTTGCAATGAATGAAATAGCACAGATAATTACACCCCCTTCTTTTACCAGCTTATATAAACAATTTCAAGATAAACCTTACCCCTTGTACATCCATCCATACATACATTTTCCGAACAACTTATTCCTCACAATGGTCGTGCGAGTGCTGGAGCCTATTCCAAAAATATACAGCAAAAAAACTATCTTGAGTGTGAGAATTTTGACAATGTATAGTGCACATATGAATTCATAGTTAGTAGACATTCACTGTTATGCTATCCTCGCCAAATAATCAGACTTCATTTCCTTTTAGCCCTGTTTATTTATGCAATGGCTTCTGGCCATTACCCTTTTAGGTCATCGTAAAACTAGGAAATAAAGTAACAAACAATGTAGTATTATCTAACCATACACGACACACTATCATGCTAGTAGCTAGTTACATTGCATATTCAGCAGTCTCTAATCTCCAAACACTATATTAACTAGACAAAGTGCATTTTCTGCAGAAATTGCGTGGGAATGCTGAACGCTAAATTCTAATAGCTGAATGCTGAGATTTGAATGCATGCGAAATGCTTATGAAGTAAATTGAAATATATATTATGTGAAAATTACAAATTATTAATTGTAGTTGAATGATAAATTAATAAAAAGAAAACTTGAACTGCAATCCGTCTAAGGTGGGATTCGAACCATCATTTTACAACTTGCCTTAAATACATGTATAAATCATATGCTTAATGATATTTACTGGTCAAAGCTCCGCCGCAGTCCCCACTGAGACTCAGAGGACTTGCTGTTATCATTGAAGTGTTCTGAAATGCAATTGAAGGATATATTGCTGAATGCTGGAGTGAATATGTCATTGAAAATGAAAGGCTGTTTAGTGGGTTTATAAACTAGTCTATGGTGGGATTTGAACCCTCACCTCCTTTTTACAGGTCAAAGCTTCGCCACAGTTCCCACTGAGCTTGCTTTCATCATTGAAGTCTGTAGCTCATAATGTTCAGTTCCGTTTATGAACAAAAAAAGTGGTGAAAGCTGGACTCGAACCCATTACCACGTGCTCGCGAAATAGCGTTTTAACTAGTGCTGTCAGGCGATTAAAATGTTTTATCTAATTAATTACAGGGTTTTTAATTAATTATACTAATTAATATATTTTAATTTAATATCTGTTAAAGGTCCCCAAATAAATAATTTGAATTATAGGACATTACAAATTGTAGTGTATAAACTAATCAATTGAATACACCAAGAAGAAAATATTTGTATTGTTGAAGTTTGCTTCATAAATGAAATTCAAAAGAAAACGTTTAAGCACATCAACATTTAGGCCAGGCGTTATTTAAAAGATAATCTACACTTTATTTTTGTTCAAATTTTTTTTTAAACAAAATTGAATCTAAACTTTCACAAGCTGAGGTTCGGATGCATGAGATCTAATTGCATAAATAACACTACAGAAATTTCTGGACTATAAGGTATACCTGACTATAAGCCATGCTAGCTAAATTTAGGGAATACTGGAGTTTGTTACACATATAAGCCGCACCCAACTGTAAGCTGCAGGTGTTTTAATGTTACCGCACTGATATATATAAGGGTTCCCCCTACTTTATTTTCCAAAATGAGGGAGCAAATTGTCTCGCTCTCGTTCTGTCTCTCATACTGTATTTGGGCTCACTTGGTTTGTTTTGCTCTGCCTGACGCCCTTGCGCTTCATTTATAGTGCGCCCCCTTGTGATCTGATGGATAAGCCACACCTTTGTATTAGCCGCAGGGTCGAATGCAAGTGAAAAAAGTAGCGTTTTATAGTCCAGAAATTACTGTAATCACATTATAAATAGAAAATAGTTCTAATCCATCATCAGTATTGTACAATATAAATCTGTTAGACATGTCAATTCATTTATCAAAAAGCTATAATGTGCTAAAGTTGTCCAAAATTAGTAATAGCAGCATTAAACTAATTTAATCCATAAGAACAATGTATTCTAAGAAATAAGATGCTTAAAACACATACAGTTCAATTAAATTCAAATGTAAAAAACAACAGCTTCATTGAGTAACGTGCTGTCAGTGTTCATTGGATTTCAAACAATCAAAGCTAGCTAAAACACCATGTAATGCATAAAATAATTACTAACAGTGAATTATCAATATCATGAATCACTTCAGTGATTATTTTGTTCAACCATTTGAGAAACATGTCAAAGCAAATGCAACTTGACCCGTGTAAAGTTTAGGCGGTCCGGAGGGCCGCAATAGAACCATAGGACGGCTAATGCTAAAAACATGAGTCACCAACTTGTCTTTTCTAATAAATGCGACGGTCAATCGACGCAGTCCGGCACTGGCAGTGAGCTCTACAAGTTAACAAGTAGGCATTAAGGTATTCAGGCCATAGCGGCGATATTTAAGATAGAAACTTTATAAAAACCTACCTCGAGCAGCAACAAACATATCCCCCTCGCGTGCCCTCGCTACTTCTGTACTCCAGCCCATAGGGAGAAGAGTCTAGCTGCAGACCATGGGCGAGTGGTGCTCTACCGGAAACACGAGACCTCCAATTCTGTCTTATTTTTTACTAAGCCTAAACATAAATATAACATTAAACATAACCATGATCTTCTAATCCATTAAAATCAAACTAACTTTAAGTAGTATTATTTGTATTTTTGAGTATTTTTTGCTGTTTTAAATAAGACTGCTGTTGGCGCTTTTGTCACTACAGGAACACGTGACCACCATTTAAACACCAAAGTTGTAGCGCAGCACCACAGATTGGCGAATGCAACATAGCGTAATTGTAGTACATCATGTGTTATACGCTTCACGTTGGTTTGTCTGAACAATTAAATAAGGTGGATGGAATCTGATTTATATTGTGATGGAAATATTAAATAACAAAAACGCTAGCCTCGGCAGTTGTGGTGTGTGCTGAAGAAGTACTGTACATCATTATGTACTGCAGGAAGCTCCTTCTAGTTCCCAACACCTGTTATTTGTTATTGAACATCTTTGTAGGTCGGTGTAATTAACAGGCACAGCACCTTTCCATTTTAAATCTCGCTCTTGCAAATTTAAGCATTTTAAAACTTATGGCTCGAATGTAAGTACTGGAAAATTAAGGAATAACTCACAATTAAGTACTCCTAACTTTTTATTTAGGTGTAAACAAATGAATAACGAGTCACATGCAATTGAAACAAGTTTGAGGATAACACCCAGTGGCTATATAGTGTAATAATACACAAACAATTTGACATTTTTAGAGAAAATAAACTCCCCTCCTCATTAATAAAAAAAAAAACAGCATCCAAGTCTTTCCCCATAGAACATGAGAATTGCTAACTGAGCACACAACATAACATAGAATCGTGCATTCGAACAAGACAAAAGGAAAAGAAGACAAAACATAAAAGAGGTCTAATCAGACAATAAATTCAAATACCAACGAGGCTTGCTTTGTTTTAAACCCTCCTCAATGTCATTTCAAATGGTTTGTTTTCCTTTAAAATGAATAATAATAATAATTTTTAAAAAAGGGCCACATTTAAATCACGGTTGATTTGAGGACGTTGTTCACGCACGGACTATGTTAAGTCCGTCTGTACGTCGGGCTTCATTCAGAGGCAATGCGTTTCCGATGGAGTTGTGTTGTTGATGTTGTTCATATTCAAATTTTCTACATGTTTTGTATACTGTTTTGTTCAAAATAACAGTTAGTTTATAGAGTTGTTTATTTGCTTAAAAAAAGCTCGAAGTCACGTGTTTCCAGTAGAGGCCACGTGTTTCTGGTGGAGCTCCACTCGCCCAGCGTCTGCAGCTACACCCTTATGCCCATAGGCGTCTCTTTTTGGTCCATACAGTCACATGACTGTATAACCAAACGCGGCAGTATGCCAAAGATCATTAGGGAGACAAGAGCGTACACCCTCGCAACAGGTTGGGTTTGGTACCCACGTTAAACGATCAATTGCGTTATTTTTTTTCAATGCACTAATTTGCGCGTAATTAATCTAGACGCGTTAAATCGACAGCCTTAGTTTTAACCTCTCGACCACACAGTAAGACAAAGTAGTGTGCGCAAAACTACTAGTAGTTATCGCGCAATTCACGGCAAATGTGCTTATTCACAAAATGGATGGATGCACTTCGGGTTGGATATAAAATTGTTATATTTACCGGCGCTCACTCCTGTCATGTCAAAAAGCATCTTTGATTGGCTCCATTCCGTTCACATTCACGTCAGTCTGCGCAAACAAGCACATAATTGCTTTGTTAAATACTTTCTGCTGTCGAGGGAAGAATTGGGTATAAAAGTAAACTGGAAGTATACTCTCCTAATTTTGAGTATACTTCAAAAAGTACAAGTACATTCTAAGTATATAGTACAGTAATGAAGCTTTTAGTATATGTTTTAGCATACTTATAAATAGAGATGTCCTGATCCGATCACATGATTGGAAATCACGTGGTTGCGAACTCAGTGGGAATCGGACGTTGTCTCCCGATCAGTACTCGGATAAATATGAGTTTTTTTTTTTTAATATATAACTTTTTATTAAATCTGGAGTTGCGCGGTGGCACAGGGTGAGACTTCATTTTTCCACACAGCTTAGCGTGTGTCACGACGTCACTTTGATACAGTGACACTATTAATGTCATCGAGCGGCGGGGCTAAACAAGGAAATGGCGCCGAGGTATTTGAAAGTAGATAATAAGTTATCCTCTTTAATGTGGAAAGCGGAGACTTGCACAAGATGCGTTTCTTCCCCGCTGCACCGCTGCACTTCATTGACGGGCATCCGGCAGCCCCGCCGACTTGGATGTGCTTCGTGCCCTCCCTGTGGATCCAGCTGTGGGCGCGCTTCGTTTGTTTCCTCCCCGCGGATCCAGCTGCGACATTAATTTAAGTGCATGAGTGATGAATACACTTTTTGCAAAGTTCTCGCTGGTACCGCGTTAAAGCAGAGCATGTCAAACTTTTAAAAGATAAACAGCTGGCCTTTTAATGAGTCTCTGGGGATAAAAAGTAATGCTATACACTTAGCTAAACAGGAAATGATTTGATGTGATTGTTACGGCGTCCCATATACGTCAACTGGGAGGAGGAAGATTAAACAACAGGCTTGATAAGCGATTAAAAAAATGGATGGATAGGCTATACTAAAGTGAATACCTTTCATATCACAAAATATTTGTTTTCACATTGCAGTCCTGAGTTATGACATTGACTTGAAATCTACACAATAAATGTTTTCAAAACGACATTTCAGTAGATCTCATTATTTAAAAATTTTAAACAATGTATGTCTGAAACATTTTTTGTATCCCTATTAAGATTCATAAATACATTTGTAAAAAACATGTCAGTGGTTACTGTGTCTCTTTTGTGAACATTTGATAATTTTATATAGCAGCCCTACTGGATGCATTTCTCTTTTGATACCGATCTGTTTAATGTCACTTCAAAATAAATAATAATAAAGTAATAGTGTGTTGTGTGATATATGACTGAAAACGTCATATATCGTTATTGTGATATAACATAGCCTATATCGTGATAGAAGTTTTTTTTCATATCGCCCAGCACTAATGAGTGAGTGGACCAAGTGACAGTGATAGACACAGCGAAGAGCGGCCTCCAAGTCTTGATTGACCCTTTCTGTCTGTCCATTTGTTTGTGGGTGATGGCCCGAAAATAGGCTCCCTGCGGCTCCAAGGCTGCACAAAAATTCGTACACACACATATATATGAACTGGGGGCTTCGGTCCGAGACAATGTCCATGGGGATTTGGAAAACGTGGCGGGTTAACAAGTTTGCAGTCTTAAGGGCAGATGGTATCTTTGGCAGGGCGATGAAAATGAGCCATTTTAGAGAAACAATCTACTACAGTCAGTATTACTGTGTTGCCTCGGGAAGCTGGGAGGCCAGTAATAAAGTCCAATGACACATGTGACCACGGACGTGACGGAATGGGTACTGATGAACTTGACAATGTCCCTCCACATTCTCGGCCACCAAAACTTCTGAGTGATGAGGAAATTAGTGCGTCTCACCGTGGCAGTGGAAAGCAACCCGCGAAGCATGTCCCCATTGAAGCACCTCTGTACGCAGATGGTCGGGGACGAACAATCTCCCCTCCGGACCTCTGTCTGGAACGTGAGCGTGGTGGGAGGGCTTCTTGGACATTTCTTTCCCACCATAACGCTCCCACTACCCAGTCACTTGGAACAATGGTCTTGTTGCTGGTGTCCTCCACGGCAATATCATGGACCCTAGACAACGCATCGAATTTCGTGTTGGAGGAGCCATTTCTGTAAGTCACAGTGAAGATGAACCAGGCGAGGATCAGTGCCCAACAAGCCTATCTGGAGTTAAATCGCTTGGCGGTGCGGATGTAGGCCAGGTGTTTGTGGAACCATGAAGACTGTAAATTGTTTCTTGTCCCCCTCCAGCAAGGGCCTCCACTCAATGCCCGAGCAAGAACGATGGCCAGCAACTCGCTGTTGCCCACGTCATAATAAGGCTCAGCTGAACTGAGGCGTCGGGAAAAGAAGGCACAGGGGTGTGGAGCCTATGGTCGACCGAAGAGCACTGCGAGAGGACTGCTCCCACTCCGGAGTCCGATGCGTCAACCTCGACAACAAAAGAGAGTTTGGGATTAGGATGATTCAACACTGGTGGATATGTGAATACATGTTTGAGTTTGACAAAGGCGGACTCAGATTCTGGGCTCCATTTAAACTGCACCTTATTTGACGTGAGCCTTGTCAGAGGTCCTGCTCTCTGGCTGTAATTGTGTATGATGCGCAGATAAAAATTAGTGAAGCCCAAAAACCGCTGCGTTCTCGTGCTTGGGGTTGGCCAGTTGATCACTGCTTGGATCTTTGCGGGGACTGCTCTTAAGTGACCCTTCTCTACAATGAACCCCAGGAATTGACTCAGAATGGAACTCGCATTTCTCGGCCTTCACATAAAGTTGTTTCTCCAGCAAGCGTTCTAACGGCATTCTGACCTAGTGACAGTGTTCATTGAGATCTTTGGAAAAGATTAAGATATCATCAAGGTAGACAAAACAAAACTGATTGAGCATGTCTCTTAACATATCTTTTATTAACCGTTGAAATACGGCTGGGGCATTAGAGAGTCCGAAGGGCATTACCAGATTTTAAGTGACCTAACGGAGTTTTAAATGCTGTCTTCCACTCATCCCTCTCTGTGATCCTCACCAAATGGTAGGCGCGCCGGAGATCTAATTTGGTGAACACTGTTGCTATCTGTAAGGGAGCAAATGCTGAATCCAATAGCAGTAATGGGTATTTATCTTTGAACATAATGTCGTTAAGGCCCCGGTAATCTACACACGGACGTAAAGTTTTGTCCTTATCAATGAAGAAGATCCCGGCACCCACTGGCGAAGGGCGGATCAAACCGGCAGCTAGTGACTTAGTTATGCGCTCCTGTAAAAGCTTTCTGCTCGGGTTGGGACACCTGGTACAGTTTAGAATTTGGTAATGGGGCATTCGGGACAAAGTTTATAGCGCAGTCATATGGACGATGTGGAGGCAAGGATTAGGCTCGGTCTTTGCTGAATACTTTTTTCAAGTCATGATACTCGTAAGGAACGTTATTCAACTCTATAACCTCGAAATTAGGTTTGTCTAATGGTTGACTCACATCCTCAGCGGACTTCAGGCAGTGGGAATGGCAGAAAACACTCCAATTCTCCGGGCTCCTCTCCAGACACTTGGTCTCTCTTTACTGGCTCTATGACAGATATCGTAAGCCCGGGATTACCTCCAGGATCCGTTGGGACCATCCCGGTGGCACGCGAGGGGTGCCTGGGACGCTCCATGCGACGTTCTCTCCACCGCTCCCTCAAGCTGTTGCCCAGTCGCATGGCGAGAGCGATGAGTCCTTCTAAATCAGCTGTTTCATCCCTGACAGCTAGCCAGGCCCCGGTGGAAAATACCAACTCAGTGGCCTAGTGGTAGAGGTCGTGGGTTCCATCCCCGGCCGGGTCATACCAATGACTATAAAAATGGGACCCATTGCCGCGCTGCTTGACACTCAGCATTAAGGGCTGAAATTGGGGGGTTAGATCACCATATGATTTCCGTGCGCGGCTGCTGCTGCTCACCGCTCCCTCAGGGGATGGGTCAAATGTGGCAAATGAATTTCGTCCCACTTAGGTGGGTGTGACAGTCAGTGAATCTTAATCTTTATTCAGTGTTGAATGCGTTCAACGCACAACCCGCTCACCCCCATAGCAAGACGGATGTGTGAGACTCGGTTCGCGATGTGAGCCCCCTGATGAGTCCCTGTACGAAACATGCGCGGAATCATCAAACCGCGTTGCTAATGAATTTAGCGCCTCCCTAATATCAGTCAAGGACTGCTCATAACATCCAACCAACTGTCCCTGGGAGGCCAGGGCATGGCACGGCTTATTTGAGTCTGTGGGATGCATATAAAACAAAGCTTCAACTGAAGGTGATGCAAGCAGATGAATCGTCCGACAAACAGAATGTGTCTTCCGCTGTTGCCTATATAGTCTGTGGATGACTCTCATGGGCTGCTGATTACATCAGGCAGTTGCAACACAAAGGACACAGTCTGAGAGTACAAACATGACAGATTCTACCCCCACACAATTTCTCAGAGGTTTTTACTCTGGATCTCACATTTTATCTATTATTGACGGTTCACTCATCGAGTATGTAGTCCCCTCTGCTTTTAAACACGCTGTGATCAAACCACTTTTAAAGAAAACTTAGCTTGATCAGTCTGATTTTAATACATTTAGACAACTTCAAAACATACATTTTTTATTCAATTTTGGAAAAGGTGGTTTCTACATAGCATTTAAATTGTATATCTTAAATCTGGCTTCAGAGCTGGTCATAGCACTGAGACATCCGTCCTATGGGTAACAAATGACCACATGTACTCAGATTTGTGTGGCTTTCAGACTAAAACACAGCATGCGTCCAAATCCAGAAAACGTCACTCACATAAAATAATCCAAGCACATTCCTTTCATGCATCTCAATCAATGTGGACATTTTGGCATACTGGACTCCTCCCTCTCCATGCCCCTACATGAAAAAAGATTGAATATTGATTGCAGTGTTTAGGGTTGATTGCTTCTATAATGACTATTTTTGTACTTTGTGTTTTTGACAGGCAGGTTCTGGACAGCCGCTATGGCTTGAAGAGATGGCAGATTGGAGAAGTTGCATCAAAAATTGGACAGCTTTACTACCACTACTAGTGAGTCATGTGAATATTTACTAGTGCTGTCACTATCAAATATTTTTAGAATCGATTAATCGACTCATCAGAATCATTTTAATTTTGCAGTAAAGTGTATTACAAAAGCATTTCCCCCCCCGATTATTGTTTATTAACCAGTGATTGGTGTTTGTTTTATTATTCATATACAAATGGTGACTAATTAAAAGGGGGATTGATGTACTATGTTACCGATTTACTCATTGTTTTCCAAAGTAAAAAATAAAAACAGATGTTTGCAAATCTCTTATTTTGATGAAACACAGAAGATAATCAGTCTTCTTTCATGAAAGACTACAGAAATCAGTGAACAATTAATGTTGATATGCTGGAATAAAAAAAATGGCTTTAAACGATTACTCGATTATTAAAATAGGTGTCGATTAATTTGATAATCTATTACTTGTCGATTAATCAATTAATTTTGACAGCTCTTGAGGATTTGGACAATTTTAAATAAAAAAAATTCTCTAAACAATTACTCGATTATTAAAATAGTTGTTGATTAATTTGATAATCGATTACTTGTATATTAATCGATTAATTTTGACAGCTCTTGCGGATTTTGACCATTTTAAATACAAAAAAGACTCCAAACCATTACTCGATTATTAAAATAGTTGATAATTGATTATTTGTCGATGAATCGATTAAATTTGACAGCTCTAATATTTACTGTAGTTTTCTTCCCCTCTGGTTGTGAAACTTCACAATATGGATATTTTCCATTTCCCTGAATCAAATAGAGTTGTAATATTTGTTTTAAACTTAGGTGTGATAATTTGTCTGTAGAACAAAAAACTTAGAACATTCTATGAATGCTGGAACAGAAAATTTAGTTTTAAAGCTATTGTTTACATGCTGTATATTTCTACATGGATGCCTACTCAAATTGGCGGCTCACTATCTGTTTGGTGCTGTCTCCTCTATCTAAAGCAGCATTAATCTATTAGATAACATCAAACATGGATGGGTGGATGCTGAGATTCTGTTCCAGATCTGAAATCCATAAGAAAGAAAGGAGTAGAGACAAATAAATGGTAATTATTATTTTACAACGAACATGAGAATTATAGGGAATTGGGACAATATCAGAATCAGAATTCTTAGTACAGTAATGATTTTCCAAAATAATAACTGGGGCACTGCCTCAGAACTTTTAAGTTGTATAGTTCCTTCCTACAGGATAGTATACACAATACCAACTGAGGAAAGAAGGTTTGCTGTGTCTAAAAGCATGAAGGAGAAATTATGAGACAGGTTCGTAAACTACGAGGTGGAGATGACTAGCAGTGCAACCTTCCAGAAACAACTGCTCCTTGGGGCATTAAATCAGGAGAGTGGCCTCACAAATATTCCTTCAGCAGTCTAAATGTGCATGTTTCTACAGAATCTAGAAGGGTTACATGAAGACCTTACATCCACAGGTCAGTGATCACTGATCACCATGCAAATTTGATGAGGAAGAAGACAACATCAGAATTGGTTCCTCATCTTTTCCTCACAGAAAATAATAGATTTACAGACCTAAGATTCCAAAGTATGAACTCCAGTCCTGGCACCCATCCTTTTCATAATATGCATGCTTCCCCTTGGCCATGTCCTCAGTAAACACGGACTATCTTTCCATTGCAATGCCAACGACATACAACTCTACATTAAAACCGCCCCTAATCCTTTCGCAGCCCTGTCATCCATCACATCCTGCCTTGAAAAAATCAAGGCTTGGATGAACAGTGACTCTCTTCAATTGAAAAGCAATAAAACAGAAGCACTCCTCATTGGTACCCCTCATCAGATACTTTCCTCAGCTATAGTTCAACTTACTTTCGATGGACAGGTCATTTCTCTTTCCTCCACAGCAATAAATCTAGGAGTCCGGCTCAACCCCTACCTGACCTTCAAAGATCACATAAAACACCTATTCAAAACCTCAGTTTACCACCTTCGCAATATTTTCTCAACAGCACAACAACTGCTCCAATGCCTTCATTTATTCTCGACTGGATTATTGCAATGGGCTCTTCACCGGGCTACCTCGCAAGTACATCCAGAAACTGCATTATGTCCAAAATACCACTGCCAGGGTGCTGATGAGAGCCAAGAAATACTAACACATCACTCTCATTCTCAAATCACTGCTCTGGCTCCGTTTCATCCCGGATCAATTACAAAATTCTGCTACTTACTCATAAATGCATCCTTGGATTTGTACCGAATTACGTCAAGAACTTATCACACTACAATCCTTGGAGCCGTACCGCGACTCTGGAACAGGCTACCAACCCAGTTGAGGGCCACCCAGTGCCTGGACTCTCTTAAATCTGGCCTGAAAACCTTTTTATTTAGAAAGGCCTACTACATTTAATCATGAACATGATTTTTATTTAAAAACATTCTTCTTCTTCTCTGTAGTGCCCATAACATGCCCAAACATTTTAGGGAGTTAATACAGGCAAGTAGATGTCCTACAAGTTCTCGGCTGAAAAAACAATTATTTTTTTTTTCAAACTTTGTTTATCAAATTTTTCAGTGAATACAATAGTATCAGAAACATTTACACGGTGTACAAAGTTCACATTTTCTTATGAAAAAACCCAACAACAAACAAAACTATAAAGTGGTCATCACAATATAACAAATCAAGAAACCTATAAGGAGCAACCACAAATGAAGAAAAAAAAAACAAGGAAAAAAACAATAACACAAACAGGCAGATCAGTTAAGTCAAAATAAACAATACAGAAAGCAATAGGCATCTCAAATCAAAGTAGTAGCAATAGCAATGACCACACTGCCCTCACAGCTAAGAATAAAGCACAATTTCTAAATATCCAAAGCATCTCAGTCAGATGGGAGTTGCAAATCAAACTTCTTGACAAATGCCAGAGCAAATGGAGCGCCTGATTAAGGACAGTCTGATTTTCTCTAACTTAAGAAAGTAAAGTGTCTCTCTGATCCAGCGGGTATGACAAGGCGGCGACTGAAATTTCCATTTAATTACAATTAATCTCCTGGCTAGCAGAGTGGTGAAAGCTAGCACATACTTTTTAGATATAAGCAAGAAAGGCAAATGGGGGGCAACCCCAAACAACTTTTTCAAAGCATTTGGTTAAAACATTTTTTTTTACCAACCACAACCAATAAAGTACCTAAAATATGCATCCAATATTCGTTTAAGGAAGGACAGAGCCAGAGTGTATGATTTAAATTTGCAGGGGACCGTTGGCATCTATCACAGGTTGGGCTTACGTTGTCATAAATCTTAGCCAAAGTGGTTTTGGCCTTTGTAAATAATCTTTGCGCATTCTAGGGACCTTCTTGTATGAAATATGAAATCAAACTATCTAGCAGTAGCAGCAGCAGCATTTACAGGAAATATCTCACTTTTGCTTAAATTTATTTTATACCCAGATATTTTGCTAAATGAATTCAATGTGGCGATGGCAGCGGGAATTGAAATGGACCACTGAGAGACATATAAAAGAAGGTCATCTGCATTAAGAAAGACTTTCAACTGAATACCATATCTGAGTTTTCCTGTGATAAGGGGGGTTAGACTGAAGGGCTATAGAAAGTGGTTCAATGGCAATGGCAAACAATAATGGATTCAAGGGACAACCTTGTCTCGTAGATCAATGGAGATGGAAATATTTAGATTGAACATTGTTTGTCCTATCTGAGGCTTGTGGAGCAGAATAAAGCAATTTAATCGATGTGACAAAATGGTCTTTAAAACCAAATCTTCTCAGGACATAATAGAGAAAATCCCACTGCACCCTGTCGAAAGCCTTTTTGGCATCCAGTGGGAGGAAACATTCTAAAGCATGTTGAATAAAAGCCTCAGATTGAAGAAAGTATGTCTGTTCCGAATAAATCCTGTTTGGTCCAAAGATATAATAGAGGGTAAGGTAGATTCCAAGCGTAACGCCAGTAATTTACACGGCAACTTAAAGTCAACATTCAATCAACTAATTGGACAATATGAAGTGCACACCAATGGGTCTTTGCCTTTTTTTAACAAAAGAGAAATTGATGCTTGATTGAGAGTCTAAGGAAGGTGGCCAGATGCAAATGAACTGCACTGGCTCTGTTAAATCCCAGATCAATTACAAAATTCTGCTGCTTACTCAAAAATGCATCCTTGGATTTGTACCGAATTACCTCAAAGACCTTCTCACGCAAGAATACTCCATCCGCACCCTCAGATCTTCAAACACGTTGCTCCTCCAAGTCCCCAGTACCAGGCTCTCCGCCATGGGAGACCGAGCTTTTTGAACAGCCGCAACGCGACTCTGGAACAGGCTACCAACCCAGTTGAGGGCCACCCAGAGCCTGGACTTTTTTAAAGCAGGCCTGAAAACCTTTTTATTTAGAAAGATCTATGACATTTAATCATTAACATGATTTTAATTTTATTTTTTTCTCTGTAGTGCCTATACATGCCCATGCATTGTAGGGAGTCAATACAGGCAATTTCACGTACAGTACACCAAGCCTGTGCTCTTAAACTACATTTCCACGAGACCCGAATGCCATGGCACCACACTACACTCTGTGCGTCGCGGCATGACACCAGTCGGCCTCCATTGCATTTCCATTACAACAGGCGTGCGGCGGGATGGGGACGGGATCAATTGACCTGTCCAAGCTTGCACACTCGCAGTGTGTGTAGTTCTGCCATAACATTTCACGAATGGAAAGTCTCTGCTACTCTTTTTGCATGGATTACAAATATGAATTGCTTTTGCATGATGTGGCGACGTCGCAAAGTACAGCCCATCAAATGCACAATTTCACTTATAGAAAAAACTATTTCCGGGTTTAAACCCAACATACACGGCCGTGCGCCCGCCGGCCAGCATTAAGACAAAAATATGCAAAATACAGAAGCCTAATGTTGCATAGTGCTGTAAAAGTTAAAGCGTTAAGTAATTAATTAATCACAAAGAATTATCGCATCCATCATGTATTAACTCAGATTAATCACACTATTAGTTTGACCACAGATTATCCTTTATTTTGACAGCGGATGGCTACATTAAAGGTAGTACAGGTTGTGTTTGAGCAATAAACATAATTACATGCATTAAAGTAAAGCATTTAATAAATGTTTGTGTTTGACATTCAAAATATCTGTTTATGTCAAAATATTGGGGTCATTTTTTTCCCCATTCTAAGTTATGCAAGTAATTAACTGATTAGAAAAAGTGGATGAGCGTGTGTAATGGATCAAAAAAATGTTGAAGACGTCCTCAAATGTCAAAAGAATGAACACTAACAGGTGCTATTTAAATTTGGCGGTAAAAAATATTTTGATAAAAAAGCCTTTGTAATTCAGTGATTAATCGTTATTAATCAAAATTCTAAAATGTGATTAATCTGATTTAAAAATGTAATTGTTACAGCTCTAATTTTGCATCAACACTGAACCATAGCTACAATTTCATATGGACCACCATGGAGGAAGTATTGCAATCATGATTTCGAGACCAGCAAGCGACGCTCGCTGCAAGCGCTCATTCATTCTGAATGGAGAGCTCAGTCTCATTCATTTGGCCATGTCTCCGAGTCAATGGCTCGTCGTCCTCACTCTCCGGCGTACGAAGCCCTCCGGCGGCCGCTAAAGCCGCCATCCCCAAGGCGGGAGCCATGAGCATGAGCCGGCCGGGGGAGCAACAAGGCTCCAGGCTGCGGCTGGCTGGATCTCATTCAAGTCAATAGGAACACACAACCAGGCGAGCGGTGTGTGCGAATGTCTTTTATACCACAATCATTAAAAATTAATACACTTGTACATATTAAATCGGAAATATGGCTTAGCATTTATGTATAACATTATGTATATTTTGTATTTTTATGACTGGCCAGGGTCTGAGTTCGCTTCGATGTTAAAGGAAGATTTATGAAAAAATAATGAGCTGTGAAATGAATCATTTCAACTCTTCCCTGAAATTTTTTTATGGTGAGCAATTATGATTTTATAGTACTTTTTATGAATATTTTTAAATTAAGTACAGTATGGGTCATTTTGGACAGTCACAAGATCATCGTGACGTATCGCGTGCGTAAAATACACATTAAATAACTTAGTTGTCAATAACAATATAGAGACTCACAGGAATTATTACGTCCCACGGCGGACATCAAAGGTGGAATTACGCCCTACAGCAAAGAAGCACTTCTTCAAAAGCAGTAATGCCACGGAGGACTTGCCAAAGATTTGTGTCCAGCCGAAAGTGGGGATGAAACTGGCCGATAAGGAGAACTCATTCAGCCGGCCGATTCATAGCAAGTCGAAGTTGGGGACCGTCTGCAAGTTGCATGTTACAGAGGCTCAAATTACCAGTCAAGTCACCATTGACATTGTTCACTCAAGAAATTTAAATTGTGGACATCCCTAGCCTGGACGGTAAACATCCGGGTGACTTTTACTCTGCTAGGCCAGCAACATGTCGTGTTCTAAGCACACTTTAGCCCACATTAGGAGAGGCCACCCTCCACGCCCCACCCCCACACGGACTGACATGAAACCTGCCATACTGAGGATTTTACTCTGATCAGAATTGGCGCAGTATTTGGGATAGGAGAAGGCCTATTTTCTTGCCCATCACGTCAGCAAACTCCCATTCAAACCGGATATATCATCACGATCACGTGACCAGGATAATGGCGTTGCACACGGTATTTTCTTATTTTGACACTTAATCGGTTTAAAAGAAAATTCAGGGAATAAGATGCCAGATATATTTGCACTTGCACTTTTATTCTTAATACACAATACCTAATCCAATACTGGAAAATGAGTTATAAGTCTTGTGTTGCTTTAAGAAGAAAAAAATACAGCTAGTCATTTCAAAAATATTTAAGACATGTTTACAATAATAATCATAATAATCATAACTTGTACAGTCACATTTACAACAAATTCTCAGTTGTATCCACTGCAATTGTGGCTACTGACTGTTTAATTTTGACTTCTTGTAAAAAAGGCAAGGAAAGAAAAGAAACCCATGGAAGTCTCTCAATGATGCTTGACAATTAATTCTTAATTCACAAAATCCCAACTCTCAAAGTAACAACAAAAACGTCAAAAATACAAGATAACACCCATTTGAAAATTGTTTGCTTCCCCAATCAGTAACACTTGTCCCCCAGTTGAACCCCAGTTAAGTACAACCTAGCCACCTGCCCATGGCTCAGGTATACAAACAAAAGCACATTGCCCCTTAGGGTTGGGGGGGGGGGGGGGGACAAATCAAACGCGGAGCTCCTACACTCAGTGGTGATGCTTCAAGGTGAATTATAACATGTACAGTTACATTTACTATAAATCAAGATAAAATAATAAAAGCTGACTGTTTTTGAGTAGTGCCATATGCTTAAAATTTGGCTCACAGTTGTTGTTTTTTCCAACTTTGACAGCCTACGTACTTCCGAAACGAGTTACCTGAATGAGGCATTTTCTTTCTACTCAGCCATCCGACAGCGGTCCTACTATTATCAGGTCAACAGGGAGGACAGGTTTGTTGAAAATATGATTTTGTTCTCTGTTTAGCACATAGTATACACAATTCTGTATCCTCATCTTCTTCTTTCCCTTAACCCTTAACTCTATTCAGGCATCGTCACACTGAATCATCCGCTACCATCTTTCTCTGTCGTCTGCATTTTTTTGATCCAACTCCAGCAGTCTTCCCTCATCAGCAATATACCCTCCCAAGTATTGCCTTATGACATCCACAAATCATCTCTTCCTCTTTGCCTCGTACCTGGTGGCTCCATTTCCAGCATCCTTTTATTGATGTATCCTCTGTCCCCCTCCAAACCTTTCAGTCAGTGTTGTCTCTCTGATGAGCTCATTGCTGATCCTTTCCAAACCTCGCCACTCCCAAAGAGAATGTCATTAGCTTCAACTTTGCCACTTATGCTTTTCCTCTGTCCACTCCATCATACATGTATTGTCTTTGTAATCACTATTCCACAGTCCCCATTGCTCTGAACCAATTGTTTCCAAGTTTAGTGGAACCTCAGGTTACTAATTGAATTCATTCCGCGACCCCTTGTAGGCCAAAAGCGTTTGTAAACCGAGGTAATGTTTCCCATTGAAAATAAATTTCACTCCCAAATTTAAGCTACATTTACCCTATTTTTAATTCACTGCCATTGACAAGTATACTTGTCAATTACGTTTTTTCAATGGGGACTGCTGGAGGACCATCTGATTATCTTCCACTGTAAATTTCAAACTTGGAAACAACTTTACTGATGCACAACCATCAGTAGATGACATCATTGCCACATTGTATATAAGATGAACACAATTTGAGTCTATGGGAGAAATCTCTGCATTTTGTGTAACCTACATTTTTCTATTGTTGAATATAAAAGAATGGAAAAAGGCGGAAAGAAAAGAGTCTATTCAGTCATTTGGCAGATGTAGTGTATATTTAATTATTGAACACAATATCGGGTGAGTATTGAACATTTTTGCAATTTTCTAAAATGGCTCTCAATGAATGGGTTCCAGTGTGTGGTTAAAAATAAATAAACTACAATATAGGAGTAACTAATAAGTGAACATACATTTCATTATCAAGAAAAAAATAATAAATACAATAACACATAAAACAAACATAAATGTTTATTGCTATTTAATTAAGGATGGGATAAAGCAGAGGAAGACTGGCGCACTTCCATTAAGAAAGTCTCTTTCCATAATAACATGTGGCAATTCTGATTCAGGTGTTTTGGTTTTATTTTGGCGTGGTTCACACTGCAGGTCTTAATTCTCAATTCAGATTTCTTGGTGAAATCAGATTTTTTTTGAGTAAGTGTTCATATTACATATTAATTGCGCCCATCAGTCTGTCTGCTGTGTGAACCTTATGCGTCTGCAAAGTGACCCGCATGCGCAGAAGAAGATACAATGTTACGGAAGTAACTACGCATGGTCCAGCGTGTCAAGGCCACGGACTTTTATAAATATGTCGTCGGGGCTCGTCTTTTTCTCATCATATCTATAGAGGAGCGATGCGGGAAGAGGTAGAAATAATATTTTGGAAAAATGAGGCAAGCCTTTTCGATCTCCTAATTTCACAGAGACATCCATTAACGATGACGTCACGTCATTGCTGCGCATGATAAACCGTCTGCGTGGCTAAATTAGTAATATCACCACATATGTCAACTTAATGCTTCATTTTTCAAGTGAGATTAAATTACATCTCTTGGACAACTTCTTTAACACCACAAGTAATTCTGGCTAAGAAATTAACAAAAAGGTTTTCATGCAACAGGATCAACACCAGTGTGTTCAGGGCAAACGACTAAGTGTTCAATGAAATGTACAAGTACAACTTTTCATACTCATGTCAGCATAAAAAGGGGGGGTGTGGGAGGGGGGGGGGGTAATTATTGATTTTTGTTGAGGTAATTTTTCTGCCACTATATGGCATAATTGCATTTGTAAGACGTTGGTAACAGCTCAGTGCATTTTTATTTTCATATTAAGAGATATCTAATCTTTAACATGAAGTAACTTGTGAAATTCTGCACATTTTGAAAAAACATCCATTTCCCATCCTGAGTAGCTCCACAAAATAGTCCCCGCTTGATGATTCACAGTCCACCACTCCAATAAGCCTCTCATGGATCACATCAGTGACATATCTTACTATCACAGAACACTGGTCTGTGGAGGTAATATCTTGTGTGGTGTCAATCTGCACAGAAAACATTCCTCCCTCCCTTACTTCTCTAGAAATTGATTATGTTATTAATCTGCTGGTTACGTCAATGACTTTGTTGACATATGTCTTGGAGAACAACGTAACAAGTGATCCTCTGCCTTTAGTCCCGGCCTCATGTTGGCTTTTGCTTTTCTGTATGCATTCCTGAACATGCGCTTTGAGAGTCACATAAAATTTGGCTTCTTGGCTTAGCTGTCACAATACTGGACTCTGCCTCTTTCTATGGTGACAGGACTGTTAGATCTGTATGAGCAAAAACATTGTAGGCCTAATCAATAACATTAAAAAGGAACATAGATGCTAATTCATCAGGGTGTCAAAACTACTATAATAGTGAATAGGCTCCTAATTCTGGTTTTATTGTACTTGAAACATAAACGAAAAATTATTGTGTAACAGTTAATTCTACGCATAATACAGGACAATTGCCAACCCAGTACAACAGCCCAACACAATCCATGCAACTCAGCTTACTAGTAGTTCCTGCTTCGGTGCCTTCTCCTCCACCTCCTCCTTCAATGAGGCTTACAAACCTTCCCCATCCTCCTCCTCCTTCTCCTCCAAGAACGGCACCACCTCCTCACTACCATGACTTGTCACCCAGTCCTTCAATACTTTCTCCACTAGTGGCCTTAACAGATGATCTTTCTGCTGCTAATGATAAATGTATATATACTCATAATAATGTCAAATACACATAGCAATCGATGTAAGAAAAAAAACACACATAAATATCTCTCACGTATGCAAATCCCCCCACCACCATCCACCTCCACCCCCACCCCCCAGACACACACACACGTGCTTATGTGAAAGTAATCGAGCTAATTTGTCCACATATCAAATAATAGGGAAGCATTCCTTAACTGCCAACTGTGATGTGATCAAATCACAGATGTAGGTCTTCTTGATGATTTTTTGATGGTGAGCATTGCAACAAAAATCAATCAATTATGCTCCATTACCAAATCATTTGCATTAAATGTATGTAATATTGAGCCATATTAAATGTGATTTCTACCGGGCCTACCTGTCGATGTTCTGCTGGAACCTGCCTCAGCATCTTTGGGCCCCCCTTCCTCCACTAAAAACCTCGGTCATTTTGCACTTTCATGTAGCATTTTTATTTTCTTCCATCTTATTTTTTCGGCACCACCCATTCCCTTCTCACCTGCCTTCTTTCTTTTTAGTATTTTTCTCTCTTTTCTCCCTCGCTATATCTTGCTAGTAGCAAGTAGGGCTGCTAAATCGAAATCTAATCGACATCGAGGTTTGACCTAGTGCAATAATCTAATCGCAAAACAATGCAGTTTTATATAGTTTTTCTTTTTTTCCCCTTTGGCGTTTGAGTGATAGCTGTATTAGCCAACCAGAATTGCTGATGCTTGAGTCTGAATGGCACTGGCCAATCAGCGTTGTTGGCTTATAAACGTTAGTCTGCGCCCCGGTGCCTTCATTCAGCACAGCGCAACCATAACACTCCAAGTGCACATCATGGTTTGCTGTGACTGCCGTGCACCAAAGTGGATTTAATGGAAGATGAGACTTCTGCCGCTACAAAGGAGGAGATGCACATAATGGATAAGTGTTTTGCCATTCCATCCCGGACATACCTCAGTCAAGTAGCCGTCCCTGAAATATATGCAGAATGTAGGGCCAAGATTGAAGCTGAACTCCACAGCATTTCGCTAAAACATCTGATATGTGGTCGAGCAGGACGAGTGATGCTGCATTTCATCGACGATGATTTTAATCTGAAGAGCTGCTGCTTTACCACGTCATATGTTCCTGAGGTGCACACAGGAGAAAACATAGCCAACGGGCTAAAAGAATGCTTGTCAAGTTGGGGCTTGGGCGAAACAAAGCAGACATGCATCAGAATTGACAATGCAGCGAATATCATAAAAGCGGTGGAGCTAAATGAATGGCTGAGGTTGCAGTACTTTGGTCGTAGGATGCACTTGGCTATTAGTGATGGGAATTCCGGCTCTTTTTAGGGAACCGGTTCTTTTGGTTCGGCTCACTAAAAAGAGCCGGCTCTTTCGGCTCCCAAATGGCTCTTTAGATTTTTTGTCGCTTAAATAAATATATTACCAACAACAATTTAAAACTATGCGCAATATGAATTACTAATGTGAAAAAATTGCGAAAAAAGTGACATGTAACTGACAAGTAGGATGTGGTGGTTCTGGAAGTCCAGCTGTCCGTTGTTAGACAAACTGCTGTGGCTTTTTTAACCCTCTCTTGCAGTGAAGCACGTTCTCCGTCATACAGGCCTGGGATGATTTTTTGGGAGAGTGTTTTCCTACTTGGAAGTGCATACATTGGATTGAGTGAATGAATAAACCTTCTGAATCCTTTGTCTTCCACAACTGAAAATGGTTGGAAATCACATGCAATCATTTTAGCCAGTTCTTCATCAATTGCCTTTTGTCTTGCTGGAGTCATTGACTTTTGCAAAAATTGGCCCAGAGAGCTCTGGGTTGTAATTTTCCGTTGTTGTGGTGGTGCACTGGATGATGCTGAAGACACTGCAGCCGCAGCAGCAACAGTTGCAGTAGCACCTTCATTATCAGGTTCATTTATTTGCCTTTTTTCCTCCAATTGAACTAAAGGATGAGTAGTTCTCATGTGCCGGTGTAAATTGTTTGTAGAGCCTCCCCGATATGAAATTTTAGTCTTGCAGACTTTACACTAATACACTCTGCCTTAGTTTTGTCAGTTGTTGTATTTAAATGTGTCCATATATTGCTGCGTTTTCTCTTGTCACTCATTTTTGAACAGTTTTTTTTTACCTTTCCGTTTACACAAGCGCTCTCCTCCTCTCTCTCGTCTCCTCCCTCCCGTTCGCGTTCGCGTTCGAGTGTGTGTGACTGCTTGCAGCGTGCTGTCGTGTGCCCCTCCCCCCTCTGCTGCTCAGCGCTGAGCAGCAGACACAGAGACGTCACACACACACATACTCACCAATCAAATGCGGCTTTAGAGAGAAAAAAAAGAGAGAGAGGGAAAAAAAAGCGGCTCCCAGTCAGGAGCCGGCTCCCGTCGTTCACGTCAAAGATCCGGCTCTCAGAGCCGGTTCGTTCGCGACCGACACATCACTATTGGCTATTGGTAAGTTGTTGTTTTTTTCTTTTGATCCCGTTTGTGTGTTGCTGTTTTACTGTTACTCATTAATGTTTACTTATTTTTTCTTCTAGAAAATGCAGTGAGGAAGGAGCCAAGAGTGAAGCGGGTTACAGGGCTTTGCAAATAATTAGTTGGACATTTTTCCCATATCTGGAAGAAGAAATACAAACTGACTGAAGTCCAAAAAGAACTGAATCTACCCGAGCATTCTCTTGTCACTGAATGTCCAACAAGGTGGGACTCAAAGCAAAGAATGGTAGACATGGTGTTGGAGCAAAGCAAAGCGCTAACCCAGGTTCTGTCTGAAGACACCTCGCACCCACTTGGCAAGACATTGAGGTCCTTGAATCCATAAATGGTGCCCTCACACCCCTCCAACCCCTCTCAGCCAGGTGAAGATTACGTTAGTGTGTCATATCTTAAACCAGTCCTCCATCTGCTGAAACATGCAACACTGGCTGAAAAAGAGGAAGACACCGACTTGACTAAAACCATCAAGTCGAAAATTATAGCCCATTTGTTAAGTCATTATGACGACCCAGCCACACAGGAGCTCCTAGATCGTTCGTCTCTACTGGACCCAAGATTTAAAACTGACTACATCAGCCCAGAGAAGGTTGCAGTCATCAAAGACAGAGTGAAGCTTGAGATGGAGGAGATTGCACGAATGGTAAATTTAGTTTTGATTTATTTGCAGTTCAGGTTGTTCAGTGTAGCATTAACGTATAATTTCTGTTTATATTTTACAGGCGAAGACCCCTCATGTCAGCAGCACAGACTCAGCAAGTGAAGGTGGGGCCACTGGAAAGAAGGTTTTGCGCACTCTGGGAAGTTTGCTAAGCAAACAAACACCACTGTTAGCTACTGCACAGACGATGGAGGATATCATTGCTGGTGAACTGAACAGTTATCTGTTGGCTCCAGTCATTGAAGGAGAACGGAACTCCCCCGCTCGGTGAAAAATTCACAACATAAACTTTCCAATACTTGGAAAACTAGCTTGTAAGTACAAGCTCCCCCTCAGAGCATGTCTGGAACCAGCAATGGTGTGTATGCTGGTTTTTCTAGCCAAAAACCTGTAAGCCTTTTGCACTACCGCACATACTGCACTATTTTTACACTTTATTTTCTGATTTCTTTAATCTTGCAGAAGCATTTTTGTTCTCATTTCTAAAACTTGTGCAATACAGGCTAGAGTAATGATTCTGAAAAAGTGTGTAAGAGTCCAGTTATTATTTATATTGGTACTTGATCCAGTTCATCTCGTGTAAAAGCAGCTTTTCTTTATAAAAAATGTGTGCAAAATTTAGACCTCAAAAGTTTTGCACTGTTAATACGAGAGAAAAGAGTTTTGTCATGAGTGTTGTTGTTTTAAAGGTTGTTTACTTAATATAAGTGCGTAAATAGTGTGCAATGTTTACCTGTTTAAATGTTTACACTTAATACTTGAAGATTGTTTACAGTTATTTATGGTTCTCTTTGTCTTGTTTGATTTTAATGATCCTGCAAAAAAATAAATAATTGGGATGTTGTTTTCCATTCTGTGTTATTATTCTGGATATGTAACTTTAGTAGCGTGTATTATAATCTCACCATAGCCTGAGCCTCAATGTATTGTTTTTGTTATTATTATTTATTTGGTTCAGAAGCATAATGTAGGTCAAAGCTCCCCGCTTAGCACATTCACCAGAAGAGGTTGCCTCCGCCTTGTACTTTTAATCCAATAGTGACATTATAGTATTGCATTGTTAAAACATTGATCAAATTACTTGTCTGAAACTAAACTGACAATTGTAGTGTTTTCATACATTTTAACATGTAAATTACAAAAATCGCAAATCAAATCGCAATCGCAATATTGGTGTGTTTGTTTGTTTCCAAAATCGTGCAGCCCTAGTAGCAAGCTCCTACAACATAGGGGGTGGGGGGCTGGTGCACTCCTGTGGGCTGATGCGCTTGTGCGCTAGTGTTTGTAGTTAATTGGCTGCTGCAATGCAGCTTATTAGTCCGACGAAGCACAAACGGTCAGTTGTTCATGCATTGCTCTGAGTTTGTTTGACGTTGTCTTGGGTGAGTCACTCCGCCAGGCACCAGCCGTGTGTGTCCTCCTCGCAAGTGGCGGCCGGTGAGCGCGACTGCGGTGCCATTGGGGGCTTGTTGTGGCTTTGTCTACAGCGTCTTGGCGAGTCTGACTGTATTTATAAAATAATGGGCTCTGGACTGGCTGTACATATATTTTCTTAAAAGATGGCTATGTGTATTGTAAAACACGAGGGGCGCACAAAAAAATAAAAATAATAAACGCCGGTCCAAATCGGCCTTGGACAGACCGCGGACGTTTTTTTTTCAGAAATCCCCAATGGTCAGTCCACCTCTGCTCATGCCACGATTGACGATCTATGCGTTGTTCCCATTTCATTTTTTGTGTGTGTGTTTTTTCCGCCGGCTTTGCGGGCCCACTGGCGAAATCCCCGGTACCTCCGTGGGTCAGTCCGCCCTATGGTTTTATATATATATATATATGTATGATTATTTTTATATATATATATATATATATATATATATATATATATATTGGTGTGTTTGTTTGTTTGTTTCCAAAATCGTGCAGCCCTAGTAGCAAGCTCCTACAACATAGGGGGCGGGGGGCTGGTGCGCTCCTGTGGGCTGATGCGCTTGTGCGCTAGTGTTTGTAGTTAACACTATATATATATATATATATATATATATATATATATATATATATATATATATATATATATATATAAATAATCATATATATATATATATATATATATATATATATATATATATATATATATATATAAATAATCATATATATATATATATATATATATATATATATATATATATATATAAATAATCATATATATATATATAATTAGAATTAGAATTGTTAGGGCCCGAGGTCGCTATTGTTTTTTTTCTTCTTCTTCTTCTTCTTCTTCTTCTTATTATTATTATTAGCGTGGAAAAATATGGACCGATCCTGGCACGTTTGACCAAGGGCTACAAAAATTAGCGGGCACGTGAAGTGCTCCGAGCCACACCAAAAAAAGTCAGTGGAAGCCATATTCTAAAATGTACAGGAAGTGAGCTATAGATTTTTTAATGTCCAATGTTGGCCCATTTTTGCACATTCACTGTGGTCATTGTTTTTGCTTATTTGCCAACAGTTTTAATCCAATTTACTTCTAACTTGGCATGTATCATCTCAAGACCTGGGAGAACTGGGGAAAAAATTCTTGACTTTTTGAAATACTTTAGAATGGGGACGGGGCCTAAAATTTTGCCTTTAATATTTCCTTCATCAAAAAAGAGGAAGTGCTTAATAACTCCACTGTACAAGCTCCAAAAAAATCCCAAACTTCTCATGCATCTTAATAGCCACGGCCTGAAAACATCTATATGATAATATTTGGTTATACATGTAGCGCCACCTAGTGGTGACAAGAAATGTCATACTTTACATTTTTATCTATTGTGCCGAGACCGTTTTTTTTTTGTGTCAGAAAAGCCTTAAGATGTTGATCATGCCCTACGCTGAATATTGTAATTTTTCGGCAAAGGGCGTGGCCGTTACGGTGCCGCGAAGTCTGATTCTGAATAAATCTACGAACTTGTATTTTTTCGTACTGATAGCGCCACCTCTTGGCATTTTTTGACATAAAAAAAAAATGCAACTTTTTTCTCCAACCATGTTAACTGGATCTACCTCATATTTGCTCAGAAGAGTGTTTAGGCCTTCATGATGTCATAACACGAAGTTAATGAGTTTTCGCGAATTGCTGTGGGTGTCGCAAGGCACTGTTCGCCAAGAAAACAACGCAGATTTTGAGGGCCTAAACATGCACAGAAACTCATGAAACTTGGCACACACATCTGGCCTGGCAAAATTAGCAATATTTAACCGTGTATTGGGCGATTTTTACAAAAATTACTGACTAGCGCCCCCTAGAAATTTTAAACAACGCAGCCCCGGTTGAACGTTTAAGTAAGATCTACGAAAACATTTTGGTATATGAGGAAGCCCAAAACCTACAAAAAAAAGTCTCTTGGACCCATATGCTAAAATGAACAGGAAGTGAGTTCCGAATTTTTGAATGTCCATTTGTTGCATATTTTTGCACATTTACAGGGGGCATTCTGTTTCCCATTCTCCTACACGTTTGATCCGATTGACTTCAAACTTGGCCTGGACCATGTCAAGATCTAGGCCAACAAAATGGGAAAAAATCTTGAGTATTCAAAATTTTATATGGCATCATATTTTTTGTTTCATATTTCCTTTTCCATGAAAGACGAAATACGTAATAACTCCTCGGTACATGCTTAAAAAATTCCCAAACTTCACTTGTATGTTTATAGTCACGACCTTAAGGTATCTCTATGACAATAGTCAGTTATAAATATAGCGCCACCTAGCCTTTGGGTCAAAAAAGAAATTATGACACAAGGTATTTTCATATTTGTACAAAATGTTGATACTTTTGTAAGTGTGATAACTAAGTCATTTATGATTTTTTTTTTCACTTTCGACCACTCAAAAATTTGTGTGGCATCATGTACTTTTTATTTATTTATTTATTTATTTATTATGTCCTCTATGGACAATAAAAGCAATACTGATTTTTGAGTGTCTTAACATTGACCAAAACTAATCGAGCTTTGCACACTCATCACACCTGGCAAAAAAAATCCATAATATGTAAAGGTTTATCATGCCATTTTCAAATAATTTCTGGTTCGAATATGCCAGTACCCCAACGTGCAAGTACCCCAAAGTGGCCCGGGCTGCGAGGGCCCTTTATAGCTACCCGCAGCTCTAGTTCCTTCTTATTTTTGTTTTTGCTCAGTTTACTGTTTTTCTTGGGAGAACCCAAAATCATTGCATCCCATCTTCATCAATGTGAAGCGACTTAACAAGTAGACAAATTTCACAAATAGCTGCATACCTGACAGGCATCAATTACCTTCTTGAAAAAATATTTACTGTCATGGAGAAAATATACAATAGGCATTAATGATATAAGGTTAAAGGTTAAAGTACCACTGATTGTCACTCCCATCAAGTGCGGTAAAATTTTGTTCTCCGCATTTGACCCATCCAGGGAGCGGTGGGCAGCAGCAGGGGCTTGCGCTCGGGGATCATTTTGGTGATTGCTGAGTGTCAAGCAGAGAGGCAAATAGGTCCCATTTATATAGTCTTTGGTATGACCCGGACAGGGATTGAAACCACAACCTCCCAGTCTCAGGGTGGATACTCTACCTCTAAGCCACTGAGCTGGCTATATTGGAACATAAAATAAAGGAACAAGCATATAAAATGCCAAACCAAAATAAAAAATATCCATTAATAAAAGTGCAAATAATTAAAGGCACTTTAAATAGGCAGCAATGAAACAACTGCACAGAATCCTACAAAAGTACACATCTACACTTTCTGCTTTTTGCTTTAACATACTTGAACATTGATCCTGTAATATCATCAAAATAAAGTAGGAGGAAGTAAAAGTTTGAAGCTGTAAACATAGAAAAATTATCAATTTCTAGAAAACTCCATACTCAGCAATACCGACTAGAATATCTATATGCTTTACTAAAGTAACCTAACTTATTATCATTATTATTATGCGGTAGTGCCAAGCTGTTCACTCTCTTTCTAAGGTGCCGAACCAAGCAGGCACATCGCTCAGGCCATTTGTAGGCCCATTGCGATGGACACTGTCTTAAATTATCTTGTCGTACTCATCAGCTTTCCAGCTTGCTTCAGGTACGTGGCCATAGTTTTAATATTATTTTTCTCAACAATTGACGTGATTGTGAGAAATTTGTTCCCCAGGTATTATTTCCAAATGTCCTGGTAGGCAGTAGACCTTCCCACATGGTGGTTCGGTGTTTCATCTAAAATACTACATTTAGGGAACGTAGCAGACATAGCCCGACCTATAGTATTTTTATGTTTCTGGAGATTCCAATGTCCTGTAAGGACTTGTACTACCAGATTCAATTGACTTCTACTTAGACTCAGGAGGCGGTTGCATAGCTGAAACGGGCCTCGACAGGGAGCTCAGATCTCTGTTTTGCAAGTCTATCTGCTTCCTCATTATTACAGTATTTTTTCCGGTTATTGTGTGTCCTGAGTTGCCCATAGATGGGATAGAAATGCTAATGGTAAACAACATAGCAGGGGGTAAAGTAACTTCTTCCCTGGAGGTGGTAGATTCTCCTCAGAGTAGTGAAGAATGTTCCCCAGAATGATATCCCATCTGTGCCATCAAGCGTGCTCAAGCCCGTAAAAATCCTGATATTGATTTCTGTGACAATGTTTTTGCGTCTGCGCTTTCGGATTCTTCCGAACCAGAAAGCAAGCCCAAGCTTACGACCACCACATACCTGAAACAGGCCGACACTCCAACAGCTACAAAAACAGCTTTTCCCATCCCAGCAGAAAGTCTGGCGCTGCCATACCCCCGCGACCACCTATATGCCAAGTAGAGGGCAGATCCAAGTCTAAGCACCATGTTAAGCAGTGTGGTGAGTAGCGAACAAATTGACAATGCGCATACTGGCTAGTTCCTTGATGACAATATTTTGATGCGTAAATAGTCCCCCAAAGATTGGATGAACCAAACCTGCACGCAGTTTACCAAATCATAGCGCCCACTTAATACAGACCCCCTATTTTAACCTTGGCACATGAAAGCCCATGGTCTGGACAATTAGGTGTAACCAAAACCTACCAGCTCATTCTCAAGCAGTTCTTTTGGCATGGCTTGTAGCAGATTACTACATGCCACACCTGCCAACTCGTCGGTAAACCAAATAAAGTCATTCCACAAGCCCGATTACATCCTATTCCGCTTGGTGAACTTAGGGCCAAATCCACTAAGAATGCGCTGCATTCCCTAACACACTGCAAAAAGGACTGTAATTTTAGGAAAAAAATATGAAAATTCTTACTTCAAATAAGCAAAATTACCTGCCAACACAACAAGAAATTTTTACTTAAATTTACCTGTAGGATTTTGAAAAATAAGACAATAATACTAGGCCCATATCAACCACTGCAGACTTGAAAATAGTATTTTCAGACTAAAAACAAGTAATGTCGATTTTTTTCCGATCTGTAATAAATAAAACTATTTTCTTAAAATACATGAGTATTTTTTTTACGCTTTTATAACTTAGCCTGAGTGTCAAGTGGGGAGATAACAGGTCCCATTTTCTTTGTCATGACCCAGCTGGAAATTTAACCCACAATCTTCAAGTCTAAGGGTAGGTAGGCATTCTACCACTAGACCACTGAGCTGGAACTGAAACGAGGAAAAATGAGCGTAGTAAATATAACGAAATGAACTATATTGCACTAGATTATGCAAAATCTTAAAACAAGAAAACTTATGAAACCCCAGTTAAGGGCCTTTGATGTTTGTTAGTTGTCATCTTAAAATGTGGGAAATGCTTGTTTTAACCTCACAGTACTTAAAACTAGCTGTTAACACTCAATGCCAAGACTGCTCGATCAAATAAGATAATTAAGTAATAAGTATCTTAAAATAAGCACAATTTTATTTTAAGTAAAAATAACTTGTCAAATCAAAATAAGCAAATTTAGTTAAATTTAAGAAATCATATCTTACTGAAGATTTTAGCGCCAAAACTTGCTCCACATCTGCACCCGCAACTTGCTTCCTGTTAACGTCTTATTCACTAGGGATATTGCTCTAATGGTATACCAGCGCTCAAAAGACCCCAATGATGAACACAAACTTTGGATCTTCGTTTCCCTTGCTCGGACGTGGGTCACCGGGGCCCCCCTCTGGAGCTAGGCCTGGAGGTGGGGCTTGAAGGCGAGCGTCTGGTGGGCGGGCCTATACCCATGCCCGAAAAGGCAACGTGGGTCCCCCTTCCCATGGGCTCACCACCGGTGGAAGGGGCCAAAGGGGTCGGTGCGCAGTGAGTTGGGTGGCAGCCAAAGGCGGGGGCCTTGGCGGTCCGACCCCCGGCTACTGAAGCTAGCTCTGGGGACATGAAATGTCACCTCTCTGGCAGGGAAGGAGCCCGAGCTGGTGTGCGAGGCTGAGAAGTTCCGACTAGATATAGTCGGACTCGCCTCCACACACGGCTTGGGTTCTGGTACAATCCTCTCGAGAGGGGCTGGACCCTCTTCCACTCTGGAATTGCCCACGGTAAGAGGCGCAGAGCAGGTGTGGGCATACTCATTGCCCCCCGGCTAGGCGCCTCTACGTTGGGTTTTACCCCGGTGAATGAGAGGGTAGCCTCCCTCCGCCTTCGGGTGGGGGGGACGGATCCTGACTGTTGTTTGTGCTTATGCACCGAACAGCAGCTCAGAGTACCCACCCTTTCTGGAGTCCTTGGAGGGTGTGCTGGAGAGCGCTCCCCCTGGGGACTCCCTCGTTCTGCTGGGGGACTTCAACGCTCACGTGGATAATGACAGTGAGACCTGGAGGGCCGTGATTGGGAGGAACGGCCCCCCCGATCAAAACCCGAGCGGTGAACACCATGTTCAAACACAAATGTGTCCATATGTGCACTTGGCACCAGGACACCCTAGGCCGCAGTTCGATGATTGCCTTTGTAGTCGTGTCATCGGATTTGCGGCCGTAAGTGTTGGGCACTCGGGTTAAGAGAGGGGCGGAGCTGTCAATTGATCACCACCTGGTGGTGTGTTGGCGCCGATGGCGGGGTAAGATGCTGGTCCGACCAGGCAGACCCAAACGTATTGTGAGGGTCTGCTGGGAAAGTCTGGCATAATCCCGTCAGAAAGAGTTTCAACACCCACCTCCGGCAGAACTTCTCCCTTGTCCCAAGGGAGGCGGGGGACATTGAGTCCGAGTGGACCATGTTCCGCGCTTCCATTGTTGAGGCGGCCGATCGGAGCTGTGGCCGTAAGGTGGTTGGTGCCTGTCGTAGCAGCAATCCTCGAACCCGCTGGTGGACACCAGCGGTAAGGGATGCCGTCAAGCTGAAGAAGGAGTCCTATTGGGCCTTTTTGGCCTGTGGGACTCCGGAGACTGCTGACAGGTACCGGCTGGCCAAGCGGAATGCAGCTTCGGCGGTCGCTGAGGCAAAAACTCGGACATGGAAGGAGTTCGGTGAGGCCATGGAAAAAGACTTCCGGACGGCTTTGAGGAAATTCTGGTCCACCATCCGGCGTCTCAGGAGAGGAAAGCAGTGCGCCATTAACACTGTGTATAGTGGAGATGGGGTGCTGTTGACCTCGACTCGGGACGTTGTGAATCGGCGGGGTGAATACTTCGAAGACCTCCTCAATTCCACCGACACACCTTCCTTTGAGGAAGCAGGGTCTGGGGACTGAGGTGGGCTCCCCTATCTCTGGGGTCGAAGTCACTGAGGTGGTTGGAAAGCTTCTCGGTGGCAAGGGGTTGATGAGATTTGCCCGGAGTTCCTAAAGGCTCTGGATGTTGTGGGGCTGTCGTGGTTGACATGTCTCTACAGCATCGCGTGAACATCGGGGACAGTGCCTCTGGATTGGCAGACCGGGGTGGTGGTCCCCCTTTTTAAGAAGGGGGACCGGAGGGTGTGTTCCAGCTTTAGAGGAATCACACTCCTCAGCCTCCCAGGTAAGGTCTATTCAGGGGTGCTGGAGAGGAGGGTCCGTCGGGAAGTCGAATCTCGGATTCAGGAGGAGCAGTGTGGTTTTCGTCCCGGCCGTGGAACAGTGGACCAGCTCTACACCCTCAGCAGGGTCCTCGAGGGTGCGTGGGAGTTCACCCAACCAGTCCACATGTGCTTTGTATACTTGGAGAAGGCGTTTGACCTTGTCCCACGGGGAGTCCTGTGGGGGGTGCTTCAGGAGTATGGGGTACCGGGCCCCCTGATACGGGCTATTCGGTCCCTGTACGACCGATGTCAGAGTTTGGTCCGCATTGCCGGCAGTAAGTCGCTTTCGTTTCCTGTGAGGGTTGGACTCCGCCAAGGTTGGCCTTTGTCACCGATTCTGTTCATAACTTTTATGGACAGAATTTCTAGGCATAGCCGAGGTGTTGAGGGGGTTCGGTTTGGTGGCCTCAACATTGCATCTCTGCTTTTTGCAGATGATGTGGTCCTGTTGGCTTCTTCAAGCCGTGATCTCCAGCTCTCACTGGAGCGGTTCGCGGCAGAGTGTGAAGCGGTTGGGATGAAGATCAGCACCTCCAAATCCAAGACCATGGTCCTCAGTCGGAAAAGGGTGGAGTGCCCTCTCCGGGTCGGGGATGTGATCTTGCCCCAAATGGAGGAGTTCAAGTATTTTGGGGTCGTGTTCACGAGTGAGGGTAGGTTAGAGCGGGAGATCGACAGGCGGATCGGTGCAACGTCTGCAGTGATGCGGACGCTGTATCGGTCCGTTGTGGTGAAGAAGGAGCTAAGCCGAAAGGCAAAGCTCTCGATTTACCGGTCGATCTACGTTCCTGCCCTCACCTATACAAGCGGCCGAAATGAGTCTCCTCCGCAGGGTAGCCGGGCGGATCTCCCTTAGAGATAGGGTGAGAAGCTCAGTCATCCGGGAGGGACTCAGTGTCGAGCTGCTACTCCTCCGCGTTGAGAGGAACCAGTTGAGGTGGCTCGGGCATCTGGTTCGGATGCCTCCTGGACACCTCCCTGGTATATATAAATACATTCTATTTTAAATGTTTTAAGTGTCCCAAAGACGTATTTATAAGTTTTCTGGTTTTTGTTTTTACAGCATACAGAAGGCTTTGATGCAACCTCTCAACTGCAAAGAAAGGTTGAAAAAAATGGTAGTTATTACAAAAACGGCCAGCAGGTTGCAGCAGAGCAAAATAGATTAACCAGGGCCATGTTGGAAAAGAAGCTTTTACTCACATTTCTAAATAGATTTGTGAATAACGATTAAATGTAGCTATATTCTAATGCTAATTGCTGCAAAACGGAAACAGTTAGAAACATACTTTTTTTCCTGATGAAAGAGCAATAGAACACAATATTCTGTGAGTCTTGCCAAATCTGTCAAAATCTAGTAAAACAGTGGTGAAGGGGATTGTTTCAGTGAAAATGGCTGGGAGTGAATGAGTTAATGTCCTTAAAATACAAATTATTGTTGCAATAATTTTTTATATTTTCAGAGGTTGAAGTGGGTATACAGTATGCATCTGTCACATGAAACTTCTTCTTTCCTCGTCCATGTTCGCTGGTGTTTCAACCGTGAATAATCACCTGGCCTGTTGACTCCAGGCCTTGCTCCGCCCATTATGACGTTTTGCTGACATGATTGCGAAATAGGATCTGGCGAGTGATTTATTCTGAAAAGTAACCGGAATGTTTTATTTTACGTTTGTCTTCCTGTACCGCTCGATTTGTCACTCTACGCTGTCAATATCCAATTGGTTCGCTGCCCGACTGGGTCCTCACATGCTCGGGAGTAAAACGCCTATACGGCTCCACTGCCCCGTCGACTCCTCTCATGCTCAACCAGAAATACACTGACAGTTTACACTACTTGCGCTGAAGCCGGTCTCGCTACCACAACAGTTCTTCAAATGCGCAACCGGAAATAGCGAATTAAAGTGCCTGGACATAGCCATAGACATATGTGTCATGGTAGGTGTGAGTGGTTGCAAGATGGTGGACCCAAATGCGGGGAAACACGGCAGGGAGACAGGAATGAAGGGCAATGTGAGGAACTTTATTGAAACATAGAGAGTAAGGTGAGCAGACAATGACTGGACTGGACGCCATGACTAGACGGGACGTGAACAGACTGGTCACCATGACTGGATATGATGGGAGTAGACTGGTTGCCAAGACTCGACAGGGCGAGAGTGGACTGGTCGCCAAGACTGGACTGGACAAAAGTAGTCTGGTCGCCATGACTGGACTGGTTGACTAGGCAGATCGTGGGCAACTTGGCAGTGACGTGGACGACTTGACAGTGACGTGGATGACTTGACAATGATGTGAACAACTTGACTGTGACTAGAATGACTTGACTGAAATGTGGACAACTTGACTGTGACGAGAATGACTTGACTGAGAAGAAGACGACTTAACTGAGATGAGGACGACTTCACTGAGATGTGGATGACTTGACTGATACGTGTACGACTTAAATGAGACAAAGACGACTTAAATGAGACAAAGACGACTTAACTGAGACAAAGACGATTTAACTGGGACGAGGGCTTAGCTTGACGCGATGAGAAACACGGACTCCCACACATACTGTCGACAATGCTCCCACACCGACTGGACAAACACAACAGACTAAATACACCAACATTAATGGGACACACCTGGGGAAACACAATTGGCTGAGGGCACTGATTGGTCACGCAAATACACAGGTGGACATGGTTAGACATAACGAGATGAGGGGAAAGACAAGGAATACAAAACAAAACACTGAACACTGAGACAACAAAGAACATGAACACCTAAAATCAAACAAAAACCAGACCCGACAGAACCGAAAGGTGACAATGTGGTTGTTAAAAAAAGAAAAAAAAAACGCTTAACGCGCTTGCGAGGAAAGGGAAGTACAGAGGTAAACAGCGTTCACAATGACGTCAAACACTACACGTGCTGTAAAAGTCTGGACAGTCAGCCCTAAAAATCGGATTTGAGGAGGAATCCGATTGGAGTCAGATATGCCTGCAGTCTGAACACAGCCTTATCACGGATACGCCTTTTTGACAGTTATCTTACTCCATATATGAATTCCCTGCATGACTACCGACTCTCCAAGGTACTTAATGTGCTAGCCAGCCACAACCTCCCGCTGAATAGGGAGACGTGAGTCTTTGCAGCAGATCCTATTGAGTTTGTGGGATTTCACCTGACTGCTAATGGCCTGAGTCCACTACACTCAATTGTGGATGTCATATTACGTCTGCATGAGCCCTCGTGCCCAGCGCACCTTTACATTCCCTGCCACCTTTCACTGACTCACACAAGACTAAGTGAGCAAACCAACAGTCGACCTGGTTTAGCAAGTAAAAAGGGGTGCTTTTACGGTCCTCATCCACATTTATTGTCGTTTGGGAGTTTGTCTGAGTTAGGGCTGCTCGATTATGGAAAAATAGTCATCACTATTATTTTGGCAATTATATAAATCACGATTATTCAAACGATTAATTTTTTTGGTACAAATCAAGAAAATGTCTAAGACCGGTGTCAGAGTTTGGTCCGCATTGCAGGCAGTAAGTCGGATTTGTTTCCAGTGAGGCTACCCTTTGTCACCGATTCTGTTCATAACTTTTATGGACACAATTTCTAGGCGCAGCCGGGGCATTGAGGGGATCCGGTTTGGTGGCCTCAGCATTGCATTGCTACTTTTTGCAGATGATGTGGTGCTGTTGACTTCATTAGGCCGTGATCTCCAACTCTCACTGGAGTGGTTCGCAGCCGAGTGTGAAGCGGTTGGGATTAAGATCAGCACCTCCAAATCAGAGACCCTGCCCCAAGTGGAGGAGTTCAAGTATCTTGGGGTCTTGTTCACGAGTGAGGGCAGGATGGAGCGGGAGATAGACAGGCGGATTGGTGCAGCGTCTGCAGTGATGCGGACTCTGTATCAGGCCGTTGCGATGAAGAAAGAGCTGAGCTGTTAGGCGAAGCTCTCGATTTACCAGTCGATCTATGTTCCTACCCTCGCCTATGGTCACAAACTATGGGTCGTGACCGAAAGAACAAAATCCCGGATACAAGCGGCCGAAATTAGTTTCCTCCGCAGGGTGTCCAGGCTCTCCCTTAGAGATGGGGTGAGAAGCTCGGTTATCCGGGAGGGACTCAGAGTCGAGCCGCTGCTCCTCCGCGTTGAGAGGAACCAGTTAAGGTGGCTCAGGCATCTGGTTCGGATACCTCCTGGACGCCTCCCTGGAGAGGCGGGAGGCCCTTGGGACGACCCAGGACACGCTGGAGAGACTATGTCTCTCGACTGGCCTTGGGATCCCGCCGGTGGAGCTGGTTGAAGTGGCTGGGGAGAGGGAAGTCTGGGCTTCCCTCCTAGAGCTGCTGCCCCCGCGACCTGACCTCGGATAAGCGGCAGAAGATGGATGGATGGATGGATGAATGTAATGTTCCCTCGTATTCCGCTGGTGTTAGGTTAAAAAAAAAACGCAATAAATGAATACCCGTAAAGTAGTTAGCTTTATGTTTTACATTTATTATAAATGTTTTAAGGCTCTAAAACCCCTCACCACACAGTTTATGCACTTTTCTCATTGAGGCATTTACATTTTCTCACGTTTCTCTCGTTTAAACATTGTCAATATTCAAACCTTCATAAATAGATAATTACTGTAAAAAAAAAAAAAAGCATGCAAAATTCCATCAAAAAGAATCCGGGAAACAGCGAGGCTGCAAAAAGTTAACCAGGTTATAGCGAGGGAACACTGTAATTGAAATTGTAATTGAATTTCAATTAAATGCACAGCCCTAGTCTGAGTTTTATGAAAAGTATAACGTAAATAAAGAAGGCGGTAAATTTACCAATGTATGCTGTACTGCGTGTGTCACAGCAGTCTCACAAAGCATCTGTTAAGTGAATGTATACACCTATTACCACAGTTGGAATATAGTACCATTGGCACGCAGTTGTTGCACTCACATTCTTGGACACAATATATGTATTGCAAAATGATCGCCCAGCACTATACTTGCACATGAAGGAGTCACAGTGCAGAGGGGCAAGGTGGCTTGCCTCCCATTGTGAAAATGCATCTTAAACCGAATAAATTAATTTTATTTCTAGTTAGATATTAAATCAGGAAGGAGAGGTAAAAGGTAAAATAATATTCATATAGCCGTAGAGTACTTTCTGTTATCAGAAATATTCAGGGTAAATCTTATCAATACTACAGTTTTTAATAATTCAGCCTTGGGGCCAGTTTGATACCGGGGCTTGGTACTCATCCCTCATCCTACTCAACTACACTCACCTTTATTTATATAGCGCTTTCGTAAAAAAAATATTTATAAATGGGGGGGGGGGGGGGCAGGGTAATATTCAGTGAAAAAACTCACAAATTTACGAGAAAAAAAACCTGCATATTTGCGACATTATAAAGTGGCAAATTTGTGAGAAAAAAAAAACAAATTTATGAGAAATAAAATCGCAGATTTGCGAGAGAAAAAAACTATTGCGAGAATTACATGAGGCACACTCTTATGTTTGTGCCAATACTTTTCAATCGAGTTTTCAAATAAGGAGGAAGTAATTGCTTTAGCAGAGATTAACCAAATCATGTTAAGCATTCACACTTGGGTAAAGACAGCGATGAAGACCCCTCGCTTTGCGAAGGACCACACCCTGAGGATCAAGCATTTCAATGAATTTGTTAAAAATAACTTAAATTACTCATTCATACATTTTTGTATTTTTTTTGTACAAGTAGCTAAGTTGATGTGTTGAATCTGCTGTTCTCAGTCATTCACTTATAATGTCGCAAATATACAAGTTTTTTTTTCCGTAAATTTGTGTTTCTCAGAATGTTAACCCCCCTCTAAATATATATATTTATACATGGCCCTAATACGCCATCGTGCGTGATAACAAAACTGTGGTGCTAATTATGAGTAAATGTACATGCACTGTAAAATATTTACTTTCTTATATGCTTGTCCGACCCCCCAACCCCCACCCCCCAATTCTCTGTATTATGGGAAAAATACAAATATACTTTTTAAATTGTCTGACTTACATAATTATACATTCAAAAGATTGTAAAAAAATTATTAGTGGCATGTATTGAAATATATTGTATGCCTAACCTCTCTTGGTCTTCTCTTCTCTTAGGCCAGAATTAGTTGTGAAGAAGCTTCGATATTACGCCCGATATATAGTTGTGTGTTTACTGCTGAACAAGATGGACTTGGTCAAAGTTTTGGTGAAGGTACGAAAAAAATTAAAACTGCAACCTTTTGACTGGATTGTATTTAACATTATAAATAAGTAGTAATTGTGCGACAGAGTAATCACCAAATTAATATCCTATTCTTGCTGTCCCCACTTCTCGATTTCTGCCATGCTCACTCTCTCATAGTTCATTAACATGCAAAGTATTAGCTATGTAATTGCATTTAAGGTTTTGGAATATTGCATACACGAACACCTGTTTTTTTTTAAGGGCAACTAAAACCAAAATGTAAAAACTGTATTTTAAATGTGCGTATCTTCATCAGCTCCTGTTTACTTTAATCTATGACGTATTTATTCTAAAAACTAAATTTTTCGGACTTTTCAAAGTCACAAAATGATTTGTATTTGTCAGTTCGACCTTATTGTGCAGCTTTAATTACTATGAAATCCATAGAGTTAGTAAATATTCAATACATTTTAGTTTCTATCAGGTGGAATCTACTGATCTTGTGATCATATACATACACACCAACATCAACGCAACACCACCCCCTAAAACCATGTTCAATCGCTATTTTAATATGAAGGAAAAAAAACTGAAATCATGTTCAATCGTACTGAGCCCACCAGGGGACATCACGAAAATATTTAAGATTGCAATATAACACAATGCTGTGTTATATTGCAATACTATTGAGTTATATTGAAGTAAGTATTGCATTATAACGCAATAATTTGCGATATAACGCAAAACTAGCGTTTTAATGCAATGACTTTTTCAAAACACATTGCGCAATAACGCAAATTATTTGCGAGAGAAGGATAGATTCCACTACCGGGTCATTAGTAACAGGCTTGGCTATCATCGACACCAGGATTGATTTTTTAATTCACTTTTAGTTAATTAAACATTTCGTACATACCTTATAACTTTGCATGCGAAGTATGTCCTCGCAATCGGACTTCTCTAGATCATAAACATTTCTCCAAACCATTATTCATGCTCCTGCCAGCGTCACTGTACACTTAAAGGTATTAGAGAGGATTTTACTACGAACTAAGTTGTCTGATTAGAGAGGTTGTGATTCACTTCAAATTGCTTTATCAACCAGTAACAGACTTGTACTTATACTTAAAAAATATATATGTATTGATTAACTGTGGACGTGGCGGGGAATGTTAGATTCTAACCAATCAATAACGAAGGTGCTTCGTTATAGATTAGCTCCTGGCCTGTCGAACACACATCTTGCGTATGTGCCCCCGAGTACGTAGTTTGCGTAGGCCTCTAACGTAACAGTGTTTACTAGCGTGGTGGAGGCAGCAGCAGCGGCGGCGGCGGTGTAGCTTCTTCCTACTGTCGCTAGCTCCTCGCGTGTGTGTTCAAAGTTAACCAACAATGGCACAGAAAGATACAGGACCACCGAGCCGCAAAAGAAAGACTGTTTTTGAGGTTGCTGAACGTAGGAGACAAGGAATGAAAGAACGAAGTCAAACAAAAGTCATTTTGGGCGAATCTTTTCAGCGATGGTGTTTGCTAAAGCAGCAGAGAGGTCTGAAGACAGATGCTTTGGTCGCTAAGTTTCTGCTGGACAGGTAACTAAAGTTTACTTTTTGAGTAGGAACTATAGTTTATAAAGCTTGTTAAACATGTAAAGTTGTATGACACTAGCGTCAATACAGCTCAACGGTTTGTCTATTGACGCAAACTTTTCCTACTTACACAGCGAATGTTTTGCAAGCCTATGTTGTGTAGCTTATGTATGTACAGTGGAGTACTGTTAAAAAAAATGTTAACCTTTTTCAAAATAAATGATTTATAGCAAACACAAAATATTATTGTCGTGCTGGTTGTGTTCACAACGTGTATAAATGCATCTTCTTCAATATCATGTTGACCCCATTACCACAGTCGGTGGGTGAGACCGCAGCCTCCTGCATCCACCATAGTGCAGGAGTCACTGTCGGACAGGTGAGTAGTTTGCGTAAGAAAATATATAGATTGATACTGGGTTATTGCATGTATACACACAGACAGGCAGATGCCAAGTCCGAGAAGTGGGTAACCTAGCGCAAGGCTCTACATAACATAACTCTTCTCCCCCATTATGCTAAATTCCATGTCTACAGTACAACATAGGGCTTGGCCAGGGTTCACAGATAAGCAGACTTGATGGTTTTAATGCTACAATTAAAATGTTGTTGCAATTTTTGTAATGAAAGTGCTTTATAAATGAAGATTGATTGATTGACAATACTTAATCCAATTGCAGGGATGCAGATTTCTCTGTCAAAGGAAGTTGGGCAGCAGCAACAAGTCAAGAGTCTTGCTTACACACCTGAGTTTCATCAGTTTGATTAGCTGGCTGTCTACAGCATGGGTGGCCAAGTTCGGTCCTAGAGAGCCACTATCCAGCCTGTTTTCCATGTTTCTCTCCGCTGAGGCTACATTCATACTGCAGGGCGTGATGCCCAATTCGGATTTTTTGTTAAAGCCGATCTTCTTATGTACTGTTCAAATTACAAAAACAAATGTGACATATAATGTGAACGCAACGCGCTCGTGATGCAACTCGCATGGGCAAAGAGCACACGCTGAGTGACGTACACCCAAAACAACGTCACGTTGGATTGGTCATGGAAGTAAGCCGACTCGCAACGTTTTACCGCCAGCCAAGCCGCCGAGGCAAGCGACTTTTATCTGTGTCATATGCAAATTTAGCTGTGCCAATGCACACTACAGATTGGTGGACTGGTGGACTCGTTTCACGGACGTGTTAGGAGTTCGATTCATGTGTCTTGTCTACATGCATTATGCAAATTCAGCTGTGCGAACGCCCGCGCTCCTGGTTGGTGGACTGTTTTTACGCTCGCTCTTAGTTGGCTGCTATCCTCGGTTTCCTCGTGCGTCAGTTTTGAATGTGGTGTTTACAAACAGCAACAGAAATCCGTCTGACTTATTTTTTCATCTCATGTCGCCAGAGTAGCGAGATTGGAAGAGGTAATAGAAATATTTGGGGCTTCCTCATTTCATTATGAAGTCTACCGAAGATGACGTTGCATCATCACCGTTCGTGAAGAACCATCTGCAGGGCTTTCTACTATCGCCACACATGTCAACTGTATGCTTCATGTTTCAAGTGTGATTGAATTAAAGACAAATAAAAGTTTAACACCGTTACTCAAAACAGCTTTGTAGATATTCACAAACGTGTCAGTAGTCTCCCTTCCAAGCTTTTGATGACGTATGAATCGGATGCGTGTGGATGAGCGTTCACAGTGCATACATATCTGATTTATATCCACATACGAAAGAGGCCCAGGTCAAAGAGGAACAGGTCAGGTGGGAAAAAATCGTAATTGTACTGTTCACACTACATGAATAAATCAGATACTTGTGAAAAAATCGGAATTGAGCTGCAGTGTGAACGCAGCCTAACACACCCGATTCATGATTAGAATCGTTATCAGGCTTCTGCAAAGCTTGCTGATGAGCTGATCATTAGATTCAGCTGCTCTGAAGGAGGGAGACATGGAAAACAGGCTGGATAGTGGCTCTCGAGGACCGAACTTGGCCACCCCTGGTCTACAGCCTCTTCCTTTGTTCTGCGCCGGAAGATTCCCTTGCTATACTCACTGTGTTCTTGCCACGTTGCTGCTTGTCTCCTCCTGCCACTCACATCATTCAGGAAGTTTCAGTTATCCGGCTGTTTTTCTTTTTACAAGTCTCTTCTTGTTTAAAGTAAAGTGATTTTCTGTGGCTACTTTGTGTTCTAGTATTCTTTTCTGAGTAAGGTGACCTTCTGTTGATACTTTGAGAACAAATTAACTGTTTGCTCCTGTCTCTCTGCATCCTGGGTTTTATATTATTATTATTTATTTTTTTACTGCGGGTAGACACTGTGATCTACCTATGCTGTTGTAACTATGTGGTTCTGAAAGAAGCACTAAACATAATCCTATAAATTCCTAAAATGCATTATTTTCTTTCCTGCTGGGTAGCCATCTGAATGAACAAGGCCGCCAGCCTCTACCACTTCCATCCAAGCAGTTACATGTATAGTAATTATATATAACACCAAATGTAAATAGTATACACTCTAAAGATTTTACACTGAATAAACAGTTCTGTAGTAATTTTGCATTTAATTCTTATTTATGCATATATTGTCATAATACCACAAAATGTACAGATGTCTTCCAACGTGCTCTACGTCAAAGCTTCAGCTTCATTCAAAATGGCAACATGTTCATGGGAATAGTTTATATGAAATTGAGTAAATGTCTGTAATTCAGATCAGAACATATATTAAATTAGTAATCAAACAAACTTTTTATTGCACACATAACAAAAATAATTCACAGTAACTATTGAGGTGTTATCTATTGCACAATAAAAAAAAATGTGTATGTATGAGTTTACACGTATATCATTCCAGAGTAGTCTGGAAATTTGCAGTACACCATCTTCAAGTATGAAGAGGTCCATGTGTTGCATCGACTACTCAGTGTTGAGATTCTTGTTTCCTCTCCAGAAGTGTGGGCATCTCCCTGCATTTCCCACATACATACCTGCTCAGTGGTTGTGGGTGTGGAGGTTCTACTGGAGTTGCATTAGAGGTGTCCAGGAGGTCAAAAATCTGACTGGGCTAACGGTTGAGGCATCAATACAATATGTGCGTGCTGTCTCTAGCATTACAAAGCATGCGCACTATTGAGGACATCACAAACAGCCGTTGGGCAACTCGTTCGCCGCAAAATCCTCTCTAATGAAGATACAAGGCAGGACACGCAAACCATTTTGACCTGAACTGCATCGCCGCAGTGCCCCCGAAACTCCACTCAAGTGCTCGTGACAGGCGGGCCCGCGTGAACCGTGGAGCGGGTGGTGGACGCATGATGCGCTTAGCCGTCAAGGGGCAATGTGAAACACCTATAAAGAAAGCAACGTAAGCCTCCGTAGCATTCCTAAAGGGACGATCAAAACTCTTGAATTCGTCTGGTAAATGACCAGAGCACGGCGTGGGAGAGGGTGACTCTCCTGATCGCATGTTCTTACTTTAGAAACGCTACGAGGCTTACCTTGCTTTCTTTATAGGCGTTTCACATTGCTCGGCAGAGAGCCAGCCATTCTGTCACTACGCACTGAATTCGTTGCGACGTAAATAACAATGGCGGCGTATGTACAAATAAAGTTTCTACAAAATGTATTAAACTGTAAATGAATTTTGAAAAATGTATCTCATAGTTATGTTAGTACCAACCAAACAAATAATATAAAGCAAACTTATCATTACAGTCGGGGTTCCTTTTAACAAAGCAATCATGGTGGTGATGATAGCCAAGGCTGCTGCTAATGACGAGAAGTGGAAAAAGTCATTGCGTTATAACGCAATAGCTTTGCGTAATATCGCAAATGATTGCGTTATAATGCAATAGTTATGTCAATATAACGCAATAGTATTGCAATACTGTAAAACACAATAGCATTGCGTTATATATTGCAAAGTATTGCGTTAACTTGCAATCTTAAATATTTTCATGATGTCCCCTGGCGGGCTCCGTACAATCCCTATTTTAATATGGAAAAAAAAAACTTATCACAAAGTTATGACACTGTCATTGATTAAAATGGTAAGACAGCACTGGTTGTCTGTCAGTCAAAGGCTCAAAATATATATTTTTTGCTTTGCAGAGCATTTTTGCATTCAATTATTTCATTTGAGGAGCAATATTTTGTAGGTTAATCCCAGGGACATGAAACAAGGGTTTTGTTAAACAATAAAAAATATGTCAGTATAACAAATGAACAATGTTTTTCTTTTTAATATAATCAACCATTTTTATTACTTAAATTAAGAATGTACATAGCAGATAACTACATTTTCTTGTCTAGAAACATTTTCAGTGGGGTATTTTTAACACAAATATAAATTTCTGTTTAAACTTAGTACTGTATTTCTGAGTGCGTTGTATGGTCTTTTAGTAAAGCTAAATTGATTTAAAAAAGAAAAAAAAGAAAAGATCAGCTGTAATTTTGAAAGCATTTATTGTGCAGACCTCAAAAATCAAAATGTAAACTTGGTACTGAAAAACAAGACATTATTTCAGACAGTCGTATTTGCATTATTCTGTGTATATATAGCTATATTAATTTACTTTTAACCTTATAGAACACTCCTCCTGGTTGACGTATGACATGCCGGAACATTCTTCTTCTTTTTTCTTTTTTTCACTATTAATATTTCCACTCCAGATTCCAGCCGCTTTTTATTAGCCTGCTATATTGCTGTTCAAAGTTGGATATGCTCCTCTTTAATGTGAAAAATCTGGAAAAAAAATCACCAAGCACTTAATTCCACTTTTAATGATTGTGTCAGTCTAGTCTTAGTTGAACAATTAGCATGACTTCTCCATCTTTTCTTAGTAATCCCTTCGTAAAAACAATACTTGATGATACAGAAGTGTATCATATTTGCTGCCGTGGAGGCAATGATTACTGACTTAATAACAACTCCGTAACATGTTTAGCTATCCAGGCGAAGCTCATTGCTACTAGCTGGTGTGGCTTAAGTAGCACCGAGTTTGCCTTGTGTCAGGTTCAGTCAACCTAGAACATTTGATAAACAACAGACAAGGAAGGAAGACAAAAGACTTATATTATTTTTGCTTGCGAGGAGAACGGACAGAGATGTGCACGGTTACAATTTCCTACTGCTCTGAGGCACACTCTCCTGAGCCCTGTTTTTTTTTTTTTTTTTTATAACAGGGCGTCCCCTAGTTACACAGCCGTTGCTGCTCTAAATGGGAGGGGGATACACAGCAGCAACATTAAAACCATCACGGATATGAGTCATTGTGCAGATCTCTAATTATTAGAGTGTTTTTTGTTTTGTTTTGTTTTTGTCATGTGTAAATCTAATCAAGTCCTTCTCAAATTGGGAAGTGGGAGCAGTGTGATCTCAAGGAACATGTTTTTTTTTTTTTCCTTTGCCACGGCAGTGGCTCTCTCATTGCCGGAGCACAAGGATTAGGATTACAAGTATTAGTTCCTCTGCAGAGGCATACTTAGAGCGATTTTTATAGACAAACTAGAACTACAGGACTCGAAACTGCGACCAATTCACCTGCAAATGCAGTAAAATGTAGCCTGTGCTGGTAAAAAAATTTAATCAGTAATCTGTATTTTTTTCTGGCGAAAATCGGTCTGGTCCTATAGTAGCTTTTTCACTGAATCCAGCTCTCTTCACCTTGAATTCAGAAATTGTTGTTCTTATTCCCCATATCTTAAGGAAGTGTTCCTTTAGTTGTGCTGTAATAGAATTGCTCAACTTGGCATTGCAAATAATGCAGTTAGGACGCTGACTCCCATCACTGAACTCAACTCTATATTTATAAGAGCACTTTCAAACAGCCACAGCTGTTTTTGTAAGATAGAACCCAGGGGCACCTGATACAATGAAAATATCAGAGGACCCACAATTGAGTCCTGTGGAACTCCATACGTTCCTTTATACATCTGAATTTATGTTGCACATATTTGTCCAACAACTTTCTTTTTTTGTTTGACATAGTATGAATATTACAATAATTAAGAAATAGAAATTACACGATGTACAATCATAGTAAATGTAATGCCTAAATGTATTATAATTCTGTATTGCGTTACTTGTAATGTGTTACGCCCAACACTGATTATAACATAGGAACATAGGATAAAGGATAATTTGTGTGTATAAGTGTGTATCAAATTGATTGACCTGTGCACTAATCAGTAGCCAAGATGTAGCTCAATTTAAAAAAAGACCCCTGGAGTAGAGCATTTCGACTAGTGCTGGCACATACAATGTATTTTTGCTGGAAATAGTTTGGTGTTTAGTTCTGTTTTAATATACTTTTCCCCCTGTCCGCCTTTTTGTCAAAACATGCAGGAGTTATCTGAAGAAATCGAAGACTATACACAACGATTCAACACTGAAGATCAATTGGAATGGAACTTGGTTCTTCAGGAGGTGGCATCTTTTGTAGAGGTAATCGTCAACTAGGGAAAACAAATCTTAGTTTGCTGTTTCTTTTTCAAATTGGATACGGGAAACCTACCTTGGTCCTGAGGCTTAATTCTATACCAATCTGAATCATAACTTTGGATCTAGACCAGAGGTGTGCAGCAGAGGTGTGGACTCGTGACTTGGACTCGAGTCTGACTCAAGTCATGAATTTGACGACTTTAGACTTGACTTGACAAAATTTTAAAAGATTTGCAAATCGACTTTGACTTTAACAACAATGACTTCTGACTTCACTCGGACTTGAGCCCTTTGATTTGAAAAGACTTGCTACTTCCACCATAATAAAAAGATTAAAATGTATGTTAACGATTACTTCCCGTCTCAGTGTGTGCTCGTGCGTGTGTGTGTGTACGTGTGCGAGCTGTGCTGACACAGCACCGTCATTCAGACATGTCAGGGAAGCTGCAAACACATGCCGCCTATGCTAAGGCTAACTTTAAAATAAAACTGGCCGAATAATACATTGACACCAATGCAACAGCCTTGGTGGGATTTTACTTTGAAGTTGGCCTGCATGGTAGCATGAACGCCAGCTTGACTACTTCCTTTTGACATTTCAGCTTGCATTATTGACGTTTTTATTGAAATTACATATTTTTTCCAACCATTACCATAATTCCACCATGAAAGTTTATTTAATAGCTAAGTTAATTACATTTGTGGCTAGCAGCTAGGTGTTAGCGTTAGCATCAGGCGCCTGGCTGAAATCAGGAAAAAGGCTGGATCATCATTATTAGGGGGCATATAAATTACCAAATGTATATACTTTATTAAATACAGTCACCTGAATAATAATGTATCGGCCCTCTGGGTCTGTTACTGTATTATTTAAAATAAATAATAAATTCTTATGTATGGGTATACAGACTCCTCTTTGTCTACTGCTATAAGAGGCAGAGTATATTTGACTGAAATTCCTGTCAATAAATAATTTTTCTTTTGATTTTTGTAGGTGTTTTTTTTTAAGGAGACGAATATCTGCTTTTAATTTTAAGAGATGGTCTAAACATTTTATTATTTTTGCCTGTGAGCGAGCGCCACACACAATCCAGGAAACCAGAACTAATTTATGAATACAGACAATATAAACTCAGTTCTGTGTGTATATCTGTGTAAGCTGCTTGTTAATATTGGCATGTTATAGGATGGAATCAGAGTAGTTAGGTGGTTTATGTGATTTGTGTGAATGGAGAGGTGACAGTACCTTTCGCCGCTCATTCATCTCTCTCGGGAATTGGTCGTTCATCCCGAAAGAGGTCCCTTTTGTGCTCCCGTCCTTTACTTTTAATAAATTATTTCTGTTTAAAATGCTCGAACTTAGCGATAATATGACGGGGCTTGTTGCCCCTACAAGCACCGAGCCGATGTACACGGTGAAAAGAGATAATATTTACCGTCTCCTGAGGAATTTTTAACGATGTTGTCATAATTTTTTTTTTATCTCGGCCTCTGGATTGTCTGATATGCCTGAGAAAATTAAATTATCCCGCATGCTACGGGATTGGACATCCAGAACCGTTTCTTTTAGTGTTTTATTTTCCTTTTTGATCGACTCCAACTCGGCTGAAACAGCCGCGAGTGAAGAACGTAACTCGGCATTATCTCGTTGGAGGTCACTTACCTGTTGGCCGACGAATTCCAAACTCACCTTTAATTCCTTGACGTCCTCGCGGAAAAGGAAGAGGAGATCTAGTTTTTTGTTTATGGAGTCCAGCATACTGACCGAGAAGTCCGTAGTAGTTAGTAGTGTCCGTCGATGAGTATTTTTTTTCTCTTCTTGGAAGATTTCTCGTAGGTAGGTACCTCTACCACGCAGCTGTAAAAGTATCCATCGATGAAACGTTCGAAGTCCTCCACGCTGGGTGGTATTCCAAATATGCCGTATAAAAGAGAGAAGAGAAAAGTTATATGGTGGTTAAATTTCGGATTTGGTTTAGCAAAATAGAGGTAGTTCTATCTTAGCAGCAGGGCGCCGCCATATTGGGTATTCCCGGTCTTGCTGCAGGTATCGCGATAGCCCCCCCCCCCCCCCCCCCCACACACACAAAAGAGAAAAAAACATTGATTTTGAGGGTCTGGATGAAAACTCATGACACTGCGCGCACATCAGGCCTGGCAACATATTGTCATCCATAGTCAATATATGTTTGGGGTTTTTTGGTTTATGGTTTTATTGAACATATAAACATAAAGACACATTAAAAGTTTAAAATATAAATTAAAGTAAAAGAGAAAAAACACGAATAGGAAGAAAGAAGAGTTTATATGTTCAAAAGGGGTAGGAGGAAGTTAAAAACTTAGTCCTACCCCTTATTCGTTTTATGTTGATAAAATGATAAGGTAATGTATTTCAACAAAAGGAAATGTATAAACCTAGTCATATCTACAAGTGCACTCACATATTCAATTTTCATTCAATTTTCATTACACTCATACCGAAACATCCAAATAAATTACAGCATATATACATTTTTAACAGCTCATGTCTGATGTAAGTAATTTTTTAAACTTTGCTTTAAAACATTTTTTTTTTAATTCAGCAAGTGACTGACATCTTTTCAGGTTTGCTTAATATTTGTTATTGTTTAAAAAAAATTTGTAGACACTTTTTTTGTAGACACACTGGTTGGTATATTTTGATTGATTTTTAATTCGTATGGCTCTTTTTTGAAGTTTGAAAACAGGATCGGTATTTGTTTTATTTGTGTTTCCCCAGATTTCCACACAATAGGTCAGATATGGTAATAATAATGAGCAATATAATGATTTCTTATTTAGGACATCCTTAGTTTTAAAGAGTATCCCTATAATTTTTTACATTTTCCTTTTGACGTTATCTATGTGAGACTTCTAACATAATTTTTCATCAATAACTACTCAAATAAAATTATTTTCATACCTCTTTTTATTTCAATTGAATTTACCATAATTTTGACCTGTTGTGTAGATTGTCTAGTACCAAAAACTATAAATTTTGTAGTATTTAAGTTTAGTGATAATTTGTTCATATCAAACCATTTTTTTATGTGTTTAGTTCATTCTCCACACTAGTCAGAAGCTGCTTCAGGTTCTCTCCTGAACAGTAGAGAGTTGTGTCTAATAAGACACAACACAATTTTTGAGACACAACAGATATCATTTATATGCAATATAAATAATTTGGGGCCTAGCATAGACCCTTGGGGGTCTACATGAGTAATCTTCAGTGTTTTGATTGTATATTGTTAAACTGTAAGTCCTGATATCTATTATCCAGATAACTTTTCATCCATTTATATGCCAAACCTCTTATGCCATATCTTTCTAATTTATTCATTAGTATAGAATGATCTATAGAATGAAATGCTATTTTTTTTTTAATCTATAAAAATTCCAACAGTAAATTTTTTATTACCTATGTTAGTAGATATTGCTTCTGCGAGTTCCATGACTGCCATTGAGGTGGTCCGTTTTTCTCTAAACCCATATTGATTTTCACTCAAATTGTCCAGTCTATATGAAAATAATTACTGTGGCAGAAGTGATATTGGTCTATAATTAGTGAATACATGTCTTTCTCCATTTTTCTGAATGGGAATAACTTTTGCTATTTTTATTTTTTTTTGATGGAAATATACCGACTTTAAACAACAAATTACATATATATGTGAAAGGTTGCACAACATATTCTATAAACCTTTTTACTAATGTCATATCAATGTTGAAGCAGACTGGACTTTCTATTTTTTAATATTTTAACATTTAATACTTCTGTATCATTAACAGCATTAAGTCACATAGTGGATGCATTTTTTTATGTGCTTATCTATTTTATGTTTGTTTCTTGGCTCAGGGATTTCTTTTGCCAAATTACTGCCAACATTAACAAAATACTCATTAAAATCATTAGCTATGTCTGACATTTTTTCAAAAACAATATTTTTATCTTTTATAAAATATTCTGGATAATATTTTTTTAATAGCTATTTTTAATTACATGATTTAGTATTTTCCATATTTCTTATGTGTTGCTTTTATTCTGTTCTAGTAATGCATGGTAATTAATCTTTCTTACTTGTTCGTATAATATTCAACTGTTTATTTTTGTAGGTCTTGTACTTTATTTCAGCTTCCATAGTTCTCAATTTAATACATCTTTTGTATAAAATGTTTTTCTTTTTACATGCAATCTCTATCCCCTTCGTAATCCATGCCTTATTTAGACCTTTACATTTTCTTGTGACTTTTATTAATGGACAATGTTTATTGTATAGAGTAATATAATGGTAGACTGAAATGCACTGTATGCGATATTGGGATCATCATTTGAATAGACCTCAGACCAATTACTTTTTTCTAAATCCAACTTAAAGGCAGCCATGTAAACGAATCTATTTTTTGGATGATCTCCTTGCTGACTACTTGTTTTTTTTCTTCATTTGTAAAACAGGCAGACCCAGTGGTACTACTTGATGACAACAGTTCTGTCACTGTCATCAGCTATCGTCTTCAAGATGGATGTGTGCCTCCCTTGGAACAAGGCATGGTGGTTGGGCAGCTCGTCCTTACAGATGCACTAATCATTGGCAACTCTAACAGCCAGGTTTAATCCTAATTCAATTTATGATTTTGTTACATTTCAGTGGTACTTTGATATACAACTGCCCTAATTTACGGGTATAGAATTGGGAGCCAAAACATGGTTTCATTTTTATTGATGTACCGTATTTTCACGACCATAAGTATTAAAAGGCGCAGTCTCACCTGTGCTATTTCTGTATTTAACACACACATAAGGTATTATTGGGCGCAGGCAGGGTAAAACATACGCTATCTTAACATACGATAGCATGCTTTTATACTAACAGATACCTAGCTTATGTTTTTAAAAAGGCAGCGGGAGCAAAACTGAGTTCGGTTGTACTTTATTGAAGTATTTAGCAATGTACTCACGTTACTTTTGATCAATTCTCATCCACAAATCCGTTAAAGTCCTCATCTTCTGTATCCGAAATGAACAGCTGGGCAAGTTCTCCATAAAACACCGTGCGGTGTTGTGCAAAAGAACTTCCCTCCGTAAAAAAATTTATCCTCTGGTACAACACATGTTTTACAAAAAACACATGAAGAACATACGTGTGTTTTTCAGTTTTAGAAACAAGTTTTTGTAACAAGAAAAAAGTATTTATTGCGGAGAAACAAAAGAAAACGCCAGCACTCGCTCGCATTCTGCAGTGGTCGCAAGGTGTGTTCAATGACCAGTAGACTCAGTAGGAAATATATATATATATATATATATATATATATATATATATATAAAGGGGGGAAATTGAGGGTGACGGGCAATATTCGTTACAATATATATTTATATATATGTATATATATATATATACATATATATATATATATATATATATATATATATATATATTGGTCATTTGACCAGCAGCCTGTTGTGCTATCATTGTGACAGGCACCTGGCTGAAAGGTCGCTTCTGGTGCAGGCTCTCCTGTCAGGACGCCTTAACTGTGAGGTGTGAGGACGGGAAGTAACGCATCCAGTCTGACAGGTGGCGGCAACCCACAGTAATGTTATTTACTAACCACTAATTACATTTGAAGAAGAAAAGGTTCGCTAGTACTTGAAAGAAGACGATGAAGAGAAACAAGGAGAAGACAACAAAAACGACAACAACGATGACTGACATTTTGTGGTTTTCTGTGTTTAACGGTGAGTTGCTGATTTTTTGTTATGCACAGAAACTGTTAATGCATGGTTTCTTTTGTTGGTCGCCAGTATAACTACTGCAAACGTATATAGAATAACCTATTTGGCGAGATTGTCGACTTCAATCAACTAAGTGCGCTTATGGCGACAAATAACCAGGGACTCTTGCTTAATCTTCTTGGTGACCTTTTGTCAGAGGCTACTAGCAAAAAATCTAGCGACATTTTCTGACGTTATTAGAGACGTTTCTGGTGTTTTGGAGACTGACGTGAAGACACGTGTGGTTCTGCAGTTACTATTTTCAGAGCAATTGTGTTGCCTTGAGTTGAGTCTCTCGGTAGTCTCAAGGGGCTGGTCAGTCTAGCCTAGCACTCCTAGCTGTAGTCAGCAGTAGATAGGAGACTTTATTGTGTTATCTTTATTATAACAGAAAATATGCCTTTTTTATCTAGCTCTGTAGGTAAGTACTTAAAAAAAACATACAGAACCAAAAGGGTTAATGATGTAATTATTGCATTAGGTAACTTTTAACCCCTTATCAGTAAAAAGTGATGATGTATGTTGTATAAATTAATTGGAAAAAAAGTTAATGTACTGTAATTGAAACACGTAACCCAAATAGTTTTTTTTTTTTCAGATGCACCATTCAATTTTCCCCTCCGTTGGAAAGCCTACAACAGAACACTGCACAGCATGCTGCCGTTTGTTTCACTGCCGTCGAGGCTTCAACAGCATTTAGCCGTCCATGTGAAAAATGCCATTACATTTGAAGGTAATACATTTCAGATTAAATACGCACACAATTTTGTCTTTTTTTTTTTTTTTTTAATCATTTTTATAATTCATGATCTAAACAATTTCTTGGCTTGCTTTTACATAAGATCTGCCGCAGCAATTTGAATTGCAAAGATTGGTGACATTTTCATTGTCCTATTTGTGACAAGATATCACAGCTCAATCACAGGTATGAAACATTGTTTTTGGACTATACTTTTCCTCTTTATAATATATGGACATTTGCTGACCTTTGAAATCCACAGGAGAAGTCCATTTTTGTGGCTGACCTCTATGCTGTAGCAACATGGCGACCACCAGCATCATGTAACCCACTTGCAAGCTTACCTGTATGTGCAGCATGCCCTACTGATTTTATTCAAATTATAGTTCTTGTGTATTTTAACAGTTTGCTTTTGAATTTTGTTGTTGTTAGAATGATGCTTCAATCAGAGATGCCATTGTCATTCCTGTGTGGAAACCTGGGCATTTCCTGTTCTGTAAGTGATGGTTACTGTAACATGATGGAAATTTGTATCAAATGCAAAAGTGTTTCAGATAATGGATGGCTGGATGGTTGTTAACAAAGTATGTTTGTTATCTATTTGAGAGTATTGTGGTTGGGTTGTCTTGTTTTGTCTTGTCTTGTCACGTGATTTCACACAACGTCAACTTCAAATGTCACTAACCGAAATTGTAGGTTTTGAAACCAAGACAGCGAGAAATAGCCTTTCTCGATTCCAAATGTGCCCAAGCGCAATTTGGACTTGGTGATCAAGAGATGTGGGAACTGGTCACTAGCAAAAATGTTTTTTTGTGCTTTTGGGAATTCTACTATTGGGTTTTAACTTGATAATTTTTGATCTGTGTGATATCCTTTATATAGTGCAACGTAAATGTATGAAATCATAAGTTACCAATTGTACATTAGAGTTTTACTGATGTAACATGATGAGCCAGACCTATCAACATTACATTAATTTATACCAGCAATTGAGCATAGCAACAGGCACCATGAAAAGCCTGTTAAATGTGTGTGGAGAGTGTGACTGCATGGAGTGAAATGCTGATGATGTTGGAGCCAGTAGTGCCTGTTCTGCATGAAACGTTAACCTCATAAACAAGATTGATAATTGTGATTCACTCAAGGGAGTTCTTCACATTATCAATCTGCGACTTCACTCGGCAGATCCGTTGGGGAAAGGAGGAACTTGCTGTACAATATTTTGAGCAGATTGGACCAATCAAGACAATGGATAAAAATGTCGTCTTCTGTCTTATCTTAGGGGGGAGGGGAAAGCATGAACATTTTTACCAGATAAAAATGCACGAAGCACCTCTCACTGTTCAAATTCAACAAGGAAACAGTGAGTAATTCTGCAAGAACAGAATTACTTGCAGCGTCTAATCGGCCCTTATTGGTTTCGTCCCGCCCTTAAAAACGCCTAATTGATCCAACCTAAAAAAGGTCGGCTGCCAACGTGTCAGCGTTAGCGGTACAGGATAAGAATCCAGCTTGCTGGCAAGGTTAATGAAACGACCCCGTATTGACCATTTTACAGTTTTTCTCCATAGGTTTGGCACATTTCTGGAAACTAAAATGACATTTTCAAAATACCATGGACAAATCCCAAAACCACCTTACAATTAGTGTCAACTGAATGGCATTCTTTATTGCTTTCATCAAATTGCCAATGTCTTAGTATATGTCTCAATTGCCTCAGTGGATCAGTGCAATGTGTACATTTAGCTTACAGTTAGCACAATGTGCCCACATTTAGCACATTTTCCAAATCAATACATCTTGCTGACCGAACTGGACTAGTGGTTGTCCTCTCCAAAACATGTCAGCGGGATTTCAGTGTGTAGGCCATAATATGCAAAATCATCTGTTCAATTGTCAAAATTAGTCAAGCATATCACAGGGGATCAGTGTAGAGGTTGGTTGAGACATTCACACAGTCCCCCCCCCCCCCCCCCCCGCTGCATTTCAAGGGAAAATAAATATCCGCTGCGACGTGGATGAAAACCTTTGGCCAAACAGAGAGCAGCGTATGGATTAGAAAATTAGGACGATGGCCAAGAGGGGGAAGGTGATGATAGTGACTGCACAGTAATTCTATGCGTAAATGTGACTGTTTTGAGTGGGACCAAATAGACTCAGTAAGAGTAAGCTAATATTTACACTATTACACAAATAAAGAATTGGAAAAAAATCACTCAAGAGTGGAGGAACGAACTCACGATCTTCAGCTTGGGAGACTGCCACACTACCACCTGAGCTATGCCCCTCCTACTGTTTGCTTATCTCCAAGAGAACACCAAAAACGTCGCTTTTGGTCTGTTGGAGTTATGAATATTCCAGCTGACATGAGGGATATACGAACACACAGCAGTAACTCTGTGGCTCAGGGAGGAGATCGGCTGTCTCCCAAGCTGAAGATCGTGAGCTCGTTCCTCAACTCTTGAGTGACTTTTATTTATTTATTTTTTCAATTCTTTATTCTCTCTCTCTTCCAAATGTAAATATTACTCAAAAACTGAGTCTATTTGGTCCCACGCTAAATAGTCAAATTTACTCCACAGAATTGACTGTAGTTAGTGTTACAGTAGTTGGTTCTTGCTGTGCGCTAGATACAATTTTAGTTATGTTTTAGTTTTTCATGAATATACAGAATTTGGCTTACACTTTCTGTTGTTGCACCCTGTGTAAGTGTGTAAGTGTAAGTAACCTTGTGTAAATAAAAACAATTGCCATTCCCTTGAGTGTGAGTGGAGTATGTCAAACCGCGAACTTTGAAAACTGCTCTTGTAAAATCATTTTTTTGAAACCCAGTTTTATATATAATTGTATTTTGTTAGCGGCACCCCTGCTGTTGTGACAAAACATCTAATGATTTTGACTTGCAGTGCTCACACAATGCCAAAGGGACGATGCATTGTGGGGACACTGACTACTTGTATGACATAGAAATTAGATTTTGACACATACTGTGGGTAAGCTGTTTTGGGAGCGATATGATCTTTTGCAGATGATCCATAGTGTTGTGCAAAATCATCCAGGTTATTTTTGGGCAAAATTACTAAGTGAATGCAGATGAACCAAAGCAATTGAGAAGGATCTTTGCAATTCTGACAGTACCGACTCTTTGTTTGGGAAATAAACTTGGAATGAAGCATGTGTGCCCAGTTTTGAGATAGATATGTGCTCTTGCTAATGAACGGATTGTGCACAAATGTAAATCTGTTTAGCCAAATGAGCTTGCAGTTTTGAAAATGTCATTTCAGTTTCAAGAAATGTGCCAAACCTATGTAGAAAAACTGTAATGATTATTTTGCATTCATGCAATTGTCTTTTCTATTTTAGAAACCCTTCCCAGTCACTGAATCCTGGCAAGTGGACTGAGAAAACTGAATTACAAATACAGGTAAGAGTAAGAAGTATTTATAATGTATGCATATTTGAAAAGTTAAAGGCACTGCAACATGAAAAATCTACTTTTTTGAACTTTTAGCCAGGTTAAAATTCCTCACCAAAAACATGACCAAAGTTTTGTTTTCCTCCATTCGCCCCTGTATGAGAAATTCTAGGTTATTCTGCTCTACAAGCACCAGCCCCTCCCAACCTGAGAAAACGAGCTGTTGGCACGGTTTGACATCATTGCGTGCGGCCCCACCACCGCACCGCCTCTGCGAACTAAACGCACGCCCACTTTCTCAGAGACCTCCCTCCATGGGATAATGACAAAAGAAGCCTTTATCAATAAACATTCTGTCCAAATGAATTTAAAGCAATCAATAATTCTTCACATTTGCAATGCCAAAGTGCAATGAAATGACAATTGGCTTAAAATCCATTGGCTTACACTGGTGTAAACTACAAGTAAAACATTTGCGCCAATGAATTGAATTGAATGGATGGTGTAGTGGATAGTGCGCTCGCCCCATAAGCAATAGAACGGGGGTTTGCGACCCACTATGGTGCTTTTTTTCTTTCTCCTTCTTTCCTCTAACCTCTCTGCTCCCCTCCTCTTCCACGATTTCTTGTGGCAAGGACCCTTTTTGTTTAAATGTTTATTCAAGAATTGATGGCTTGCGTGACCAAACGCAGAGATCTAGCAGCCCGTGAAATTTAGAGTCCATTTTAAAAAATCTGTATGTTTTTTTATTTTTTTTATTTTTTTATTTATAAGAGCTCAGTATTGTTCATTCGGAAATGTCATCATCATTGCTCTGTATGTTTTGTGGGCGTTGCGCGACGTCATGAGAGGGGCGCGGCTGCCACTGAACCGAGCGTTTGACTTCTGGGTAAGAAAAATAGCCACCGAAATAACTCATATTTCATTAAAAATGACATCGCGATTGTGTCAAAGGTAAGATTTCATCACTATATGCCTATAGTTAACTGTGGAAGGGCTTAAAATACCATGCCATACCTTTAAATACTGTTTAAAAAACACCAAACAAACACACAACAAAACCGACACAGCTTCTTTACTTCTCTCTCTGTATCTGTCTCTGTCTGTCTCTATCCCCCCCACCCCCCCACCCCCACTCCCACCCTTTCTATAGGACTCGGTTGAAGGGCGTGTTCTGCAAGATTGCAGAAATGCAGCAATGTGGGTTGAGGCCAATCACAAACTCTTCTCTGCCAGAGTGGACCTGCTCAAAGTTCTGTGCTGGGGAGGAGGAACAGGCTGAGGCCACTGAGCAATATAAAAGACTGTCGGAACAACACATAGATGAGCAAGAAAAAGAAGAAATCCTGGAGGTTTTATAATCAAGTTCTACAACATTCAGGACCTGTTGATCTTTTGTGAGATGTATATGATAGTTGATGAAAGTAAATATTTGGTATATTGGTACAGATTAATAAACAAAAGTAAGTCTTTGATTATGTTGTTTTCTTATTGAGCCCTTAATTCATCGATGTCAAGAGTGTAGGTAGTAGTGGTTTTATTTACTTTGTATTTAGGTGTTCCAGTCGCACAATGCTTGGCATAGACATAAAACAAAAAATGAAATGTATTGCAGTAAAAAATACAATTACAATATAATACAAGATTTTTTTTTAATATGTAGGAAAAAAGTGTTGCGATACAGTCAAAATTAAAAATAGTGTCAGCAAATAACAGCATAGGAACTACATTAGCATAACAATTCCATTGCTAGTGCCTGCACAAATTTTATCTTGTCATGAAAATAAGATGAATTAAAAATACAAAACAAGAGTTTTTTTTTTTGGTATTTAGGAAAATAACTCACATTATTACATGAAAGCGATCACGTTTTACAATTACGTTAAATCATGAAACTTGACATGAATTTTTTTTTGAAAATGATCAGTTAAAAATGTGAATCTTATGTAAAAACGTGAACATTATCATGTCAAAATGGGAAAATTATCCCTTAAAAAAAGTGAAACTATGTAAAAACAGGAAACATAACTAAATGTTAGTAATGTAGTGTCCCGCGCTTAGTAAATTTTAGTTGGTGTTAGTTTAGTGAAAAAGTTGGACGCGCGGAGTACGAGTCAAAGTTACAGTAAGTGATAGTGAAGTGGCAGCAAAGAGTATAGAAACTGCATTAGCACATAAACCGGAAGTTCCTACGCAATTTTATTTTTGGAAAGAGCACCGTGCATTTCCTGCCCTGGCAGTGCAGGTGTCCCGACAGTTGAGCCGACACAGTGGTGGTCTGCATCCAGGCACTCTTGATTATTGTGGACATCGCTGACAAGTGAATCAGAAGCGCTAATATTACTCTTAGCTGGCTGCTCTTCACTTGCAAGATTAACTTATCGTCCTGTCATCATCAGCAGAGGTGTGGACTCGAGTCATGTGACTTGGACTCAAGTCATGAATTTGACGACTTAAGACTTGACAAAATGTTAAAAGACTTGAAACTTGACCTGGACTTGACCAACAATGACTTGTGACTTCACTCGGATTTGAGCCCTTTTGACTTGAAAAGACTTGCTTCTTCCATCAAAACAAAAAGATTAAAATATATGTTGAGTAAGTTCCTCTCGGTGTGTGCGCAAGCTGGGCTGACAGCGCCGTCATTCAGACATGTCAGGGAGCCACAAAGGCGCAAACACACTACGCTAAGGCAAACTTCAAAATAAAGTGACCGAATAATACATTGACACCAATACAACAGCCTTGGTGGATTTTAATTTGAAGTCTGCCTGCATGGTGGCGTGAATGTGAGCTTGACTACTTCCCTTTGACATTTTGGCTTGCATTATCGACGTTTTTATTGAAATTACTTATTTTCTACCACCATTATCATAATAAATATATTAAATAGCGAATTTAGGACCCGAAAAAAAACGCAAGTTAATTAATTATGTCTCCGGCGTCCGTGGCTAGTAGCTAACTTTTCGTGTTAGCGTCGGGTGCCTGGCTAGCAACAGTAGTTTGACAGCTGTTGCTTGGCTTGCTTGCTTTTCCTATTGAGGACCTATGCCACTTTATAATCCACTCTCCCTGTTTAAACGACTGTGCCTTAAATTTGTTAGGGTTCAAAGGCATGGGATGAGAACCCAAGTGCATACACGGGAGGCAAAGAGAGTCACTTGCGAGTCTTTTAATTAGTGGACTGATGTGAGCGGGAGAACCAAGGGGGATCGAGGGAGCAGGCTGGCGAAGGTACGGCTTCGGCAGGTGCAGGAAATCTAGGCAAAGAGTGCTGATCAGAATACAGTTCTACTCAAAGGCAGTCAATAAGCTGGATGCAACTGACTGTGACAGTTAGAGTTGATCTGGTGCTGAAGTCCAGGGCTGGCTTTTGTAGGCTGCTGATTGTAATTTTGTGCACCTGGCTCCTGCTCCAGCTGTGTCTCCTCCGCCTCGCCCAGCAGTGTGATGCTCTCACGCACACATACACACAAAGGGAACAAATGGGCAGGGTTCACAGGGAGGAAGCGGGGGCCCTGACCCCCTCCCTCCTAGGGGCAACACTTGGCGCCCAACGATGGTTGAAGTCCCTGATGAGGGATGAGTCCAGGATGAGACGACAAGGGGCACAGCTGCGCTCCTCCAGGCCGTAACTAGCCCAATCCACCAGATATTGGAGGCCACGGCCCCTGCAACGAACATCCAGAAGGCGGCTCACGGTGTAAGCAGGGTGCCCATCCGTGGCGGGGAAGACGCAGGCAAGGGCGGTGACAACGGGCTGGTAGAGTACACCTTGATCTGCGAAACATAGAATGTTGGATGGACACGCAGAGTGGCGGGCAAGTTGAGGGGGATGGCGCATGGATTAATTATGTGCTTGATCTCATATGGGCAGATGGAGCAGGGAGACAGCTTCTTGGACTCAACCTTTAATGGGAGATTCTTAGTGCTCAGCCAAACATTTTGGCCTGCTGCGTAAAGAGATACGGGGGAGCGACGGCGGTAGGCATGTGTTCGGGAGCTCGAAGCACGGAGCAGAGCTGTGCGATCGCGTCTCCATGTGCTGGAGCACCGCCGTATGTGGTACTGGACATATGGGACTGCTATCTCCTTCTCTTGGGAGGGAAGGAGAGGAGGTTGGTACCCCAGAGAGCACTGGAAGGGAGACATGCCCAGGGAGGCGTTAGGCAGCGTATTGGGGGCATATTCAATCTATGTAATTTGGGTACTCCAGGAGGAAGGATTAGCATGTGACATGCAAGCAAGCAAGTGCGGTTTCTAGCTGTTGGTTGGTACGTTCCGTCTGACCATTGTTTTGCGGAAGATGGACTGACAGAAATGTCTAGTGCAGAGCAAAAGGACTTCCAGACAAGGGATGTGAACTGCAGACCTCGGTCTGAGACTATGTCTAGGGGAATGCCATGGAGACGGAAAACATGTTGTATTAACAGGTTAGCGGTTTCTGTGGCTGAAGGGAGTTTGGCTAGGGCAACGAAGTGGGCGGCCTTAGAAAATCTGTCCACTATGGTAAGTATGACTGTATTACCTCTTGACGGAGGAAGGCCAGTGACAAAGTCCAGTGCTATGTGGGACCATGGATGGCTGGGGACTGGTAATGGGCGGAGGTAACCGGAACTAGGCCTGGTAGATGTTTTGTTTTAGACACAAACTTTGCATGCGGCGACAAATGACCGAGTGTCCGTTTTCATAGTCGGCCACCAGAAGCATGGGCACCGGACGGCTAGGGTTCGGTTGACTCCTGGGTGGCAGGTCAGACGGGAAGCATGGGCCCATCCAAGAACTGGGAGCGGACACAATCAGGGACGAATGGAGTTCTTTGGGACCCACCTCTAGGGTCTGTTTGTCCGCTCTGTGCATTCTTAACCAATGCCTCAATCTCTGAATCCACTGATCCTATGACACAAGCAGGTGGGAGGATGGGCTCCGGACTATCCTTTGTTTTGTGAGTGGAGAACTGGCGAGACAGAGCATCAGGCTTGGTGTTCTTAGGCCCTGGATTATACGACAAAGTGAAATGAAAACTAGCAAAAAAGAGGGCCCACCTAGCTTGTCTTGGATTTAGTCTCTTTGCTGTCTTCAGGTATTCCAGGTTTTGTGGTCCGTCCACACCACAAATGGATATTTTGCACGCTCCAGGAGATGGCGCCATTCCTCTAGTGCCATTTTCACAGCCAGGAGTTCTCTATCACCGATGCTGTAATTGCGCTCTGCTGGGGAGAGTTTACGGGAGAAGAAGGCACATGGATGTACCTTACCGTTCTCAGGTAGCCGTTGGGGGAGCACGGCACCCACTCCCGCCTCAGACGCGTCCACCTCCGCAATGAACTGCCTCGACAGATCTGGATGAACAAGGACAGAAGCAGACGTGAACCGGTTCTTGAGGTTGCTGAATGCAGTGCCAGCCTCCTCTGACAAGCGGAAAGGAACGGCAATGGAGGTGAGGGCTGTGAGTGGGGCTGCAACACGACTATAGTTTTTAATGAATTTCCGATAGAAATCAGTGAATCCGAGGAAACGCTGCAACTGCTTGCGGTCAGTAGGTTTAGGCCACTCTGTGACAGCAGTCACTTTGGCTGGGTCCATGTGCAGCTCACCCTTAGCAATGACGTAGCCGAGGAACGTGGTTTTGGGGACATGGAATTCGCACTTTTCGGCCTTGACAAAAAGCCTGTTCTCCAAGAGCCTTTGGAGCACCAGCCGCACATGGTTGGACAGGGACTGTGAAAAAATCAAAATGTCATCGAGATACACTAACAGATGTTTCTGAGGTTGGTGAAAGATTCTGGTTGGTAACCCGGTGGGTAGTAGGTGATGTCTGGTCGGTGATGGATATCACTTTTCTTTCTTTTCTTTGATCCTTCCTCGGGCCTCCTGGCAACTTCGCAACTCTAGCGAGATTCTGAAGTATTCGGTTTGCACACACACACATACAAAAAAAAAAAAAGAGAGAGCAATGATGATGACATGTCGAATCGGTAAGATTACCAAATAAACAATACTGAGCTCTCTCAAAAAGAGAGAGAAAAAATACACAAACACAAACTTGTCAATCATGTCTCGGAGGACGTCATTAACCAGGGCCTGGAAAACGGTGGGGGCGTTTGTCAACCTGTCAGTCTTGACTCAGGACTTGACTTGGGACTTGAGGGCAAAGACTTGAGACTTACTTCTGACTTGCAAAGCAATGACTTACTCCCACCTCTGATCATCAGTATCAGTCACCTGTAATTTTGGGAAAAATACAGGACTTATGCTTGGGAGCAATTCTCACAACTCATGCTCAGTAACATGTTACTGACAAATTATGTTATTTTTTTGCTGAAAACACTGTCAGTGAGTGTTTTACGGGGTAACTGGGGTAATGGGGTAACTTCATTGTTTGTATCAACCATTCAGAGTATATTATCTCAGTATCGTGAATCGTGACTTGCAGAAGTTAGGTTTCCATTTCACAGCAATAATGGTTCTGACAACATGACGCAGACCAATCTTTGAGTAGCACTCAGAACAAATACCTTATGAGAGGAAATTTATACAGGGAGTCCTCGAGTTACGGCTGAGTTCCGTTCCTACACTGGCAAAGTAACCCAAATTTCGTATTTCACCGTTAAAGTCGATATTTACATCAAACACTTTGTACAGTAATTTAAAAAAAACTTAGTTGCGTGACCCGGAAGGACGGGAACCAATATTTCTTGTTTACAGACGAACATTCATTGCTGACAGACGGCAGAGCCTGATGGCGAGCCGACCTGCACGATGGACCTCCGTTGCTGGAGGTAACAACAACACAACTTTAAAATGGCGTGATTACTTTGAGAAATTAACTTAAAAGAAGGTGCACACGGGCACCGTAAAGTCAAAACGATGTATCTAGAGGACTCCCTGTATTTACATTGTTACTGATGAAATCTGTATTTAGAGCTTCTCCCACACTTATTGGTACAACTGTACGCCACACACACTGGCATTTTCGCTGCGGAAGCTGAAAATAACGTGAAAAGTATGCAATGCAATGCAAAGTCAATGTATTCAACTTACTGTAGGTGTGCTCTAAGCGAGTGGCAAAGCAAGTTGGCTGCCGCCGGCTTCACTTCTCGTTTTGGAATGAGCAGTCCAGGTTATTTTTTTACGTCTGTGTTGTGTCAGTCTGCGAATCCACCTAAGAGTCTGACCATGATCTTTTTGAAGATTTGAGCAAGGACAGCGTGTTAGCGTTTTTATTTTCGTAATTCAAGAGCTATGGTTGTACACACACGTTCGGGTCGGCTAGCATCGGGCTAGCATCACGTTTACAGCGGACTGCTCGAATGATGTATGCACGCTTTTTTTGTAAATCACAGAGCTATATGTGGACTGGAGTAAGCATGCACTTGGTGATGTGATGAGTGAACGGATTTACATACTAGTGTTAATTTTCATATCAGTCATTTTAAAATGTAGTCTCAGTTTTAATCCAGTTTCAATCATGCGTGTTAGTTTTTATCATAGCTAGTCAACCTCATCCCTTTTTTATTTAGTCCATTTTTAGTCTATTATAAATCTAGCATTTTAGTCTTTAGTTTAGTCCAAGAAAACTATTTTATTCGTCTAGTTTTAATCAACAAAAACTGTCAACGTTTTAGTCTAGTTTTAGTCAGGACAATCATTTTACCCCGGTATATTTTTTTGTCAACAGATAATGTTGAACATTTCAGATCTAAAATTATTTTACATAAAATGTTCTCCCATGTTTTTGATGAAAAACAACTTCACACACAATTACAGTATATCAACAAGTGGCTACTATGGCTCCATGCTATGAGCTAGTATATTAGCCAGCATAAGCCATTTTAAAGTTGTGTTGTTGTTACCTCCAGTAACGAACGTCCATTAGCCGGTTGGCTCGCCATCAGGTGCCTCACATTTCCGTGTTTAAGCTTGAATTAGCTCCGCTCTGCCGTCCGTCATTAATGAATGTCCATGCGAAAACACAAAATATTGCTTCTTTCGGGTCGCGCAAATGTTTGTTTTTTTAATTACTGTACAAAGTATTTTGATGTGAATATCGACTTTAACGGGGAAATACGACTTAAGTCAAAATTCGGGTTATATCGCCAGCGTAGGAACAGAAGTCCGCCGTAACTTGAGTCTAGTCTATTTTTAGGTGAAAAATATGTTGACGAAATTATGTGTGTTTAGTTTTCGTTGACGAAATTAACGCTATTACATACTATATGTAAGTCATTCATTCATTAGAAATTGCATTTGTGTATACATGATGTTTATATGGATGTCTAGGGTACATGCTATGTCATTTTTGTTAATTTTATGTTCCATAGGTATTGTACATAAGAGGGGTGCTTTGCTTGGGGAGGGATGGGGCAGATGGGGTTTTGCATTGTATAGTGTTTTTGTTGTCTTGAAAACCAATAAATACTGTTACTATAAGTAAATTATTATAATACTGTATTTACTTAAGACAATGAAGAATGCATTTAGAATTTTTAATTGTTCCTAGTAACTGCTGTTCTCCAATATATTTTTAGTTTTTTATTCTATTTTATTAATTGCCCATGCCC
>NC_141253.1:20217450-20442450 GCF_054856555.1 Leptonotus elevatus
TTGTCATGCATGTAAAACAAAAGTACCGATTAATGACCCTCTGTTTTGAAAATGTATCTAATAAAAAGTACAGATACTGTTTTTAAAATGTAACGGATGGAACTAAATATTATTCTAAAAAATAAATACTCCGTGAATTACAAAGTACTGGAAAAAACTTCTCAAATAATGCACACAAGCCCGATGATCCACACGCCCAAATGCCAGATGTGCCAGATGCCAGATGTGCCAGATGCCAAATGTGCGCGTGGATCTGCTAGGCAGAATATTGGTGCCAAAAGTCATGTGACGTTATCCGTAGTTGTAGAATAGCTTTTTTCGTACGTGAAGGATTTTTTTGCACTTGAAGGATATTTTTGTACTTGAAGGATATTTTTGCACTTGAAGGATATTTTTCCATACTTGAAAGATTTGAGTTTGTACTTGAAAGATATTTAAAAAAATAAACAGAGATAAAATCATTTTGGCATGAGTGTGAGATGTCATAGCTTGTCTTAGAAAGAGGGAGACATGGAAAACAGGCTGGATAGTGGCTCTCGAGGACTGAACTTAGCCACCCCTGTCTTAGCTGATACCACGAGCCCTGAAGAGGCAATGCTGTTCTGCCAGTTCACCCATAGTTGGCAGCGTTGCTCCGATAATCTTACGTGCTGCCTTTACAGCTCTGTCAATTAACTGCTTAAGAAAAACATTGCTGAGCTTTTGAAGACATATAATGCTAGTTTCCCAGATATAAGTTTATGATCAATAAGATCAAAGGCTTTGCTGACATCCAAAAATGCAACTCCTACACACTGCTTTGTCAATTTGTTGCAGCTATTCATTCGTTAGAGATATAAGTGCTGAGCTAGTTTAATACCCTTCTTCTTCCTTGAGCATCAGACTTAAGGTTGGTTAACTTAAAATAATTCTGAATCTGTTTAAACATAAAACTCTCCATCAGTTTACTGTCGACATATAAGGTGCTTATGGGTTTGCTGTTTTGCCCAGTTAGTGGTTCTTTTGAATTTTTAGCAAGAGGAACAACTTTTGATATTTTCCACAAACTTGGACTTGAACAAATAAAACATAAATTGAAAATATGAAATAAAGGCTTGACCACTGATTTAGTTACAACCTTTAGAAGTTTACCAGCAGTATAGTCAATTCCATAAGGTTTATCACAGTTTAAAAGTATTCTTTGAAAATTATCATTCTCATCAGATTCAAAAATATATGAACAGTTGTTATCAAACATAATTTGTTCTTTTATTATTGATTTTGACAGTCACTCACTTGGGACATTTAATTTCTAATGATTTTCACTTTTTTTTTTACAGTAATTATTGAAATAGCTTGCAACTTAAAAAGGTTTAGTCATAAATGTTTCATTCACATCAATAAATGAGAGCATTTAACTGTTTCTTCAACCCAACAGTTAATTTATTGTTTTTCATATTTGTTTACTATTTTTACCACATTTGTGAAATTCATTTTGTTAGTATTTTTTTCTTTTGCCTATTAATTGAATGACCGAAAAGCTTGCCAATCAACAACACAACAGTTTTTCTTTCAATCAGTCCCTTTTTCCTTGTCTCAAATCACGATCCAAGCAAGGAGACCTTGTAGATCTGACAGTGTTCTTTTTTTTTTCTTCTTTTTTTTCCTGAGAGAGAGCTCAGTATTGTTCATTCGATAATCTTACCGATTCGACATGTCATCATCATTGCTCTCTCTCTTTTTTTTCTCTTTTTTTTGTGTGTATGTGCGTGAGTATGTGCATGTGCGGGTGTGTGTGCATTTGTGTGTGTGTAAGTGTGTGCTCATTAATTCACCTAAAACCTATCAAAAATTCCATACCGTTCACCTAAACCGAATACTTAAGAATCCAACTAGAGTCGTGAGGTTGTCAGGAGACCCGAGGAAGGATCAAAAGAAAGAAAGAAAAGTGAAATCCAGCACCGACCAGACATCACCTATTACCCACCGGGTAACCAACCAGAATCTTCAAAGAGTGTTCTAATTGGGGCATGTTTATCACACACTGCTGGAAAATAGTTTACAAAAAAAAAATCATTCAGTGCAATCTCATCTCAGCATGCGTATTCTGTAACACTGTGTCCCATTATACATTTTCCACATCCTTGATAAAATCAAGTTCTGAAAAAGATTTGGACATTCTTTTGTAAATGACGTTAGGTCTTGCTCATGATACTTTTATTTTAAATGCCAGAGCAATTATATTATGATCACTGTAGCCAACGGGTTCTGAAATTATATTTGTGCACTTTTTAACATCATTTGTATAAATATGATCAATACATGTAGCTGTAGTTAACCCATCTCTGTTAATTTTTATCCTTGTAGATGAATTTACTATCTGGTTCAGATTTACATACGCTAATTGTGTTACTCAGATTTTTTTTTCATTGAACAGTTCAGTTCAGAAGACCAATCAATATTCATGTAGTATAAACATTTCATGCTTCGTATCAGTGGCCTTGTGGATCGTTGTACTGTTGATATATTGTTGCTTTTTTTTTGAAAACGTAAAAGTGAGATGTTTTTTTAAGCTATGTCTAAGTATTTTTTAGTTTAAAAAAATCACACCCCTCTGACAGTATAGATATATATATGTACAGGGAGTCGTTTTGACTTTACGCCTTGTGCCTTGTCCGTAGCACCTTCCTTTTCATTATTTGCCCACAGTAATCACGCCATTGTAAAGTTATTTAAAGTTGTGTTGTTGTTACCTCCAGCAACAGACGTCCATTGAGCAGGTCGGCTCACCATCAGGTCCGTCACATTTCCATGTTTAAATTTGAATTAGCTCCACTCTGCCGTCCGTCAGCAATGAATGTCTGTGCAGAAACACAAAATATTGGTTCCGGCTCTTCCGGGTCGCGCAAATATGTTTTTTAAAATTACTGTACAAAGTATTTTGATGTTAAATATCGATTTTAACGGTGAAATCCGATTTAAGTCAAAATTCGGGTTATATTGCCAGCGTAGGAACGGAACTACGCCGTAACTTTAGGACTCCCTGTACTTGTATGTTTGTATTTATGTACGTACTCATACTACATAGCCCTTTTTTTTTAACATTATTTAACCTGGAAAATCCCATTGAGATCCGCAGATCTCTTTTTCAAGGGAGTCCTGGCCAAGAGGCGTAACACAACACAACACAACAGTAAATTAAAAACAGGTTAATGACTTCATTTCCAGGTCCTTTAAAATGGCATCAAACGGAGACAAAGTTATGATACCTGGAAGTTGAATTGTCTTTTGTAAAAAATTCCAATCTGTAGGTGCTTGATACTGAAAAGCCATCTTTCCTTTCTCTGTCCTGACAGTAGGGGCAGTCAGTAAGTAGATGTCCTGAGAACGAAGAGAGTAAGGTCCATCTGAATATAAACTTTCAAATATGGAGGGAGTAACCCTATGCGTCCCTTGTAAATAAATCTGTACCAGTGTGTCAGCCGACGAGTGTCCAAAGCAGGCCATCCAACCCGGGAATACAGTTCACAGTTCGTGGACTGTAGTTTGTTATGAAGCGCAACGAGGCATGAAAAACAGAGTCCAACATATGTAGAGCTTTGGCTGGGGCATGTGAGTATAAAAGGTCTCCATAATCAAGCACAGGAAAAAATGTTGCGGCCACAAGTCTTTTCCTTGCTTGGAAAGAAAAACACAATTTGTTTCTAAAATAGAAACTTAAGGCACAGCTTCTTTCTTTTTTTTACAAGAGAATCAATGTGAGGCTTAAAAGACAATTATGCATCAATTATTACCTATTGTGTATTTTTTTTAATTACTTTTAATTTCAGGAATTGCCAGCAAACAGTGTTCTACTTGTCTACCTGTCAGCAACCGGAATCTTTCCATCTGTAAATATAGAAAGTGAAGGTAAGTGTATTTTTGGCTACAGGCTTATGAAGGACCAAAATTGCCAAAAATAAAAATAAATAGAGCTGTCAAACGATAATTTTTTTAAATCTGATTAATCACATCTTAAAATTTTGATTAATCACAATTAATTGCTTAATTAAAAAAAGCCTTTTTTTAATCAACATTTTTTTCCCGCCAAATTTGAAGAGCACTGGTTATGTGTTCATTATTTTGACATTTAATGTTATGAGGACGTCTTCAACATTTTTTGATCCACTGCACACGCTCATCCTCCCCTTTTTCTAATCAGTTTATTACTTGCATAATTTAAAATGGAAAAAAATGACCCCAATATTTTAACATGAGCAAATATTCTAAATGTGATACGCAAACATTTATTAAATGCTTTACTTTAATGCATGTAATTATGTTTATTGCTAAAACACAACCTGTGCTACCTTAAACGTAGCCATCCACTGTCACGCTAAAGGATAATCTATGGTCAAAATTAATAGTGCGATTAATCTATGTTAATTTATGATTCTTGTGATAATTTTTTGTGATTAATTAATCAGTTAACGCTTTAACTTTGACAGCACTAATAAATAAATGACTAAATAAATACATAAATGAATAAAAGGGAAAATAAAAACAGATATAAAAAATATAACTAGAAAAATTTCCGCGGAAATTTTGAATGGGCCTGCTGACTCACGTGGAAACACGCAATACTTGGAGCAATAAAAATACAATTTAAACCATTGAAATCGCTCAAGAAATGTGGAAGTTAACCATAATCAACTAAAAGTATTACTGCCCCTTTAAGAAACATGCACATTCACGCACACACATTTGATTTTAACAAACATTGAAATGAGATGAACAGTTAAAAATGTAAACCATTGAAATCGGTCAAGAAATGTGGAAGTTAACCATAATCAACATCAACTAAAAGTATCTTACTGTCCCTTTAAGAAACATGCACATTCACGCACACACATTTGATTTTAACCAACATTGAAATGAGCTGAACAGTTTAAAATTTAAACCATTGAAATCGGTCAAGAAATGTGGAAGTTAACCATAATCAACTAAAAGTATTACTGCCCCTTTAAGAAACATGCACATTCACGCACACACATTTGATTTTAACTAGCATTGAAATGAGCTGAACAGTTTAAAATTTAAACCATTGAAATCGGTCAAGAAATGTGGAAGTTAACCATAATCAACAAAGTATTACTGCCCCTTTAAGAAACATGCACATTCACGCACACACATTTGATTTTAACTAACATTTCAATGAGCTGAACAGTTTAAAATTTAAACCATTGAAATCAGTCAAGAAATGTGGAAGTTAACCATAATCAACTAAAAGTATTACTGCCCCTTTAAGAAACATGCACATTCACGCACACACATTTGATTTTAACTAACATTGAAATGAGCTGAACAGTTTAAAATTTAAACCATTGAAATCGGTCAAGAAATGTGGAAGTTAACCATAATCAACATCAACTAAAAGTATCTTACTGTCCCTTTAAGAAACATGTACATTCACGCACACACATTTGATTTTAACCAACATTTAAATGAGCTGAACAGTTTAAAATTTAAACCATTGAAATCGGTCAAGAAATGTGGAAGTTAACCATAATCAACATCAAATAAAAGTATCTTACTGTTACCGCGTACACATTTAATTAACTTGAGTAACTTGTTGGGAGACGTCACGCACCAACATTCCATTGATTTTGTATGGGATAAGCACACCTCAAACAAAAGCCTCTCACGACTTAACGGTTGAAGATGCAGATTCCAGAAATGGCTCGTTAGAACGGCAAGGGTTTGGGGAACGCGAGCATGTTCTCAGTTGTTTAATCGGATGAAAAATGAGCAAATGAGAGCAGGTTGAAAACGTATGATTTTTCGAAAATGAAGAAACAAAGGCGGCGAAATTAACATGGAGGAGATAGGCGCCCAAGTACGACTTCTCCTCGCTTAAAGTGAAAATAAAGGTACTAAATGACACCTTAGCCAAATAAATAAATGTGTGAATTTGATGTCTAGTGAGCAAATATTGTGGCCATGGTGACGAGTTGAAGTGAAACTTTTGGAAATAGATTTTTTGGTTCCCGTAACTCAAGCCTTAATTAGTCACGCTCTAGCCGATGCAAAAAAGGCTATTTTCACCCCTTCGCTCACTGTCTTTGAACCCGCACAGGGGGGAGAGCTTTCATTTCTTAATTTTGACACTGAGCTAAAGATGGGAAAAATTCCAACAAAATGAGCTAAAATCCATATCGGTCGGTTAACGTATGCGCGCGCAGCGTGTCTTGGACAAAGGTGCTTGATTGGAGTTGGTCTCTTTCGGTTTCCCATTCATTCCTATGGGACTTTTTTTGGGAGTTTTTTGGGAATAGCGTCGCTATGGTAACTGGGAATTCTTAGAAAAATAATGGCGCACCGAGTCAGATCGAGCCGCATTTTTGCGGAAAAATTGTGGAAGAAGATATAATAATAAACGCAACAATAAACCCTTTTTTGTAGGATAGTAATATGTGCCTGCTTGCTTTGCAAGCGCTCCGCTCAGCAGGCCCATAATTAAAAAATGTAATGCACAAAATAAATATACCATATTTTCACAACTATAAGGCGCACTTTAAAGTCTTAAATGTTTTAAAAAATCGACGGTGCTCATAATAGTGAGGTGCGCCTTGTGTGTGGACCAAGGTCCAAAATCTGACTGACTGTGTGAGAGGACTTCCCGCACACATTGCTTATATACAAGAAAAGCGGACCTGACTGAGGACAGACATGATAGCACGGAAGAGTCAACTTGGTGGCGAGTTCTCCAGTCCCTCCTCTCCCCCTGCCCCTGCCCCACGCCCACCCCGACGTGTTCACTCTGCCAATCGTGATTTGTTGTGTTCAAATTTATGCCATGGCGCTAAAGCATGCATGTTCAGTGAGCATATGTCCTCTTTTTTTTTCTTTTTTGCTTGTTTCAGAGCTTAACGAGCCACTTACAAGTTGATTGTTTGATTGACAGCTCCCTCCAAAATAGAGCAGTCTACTCGCACAGGGAGTGAGGGAGATGGAACATAACAAATGCAAAGGGGTGTCCGGGCTAAACTACTACATACAGTAGTGTATTGTTTCCTTTTTTTTTCTTTTCTTTTTTTAAATGCGTTATTGAACAACGTGCACTTACAGCAACAGACATCGTAAAAGTCACTTTGAAGTAGTGCAAGTCTATACAGTGTAGCTAAACAGATCATACCACATACAAAAGAGACCAGATTGTTTTTTCCCACGCATCACCTTTCCTTTCTTTTCTCCGTGACTCAAATGTGCACATCTCTCAGCTGCTGTGAAAAATAAAGTTCGGCAAATAAACGCAGAGCTTGCTATCATTCCGGGAGGCTGGCGAAAACAGCTTTACCAAGACTGGGAGGCAGCATTGTGCAAGTTGTGCCACAATATGTCAATGGATCGTGAATGCTTGGGCAAACACAAAAGCTGGCATCTTTTTCGATGAGACTGGCATGTTTGATGGAGAACTTGCCCAGTTGTTTGTTTCTGATACAGAATATCATGAGGACTATGACTGATTTGTAGATTAGGAATGATCAAAAACAACGTGAGTACATTGTTATATACTTCAAGTACAACTGAACTCACTGTTTACATTGTTACTTCAACCAAACTCACTTTTGTTCCGCTCGCTGCCTTTTTTAAAAACATGCTTTAGCACTAGCATATGTTTTAGCATGACAGCATGCTACCATAAATTTTGAGCTAGACCGTGCCTGCGCCCAATAGTGCGGTGCACCTTATGTGTGTGTTTAACACAGAAATAGCACCGGTAACTGTGACTGCACCTTATAATGACTTATGGTCGTGAAAATACGGTAAATGGAAATTTTTTATATATATATATATATATATATATATATATATATATACACACACAATTCCCAAAAAGTTGGAACACTATACAAATTGTGATTAAAAAATGAATGCAATTATGTGGAAGTGCCAAATTTTTACATTTTATTCAGAATAGAACATAGAGAACAGGTGAAAATTTGAAACTGAGAAAATTTATCATTTTAAGGGAAAACTAAGTTGATTTTAAATTTCATGGTGTCAACAAATCTCAAAAAGTTGGGACAAGGCCATTTTCACCACTGTGAGGCATCCTCTCTTCTTCTTACAACAGTCTGCAAACGTCTGGAGATCGAGGAGACAAGTTTCTCAAGTTAAGAAATGGGAATGCTGTCCAATTCTTGTCTAACACGTGTCTCTCTAACTGTTCAACTGTCTTGGGCTTTCTTGGTTGCACCTTCCCTTTTATGTGCTCGACAAGTGAAAGAAGTGGACTGCATTTCAATACCAGGATCCTTTTCCTTTTCTTATTTTTTTTCTGAGGCACCTCAGTATTTTTCATTCGGTAATCTTACCGATTCGACATGTCATCATCATTGCTCTCTTTTTTCTCTCTCTTTTTTTTTTTTTTTTGTATGTGCGTAGTGTGTGCATGTGTGGGTGTGTTTGTGCATATGTGCGTGCGTGTGAGTGTGTGCTCATTAATTCACCTAAAAGCTATTAAAAATCCCATACTGTTCACCTAAACCGAATACTTTAGAATACAGCTAGAGTCGTGAAGTTGTCAGGAGACCCGAGGAAGGATCAAAGAAAAGTGAAATCCACTACCTAGCGGGTTACCAACCAGAATCTATCACCAACCCCAGAAACATTTAAATTGCAACAAATTAGGGAGACCTCAGGAGACCAAAGGAAAGACTGAGGAAAGGAAGGAAGGCAGGATAGATGAAGCAGAGTGAGATCCACAGACATCAGCCTCCACCGACTCAACGACCAGACGAAGAGGCAGATTGTGTTTGAATTTCGGTAGATGCTAGTGTGGTAGATCTGGCATGCATGAAAACCTCCACCAAAGAGGGGAGCCGTTGACCTCGGCCAGGACAGAGCAAGGACAACCCCCCAGGCCCCACAGGGGCCACCGGAGCCAGGAGCGCCCCCCACCCCAACACGGCCCGCGCCCCAAGCCCAACGCAGCAGAACGGGGGACGGCAGGCCCACCAGGCACCTCACCGGCCCACAGCCCCCGCTAACTCCCCCCCCCCCCCCCCCCCCACACACACACACCCGGGCCAAGCTCAGCCAGGCGGGACAGCACCTATAAAGTTAACCCACTGGCATGCAGTGATTTCGAATATTAACCTTTAGTGCCCATTGGAAGTGAATCTTGAGGAGTTGGTGACTGTAAGGTATCATTTGATGTGGTCTGTTCGATCCTGCTGGCAGCAACTGGGTTCCTGACTGTAAAAACACAACCATTAGTTACAAATTGCCAAATACATAAACAGCAATATAAGTTATCGCGATGTGGTGGCTCTCGCTAACAGGCAGAATTAAGTAACCAGATTTAGATTAAAAGATTCTATATCTATAAGTAGACCATGTTTGTATACATTTTGAAATTTGGTTTTTATTCGAGGCAGATCTTTTTTCCATTAAAATGTGATTTATGAGGAGGTTAGACCATTGGTCGATATTCAGAGTTTGTTTATTTTTCCAGTTAACAAGAATTGTTTTTTTCGCAATAGTAAGGGCTACAAGTGTAGATTGAAATTGTTTACGTGGTAAGTCAGTTGCTGTTAGGTCACCTAGCAAACACAAGTTTGGAGATAAAGGTATCCTACAGTCCAACATAGCGGAAAGTTTTTTTTAAGACTTTAGTCCAGAAATACATAACCGGAGTGCATAACCATAAAGCATGAAAATAAGTGTCTGCAGTAATTTGTAAACACTGGAGACAAATGTCGGCGTCTGAGAGTCCCATTTTCTTCATCATATATTGAGTAATATATGTTCTATGAATAATTTTATATCGGATAAGTTGTAAATTTGCGTGTTTTGTCATTTTAAATAAGTTTACACAAACTTGAATCCAAAAGTCAAATTCCGGAGCTATAGACAAGTCTGTCTCCCACTTCGACATGGGTAAATACATTTTATCAGTATACGAAAGTAACATATATTTTTGAGAGGTTTTTTGTTGTTGTCGGAGAAAGCTTTGTAATATCTTTAGTTAAAACAGGCGGTTGGAGCGTATCCCGAAGTGTTGGAATTTGTTTCTTTATCATATTTTTAATTTGCAGATAATGGAAAAAAAATCTGTTTTTTATTTTTTATTTTTGGAGCAAGGATGTATGTGATATAAACATCATCTGAGAAAAGATGGTGGAGATGTGTAATTCCTTTCTGCTCCCACACACCTAAATAAAACGATTGGTTGTTAAATTGAAAGTCGGGGTTATGCCATATGGGAGAAAGCCCGCAGGGCTCTAATTAGGCCTTTGTAACTTCTAGTGCCTTCTACCAGGCGGTCAAGGTGGCTGAAATCATTGGTTTTTTTAAACAATTGTGTCGCTTAATCGATGTTGTAATAAAGAGTAAATCTAAAAGTCTGAGGTTATTACAATCCTTCTGGTCTAGTTCTAACCAACTGTTAGTATCTCTGTTGGGTTGTGCCCATAGAATGATATATTGTAGCTGGTTAGCTATATAGTAGTGCATAAAATTTGGTGCCTCTAGACCTCCTTTGGATTTACTTTTCTGAAGAGTAGATAGACTAATCTTTTTTTTTTATTCCAGTAGAATTTTGTAACGGCCGAGTCCAACAACTGGAACCAGTTAGACGTAGGTTTGAATGGAATCATTGAGGGAAAAATAGTTTATTTGGGGTAAAACTTTAATTTTAATGGTGGCTATTCGTCTTATTAGAGAAATAGGAAGATTATTCCAGCGCTCCAAGTCACTATAAATGCTATCCAGAGTAAAGTTTAAATGACTTAAATCAGTTAATTTAGATGAGATTTTTATGCCTAAGTATTTTAAATTACCTATAGGAAATGAGTAGTGTGGGTCCTGGCTTGCAGGGTTCCATGAATTTTCTGTAATAGGTTGTAGTGTTGATTTTGTCCAGTTAATAGAATAATCTTATAAATGTGAGAATTTAGTTATTAAGTTAAATACTTCCCCTAACGAAATAGTAGGCTTTTCTAAATAAAGTAAAATATCATCGGCAAATAGATTAATTTTGTGTTCTGTTACCCCAGAGTTAATTCCTTGAATCCTTCTTTCCTGGCGTATAGCTAATGCAAGTGGCTCAATAAATATTGCAAATAATAAAGGGGACAGTGGGCATGCCTGTCTTGTGCCTCTCTGTAGAGTAAAACTCTGATATATAATCCCATTAGTAGTAACTGTAGCTTTAGGAGAATCATATAATACTGACACCCAGTGAATAAATGACTTCCCAAAGCCAAATTTATTTAAAACAGCAAAGAGGAAGGACCAGTTAACTTTGTCGAAAGCTTTTTCTTCATCCAATGATATAATATTTTATATTTTTTATCATGCCGCTGTGACATGCTAATAAGGTTAAAGAGCCTCCTAATATTATTAGTAAAGTGACGACCTTTAATAAAGCCTGTTTGGTCGCTATGAATGATTGTCGAGATTACTGTTTCTCGTCTAGATGCGAAAGCCTTAGTGATAATTTTAATATCAGTATTAATTAGTGAAATCAGATGGTAACTTGATGGAAGGGTGTGGTCTTTTTCTGGCTTTAATAAAAGTGTAATTGCTGCTGTATTCATGTGTGGGCGTATGTAACCATTAGTTTTAATTTCTGTTACTACTCTTAAGAATAGTGGAGCAGATAGAGAGATAGCCGGATATCCATCCGTGCCAGGTGCTCTGCCAATAGGCATACTATCTAGAGCACTGTACAGCTCGTTCATAGTAAGTGGCGCATCTAACATATCTTTATATTCAGTAGTTAACTGAGGTATATTTAAGCTACTGAGTAATGCCACAATATGCTAAGGGTTAGGCTTGTTAGTTTCTGAGTATAAGTTGCGATAATAGTTATAACAAATTTGATTAATTTCTTCTGGTGATTGTGTGCATTCACCAGTTGTCCCTTTGATAGCCGTTATAAGAGATTTTTCCCGATTGCGTTGAAGTTGGTTTGCAAGAAATGTACCTGATTTGTTATTACGTATTTTGTCTTTCATAGCGAAGGAAATATGAAACACAAAATATGATGCCCCGCCCCCATCATATTGACCTTTTGCACGTGATGTCACAGCCCTCATGGGAACGCCCCCTCCGGAATGCTGGACGGCAAAAGAGCCACTTGCCTGTATTATAACCATTGAATCTCGTACAGCGTAAAGTCCCTTATCTAATCCATTTTCTTATAAAATGGTCATATCTTGCTGTGCAGTTGGTTGTACAGAAAGACAAAGAGTAAACCAAATGTTGCTTTTTATCACATACCTTCTAATGAAGACGAACAACGATAGCAGCAATCAACAGAAAGGACTGGCAGCCCACAAAGTATTCACGGATTTGCAGCGATCATTTTTTGCAAGGTTAGTAGATAAAGGTTGTAATTAGTAAATACATGTTTATACATTTTACTAATAAACGTACACTAACAAATATTGTAACAGAGGTGTCGAATTGCGTGTTTCAAATCACATAAACGAGCCAGATAGTTAGTGTCCACTCCAACTGCACGAACACACAGCTTAGTTTTAAAATGTATCTTCTTCAAAACTATTAAGTGCATTTGACTGTTTAATAATGTGGTATTTCGTCTTTGTGCTTGGAGTTTTTTACTCTGGAGTCATATTCATGAAATTACTGCATAGCTTGCCACTACAATAGTAATTTGTTCCATGCAAGTAAACATAGTAACACATCATCACAGCATTTCAATATAGAACGGACTATTTAAAAATACATCAGATAGCATGATAAACAAGTTTTATCTTTGCATTACGAGGTATATTGTACCCCGGTGTGAGCGTAGTATCTTGTCCTAGAGACCCAGCCAGCGACAAGCTTTTGAATCAGCCCCGGTGTAAGGAGAAGGGATGGCATTGACTACATAATGATATAAGTTGTGCGCTGTGAATTCCAGAAAAGTCGGCGATTTGATTAACTTCGTAAAAACAGCAGGCAACAGAAGGTAAGGGGCTGTTTTCAAATTAGCGATCTCCATCTTAAGTAAATATCGCGCTCTATGAGTCCCGACTAAATGTGCAACTTCGACTGACAGACGACCTTCGGTTGAAGTAATAGATTCCATGACTCTATGGGCAATAATAACTTTTAATTTGTAAAACAACAGTCGCTAAGTCACTAAGTTGCTCCTGGTCACGTCTACTTCCATTCAACAATCATTTCCTTCCGTCGTCCGTCATAGGGCAGTCACGTGATCACGTGACGTCTGTGCAAATGGTCAATAGTATTTAGAAAACTCAAGATTTTTTCCCGTCTGATGATGGCCCAGGTCTTGACATGGTCCGGGCCAAAATTGAAGTCAATTGGATCAAACGTGTAGGAGAAATGAGCAAAGAGTATGCCCCTTGTAAATGTTAAAAAATTGGCAAAAATCTGACATTCAAAAATGTGTTGCTCACTGCCTTTTCATTTAAGCATCTGGGTCCAAGAAACTTTTTTGTAGGTCTTGGGCTCCCTCAAATACCCCCCAAAAATTTGTAGATCTTGCTTAAACGTACAACCGGGGCTGCTTTGTTCAAAATTTCTAGGGGGCGCTAGTGAGTATTTTTTGTAAAAATCGCACAATACACGATAAAATATTACTCTTTTGCCAGGCCAGATGTGTGTGTGCCAAGTTTCATGAGTTTCAGTGCATGTTTAGGCCCTCAAAATTGGCGTTGTTTTCTTGGCGAACAGTACCTTGCCACGCCCACAGCGATTCACAAAAACTCACAAACTTCGTGTTATGACATCATGAAGGCCTAAACACTCTTCTGAGTAAATATGAGGTAGATCCAGTTAACGTGGTTGGAGCAAAAAGTTGAAGAAAATAATGTAAAAAAATAAAAATATAATGCCAGTAGGTGTCGCTATCAGTACAATTGTGTGAAATTTTGAGAAGTTAGGATCATCTGGGTCAAGTTAACGCAGCTTTTATTGTCACGGTAAACCATCAGACTTTGCGTCACTGTAACAGCCATGCCCTTTGGCAAAAAGTTACAATATTTGGTGTGGGGCATGATCAACATCTTAAAGCTTTTCTGACGAAATTTCAACTGGATCCTTCAAACAGGCTCGGCACAATAGATAAAAATGACATACATGACATTTCTTGTTACCACTAGGTGGCGCTACATGTACAACCGAATATTATCATATAGATGTTGTCAGGCCGTGGTTAATAAGATGCATGAGAAGTTTGGGATTTCTTTGGAGCTTTTACAGCGGAGTTATTAAGCATATCCTCTTTTTTGATGAAGGAAATATCAAAGGCAAAATTTGAGGCCCCGCCCCTGTCTTATAGTTTTTCAAAAAGTCAAGATTTTTTTCCCCAGTTGTTGTCCCAGGTCTTGAGATGATAGCTATGAACAACTTTTTTATGAGTTAATGAAAAAAAAAACGATAGCCCATACCTGCTCCAAGATCTAAAGCCTGAATCGAGTCTATTAGTGACAAATTCTGAATCATAAGCAAAACACCTAAACACGTTTAACAACTTGGGAATCCCACAGGAATTAATCACATTCTGCCAAGCCTGGAGCGTGTGAATCAACCACGGGATTTCCTATCCTTTGTAACTTATCCATCAAGCTATTGCAGCCCAGATGGGGAATTGTGTTGACATACCATACCATCACTTTTCATGTTGCTGAGTATGTGTCATTGCAACAATATATGAGAGGAGTAACCTATGCCGCATAATAATAGTTCCTCAAGCAGGGAGGGCCCAAGCATCCACCTTCCTTTGGAAGTTGAAGAGTTACGTACTTTATCCTGGGTTTTTGACCATGCCAAATAAACCTTGATATCCATTTATCCCATTCTCTAAATTGGTTGTCACAAACCTTCACAGGTAAATTCTTCACTAAGTAAAGCAGTTGTGGGAGAATATTCATCTTGCCTGCATGTATCCTCTCACTAACGCTTAAAAAGGGGACCAAGTTCCATCTGTGCAGGTCAGCTTTAATATTGAGAGATACTGGCTCATAGTTAGCTAGAACAAGCTTTGAAAGATCACTAGTCAATTGTATCCCTAGGTATTTAATATTCTCATTTTCCCACTTTAAATTAAATTCTTTGCATAGGGTTGCAGTGGGGGTATAGTTAAGTGTCATCACCTGCTTTTTTCAAATGTTAACGTTATAGCCCGAAAGCCTACCAAATGAGCTCTCTGGCATCCCCAAACTAACCAAAACATCATCAGCAAACGAGCGACCTTGTGTTCTACTCCTGATATTAGTATACCTCAGATGTTTGAATTTTGACTTATTGATTGGCCTAGTGTCTCTATAAATAAATAAAAAAGGAGGGGTGACATTGGACAGCCCTGCCTCCATCCCCGGTTCCAGGGGGAAACTTCCGGATAAGTCCCCATTGATCTTAATATGCTTGAACTACTCTAATGAACTTGTCCCTAAAACCAAACTTCTTCAACACTTTATATATAAAAGCCCATCTGACCGAATTAAAGGCCTTCTCGGCCTCCAGACTCCCTATTATTGATTGCAATTTATTCTTGTGGATATAATCCATAATATGCAGTAATATGCATATTATCAGTTGTTTGCCTCTGGCGAATAAACCTGGTCTGATCTAAATGGATGAGGACTGGTAGCAGCTTCTCTAGTCTACGGGAAAGAATAGAAGTAATTATCTTATAATCCAAATTAAATACACTGATTGGCCGATAGCTTCCATACTCCTGTTTGTCTTTGCCCTCTTTTGGGATAACTGAAATTGTTGCCCCTCTCCAGGAAGGTGGAATTACCCCCTCCTGTAATACAAAATAAAATGTCCTTACTAATAGTAGAGTTAGTTCCTGTCTTAGGCATCAGGTACCAATGAAAATCATTTAAAAATCCAAATTATTTGATGTAAAAAATTTGTTTAAAAAGTAGTGAACATTGTTACTTTGACTGGTTACTTTTTTTTATGAAGTAATTCAACTACTAACTCGGTTGCTTTTTTAAGCAAGTAATGAGTAACTATAACTAATTACTTCTTTTAAGTAACGTTCCCAACACTGCCCATCACAGCTGAGCCATTTTTTAGCGCCAACCTGTGGGCTACTTAAGTGGTCCTTGAAGGCTATCTGGTGCCCCGTGGTCACCAGTTGGTGAGTGACCGCTGCTCTATCATTTTCAACTAAATACAACTTAATTTTCTCCATTTTTGGTAGGACCATTTGATTTTGGAGGGGTTCTCACAAATTCAAATCGAGAGTTTGTGAATGGAGAGATGATTCAGAAGAAGAGTCAGTCCCATAAAGAAATGCACTGGTAAGAATATAACTGTGAATTAGTCATGTATTTTTTTTTACTGTGAATTTGATTAAATGGTCATATTTTGAATTTAGGTGGATTTTGAAAGCATGTTGATTAAATTAAATTTAAAACTGAATTCAACATCAAAGCAAAGCACTTGTTTACTCCAAAATGTCACTTCAGCATGTTAGCAATATAAAATAGTGCTTCCATACCAGAGATGGGACACATGTCTGCACAGCAATACAGAAGCACTATGAATAATGAATACTGTACTTTTGAATGTTGTTGACAGCCTTCATCCCGGTGACTTACTTCCTTTTACTCGGAAGCCACTTTTTATTATTGTGGATTCCACAAACAGCACCGCCTATAAGGTACCCCAGCATGTTTATTTATCTAGCAAAATTATTTATGATGTGACCCTGTTTTAAATTAAAGGGGAAGCCAACCCCAACATTTGCACATGTTTTATGTAGCCCCACTAGTCTCACCTGTTTTCTGAGTTTGGTCAAGTGACAAGTGATTGGTCATTCATTACCTGTGCTCTGAGCAACTGTGATGTCATTATCAGTCGACTGCATGTGGCAAAATGGACAAAAATGGGTGGATTTTGCTGATTAATTCATTTAGCTATACATACAGTATTAATCGGAATTCCATGTTTAGACTTGTGGGTGCGCATACAGTATATTTGGGGGTTGACTTCCCCTTTAAATGGATGTCATAATATGTTTGTTTTTCTTTTCTCCCCTAGAATTTCACAAATATGTTTGGCCAACCTTTGGTGTGTCTACTATCACCTAAAGTATATCCGAAGTGTGTACAAGGTGTGTGTGTGTGCCTGTTGAAAAAAAGTAACAATATTTTTTTTTTTCAAGCTAATATCAATAAATTCCTGTCTTGACCAGTTACAGTCATGATAACTTACTATTATTACATCCCTCCATTATCTGAACCACTCATCCTCACGAAGGTTGCGGGCGTCCTGGGGCCTATCCCAGCAGTTTTGTTATTTTATATTTTATATTTTGTTTTGTTTTTTTACAGTGGAGAAAATAAATCCTCCAAGGATTGTCCTAACCAAATATGACATCACTATTCAAGGCTCGAAATAACTTTTTTTCTTTGAGGAGCTTTTTGTTAATCATTTATTTGAGGAGAAACGTTCAAATTTTGAGAGTTTAATGAAACAAAATTATTATTCCCCCTAAGAACTTTTTTAACTTTTGCCACATTTCAGGCTTCAAATAAAGATAAAAAAGTGGATTTTTATTAATTTATTAATTTATTTTGTGAAGAATCAACTCCATCACCACACAGTCGTGAAGTGAAACAAAATGTATATGATTTATTTATTTATTTTTACAAATAAAAAAGTAGGATGGGCGAAAATATTCGATGTGATGTGCAGTATTAATTTTGTCCCAAACAAAATATTTTACATTTAGCTCAAAAAGTTAAAATTTTTTCTCATCTGACTAGAGCACCTTCTTTCATGTTGTGTCTCCTGGATGGCTTGTGGCAAACTTCTAATGGGACTTTGAATGATTTTCTTTTAAAAATGGCGTTCTTCTTGCCACTCCCTAATGCCAGATTTGTTCAGTTTGGATCTAATAATTGTCTTATATGGACAGATTCTCCTTGCCTGGCAAGTCACAGCCACTTTTTTGAATGAAACAAAGTTAGTCTGGTCACTCAGCCGTTGAAAGCGATTTCAGCCCGGCTCAAAATAAACCTTGCAATCAAATTAGTTTATTTTCTGTGACATAGTCTAAATTGTACGGAAGAGGATTCGTTTTGTTTGTTTTTGTTTGTTTTTATTTGTTCATTTTTCCTTTCGGACAATCATAGAGACAATTTACAACATTCACTTTTCACATACAATTATACCTGAAAAGAAAAAGGGCTGACGGGATGAAGCCGAAGTTTATTAATTCCCGTTCCCAGAATGCAATAGGACGCAGTTAATCAAAGTGGTAATTCGTCACATATAGTTGTGTGGATTATCAAGTTGCTGATTGATGCAAAAGTTCGTCTTCCCAATAGTCTTTGTTGATCAAAAGGTTGATTTGTTCTCTTGTTGATCAGTTTGGTCCAGTAGCATTGGATAGCTAAGGATAAATGGTAGCCCGCATCCAGCCTCACCCTTCAGTCGGTTTCTTCCTTGTCTCGATTTCTTTTCATCGCTGCGTTCCGACGAGCAATCATCTCCATGTTGTTCAGCTTTGGAGACAAGTTAATTGCCTTTCTGTTTATGGCGATGTTGGATGCAGCTAGGTCGTTCTTCACTTGTGATATGTCGTCACAGGCCTTGGACAAGTTGGCTTGCACTCCAGTGATGATGCTTAGAGCCACAGTGGCCATTTCCACCGCCTTTTTTTGCCCATCCTGCATTTTTCTGAGGATTCGATGCAGTCAGAGGGCTCCGATTCCTAGCAGAAGCATCCCAGCCACCAGCGTGATGAACAGGTAGATGTCTTTGACGTCTTCAACTTCGAGTGAGGCTAGACACAGCGGCCGCCATCTTCCCCAACTATCTTCTACAAATCCAGACATAAAAGTTCCACCCGGACATGAGCGTTGACCAGGTCCTGTTGGCATTGTTGAGAAGATCTTGTCCATAGCACTTAAAGACCAGTTTACTAGTTCCATGTTGTATTTCAGCAATCAGGGGGGACAGACTGGTAGTTGCTTTTCAAAGACGTAACAGCTCCCAAGTCCTTGAGCAAAGATAACAGATTCAGCTGTGTTTACTTTTTTGGGGGGGACACCAAGCCTTATTTACAATTCAGGGTTTCCACCCAGATTTTGACCTTGTGTGTAAATGTCATCATATTCAGAATTATCGATTTTCATCCGTGGATCTGTTAAATATAAGTTATTTATACTTTTTTTTCTAAAGCCAGCCAATGTCCCTGTGTTCGTTACTCCAAAATCGAAGTTATTCCATTGTTATACACCAGTACAGTAAATCAAAAATGATTTTAGTGTTGTTCTGAAATAACTTTGTACGAATACATGTTTCCCTCTCAAATCATATTTCGATTCCCTGGCCTGGAAGCGAATTTGCAAGTTATAAGGGAGGCAGTTTTTTTACGCTTTATACATTGCACAGTCCTAAAGTTTATTAAATCATATAATTTATAATTTAGATTTAAAAAATAAATCGGGTGTATGTGCATTGTAAGGAGCGTTGTGTATGATTCTTACAGCTTTTTTCTTGAGTACCCTCAAGGGATATAGGCGGCTTATATACGTATTCCCCCCAAATGTCAGCACAATAGGTCAAGTAAGGCAGGATCAGCGCGCAATAAATTATTTGAAGGGCCCTCTGATTTAACATATTTTGGGCTCTAAATAGAATAGATGTATTCTAGCTAGTTTTTTTTAGTTGACTTATATGAGTATTCCATGTTAACAAGTCATTATTATTCCCAATACCTTGTATTCTCTAACACGTTCGATATTCACATTGCTGACTTTAACGTTTATAGTTTCTTTAAGTCCTTTTTTTAACCAAATAACATAAATTGTGTCTTGTTAAGATTAAGATGTTGCAGATTGTACAATTCTTCATTTACACTTTGGGCCAGCTTGTTTAAATCCTCACCTGTACAAAAAATATTTGTATCATCAATAAAGAGTAAAATTTTTAAGACACTAGAGACATTGCATATGTCATTTATGTATAATATAAACATTTTAAGACCCAAAACTGAGCCCTGGGGTACACCACATGTGACTTCGAGTCTATTTTACATGCTCCCTCCGATTGTCACATATTGATATCTTGAAGATAAATAGCTTCGTATCCAGTCTAAAGCTACACCTCTATTTCCGATTCTCTCAAATTTTTTTAATAATATTTCATGATTTACTGAATCAAATGCTTTTTTTAGATACAGGAAAATTCCAATAGAATATAGTTTTTGAACAATCGGTTATGATTTCCATGGATTCGGTCAAAGCTTGTCCAGTGGAATGATTTTTCCTAAAACCATACTGACTATCGTTTAATAATTTGTGCTTTTTAATAAATTTATTAAGCCTATCATTAAAAAGTTTTTCCAAGATTTTGGGCAATTGTGGTAATATTGAAATGGGTCTGTAATTGCCAAATTGATGTAAATCTCCCGCTTTATAAATGGGGCCAACTTTAGCAACTTTCATCTCGTTTGGGAACATCCCAGTCATAAATGAGAGGTTGCATATGTGAATTAGGGACTGTAGAATTTCGCTTTTTATAAGCTTGATTAGTTTCATATCAATGCTTTGTGTGTCAGTGGCAGATTTGGCTGCGCATTTTGCAACCTAGTGTCTTATCTCAGTGTCCTTGACTGGTTCCAGAAACATTGAGTGTAAGTTCGGTACTTGAGTGTTATGAAGTTGAGCTTTAGGGATATTTTCTGCCAAGTCTGGACCAATAGATACAAAAAATGTGTTAAATGTATTTGCGACTTCTTCCATATTTACTATTGTCTCATTATTATCATAAAAATAGTCAGGATAAAATGGCTTAGACTTTTTTTCTTAATAATCCCATTCATGATTTTCCATAACTTGCAAGTATTGTTGTCCTCCAACAATTTAGTATAATACTGTTTTTTACAGATTCCTAAAATAGCATTTAGTTTATTACGATATTTCTTGTATCTAACTTTTGTTTTTTGGTTAATAAATATCTTATATAAGTTATTCTTTTTTATACAAGCATATATAAGAGACTTGGTCATCCATGGTTTGTTTTTAGGATTTTATCTGAAATATCTTTACTGGACAGTGTTTATCATATATTTGCTCAAGTTTGTTTATGAAACAGCCATATGCTGTATCTCCGTCCATTGCATCATAGACACAATTCCAGTTTTGAGTTAACAAATCATTTCTAAATGCAGTAATATTTCGATCTGACCTAAGCCTCCTATAAAATGTCAGTGTTTGACTGATATTACTGTGATGCCATACATAGTTAGTGAAAATCGAGAGGTGATCAGTAATGTCATTAATCAGTAGACCACTCTGAGTCTCATTTAGCATGACATTGGTGAATATGTTATCTATTAGGGTGGCACTGTGGGTCGTAATTCTAGTAGGTTGTGTGATTAATGGGTGAAGTCGCACCAGCCTTCCATAAACATTGTTTGCGTCACTCAAAATGTGTTTTTAAAAATGTTAACAGATTGATCGGATTAACAGATTTAAACGTTAACGCATTGATCATTAAACGTCGTGATTCCTAATATCGGCCTGATAATTATTGGGTCGATAATTATCGTGCATCCCATGTTTTCATCCCTGGTTGTTAGGATTCAAATATTATTTATCAAAGGCTTGACTCTATAACTTTGGGCTCCCATCAAAAAAATTATTAAACTATTTTCCCAGGATTATCCATCCATCTATCCATCCATTCATTCTCTGTATCTCTTATCTTCATTAGGAAATGATGCATATTCCTGTCTGACCTAAACAATTTTATTGATTACTTCTTCAGATCAGTCTCAACGTGGGAGTCTCTTCACCTTGTTCCTCTATAGCCCACTCTTGGCTTTCTTCTCTGTGTGTGGCTTAAACAACGTGAGACAAGAACTTTGGCAGAGTGCGCAAGAATTTCTTCACAAAGTTGACCATGACATTGGGCAAATGATAGCACGATCACAAGCCATAGGTAGTATGTCCATTCAACTTTTGTGATAATCACAATGTATAACATCCTATTATAAATATATTTATATTTCAACTTTATTTTCAACAATGCAGTCTACTAGTAATCCATACTGCAGTTTTCCACTTTTTACAGATTACAGTTTTACATTCTCCATACTTTTAAAGGTCTCACATTAGTCAACTTTTTACATATTCTAAAATAGTTCTCAAATGTGTAAAACACATGTCTGTGACATGCATTCGTCAAAATTGACTTTGGATCTAATATTTTTACTGTCCCTAAATCATCACCCCCCCAAAAAAAGAAGCTCCGTTCAAAACAGCCTGTTTTAGGGGCATGTCACTTTTATGTAAATAGCTGCACCAGGCCACACCTTGGCCATACCTTTCTCTCTCGAAGGGGCTGTGATGTCGGCACTGGTAGCCATGTGCTAATGTTGTGAATGGAAACAACTCGGCTATGGCGAGCAGAATCAGTGTGGCACAACCATACCAATTTGAGTCAGACAGACATCTCTTTTACACATTTGAGAACTATTTTAATATGTGGAAAAGTAGCATAATGTTACTACAGAGACTATGTTGTAGCGTTAGTTTGTGATTGTTTAGGCAGTGGTTATTTTGCGATAACGGCCAACTCTCCTACGAGCGATATTTTGCCGTGAATTTCTCTGATTTGCCTTGAATGCTTGTAGACATTTACAAGCGGTTATGAATAACACATATGTACACATTTAGGCCACTGCACGGTGGCAACGTGCAAGCCGTCTCATCAAGAACACTTAGCGGACGGTTACCATCACAAAGTCATGTCAACTAGGTGGCGAGTTGCCAGTCACGGCAACAACAAAAAAACACAGCTGATTGTATCTTGGCAAAACAATACGCGACCGCTTCAGTATTATCCAACAACCATCTGCTTTATCATATCTGACCTCTTGTAACCAAACAACCTCCACATGACAGAAAATTAAAGCGGAAATATTCAGAACTGACGTAGGTTGATGCACACACACTGTAATGTAGCCAGCTCCGTGGTGAGTGAAATGACACAAGAACATGCCAACAAAATTGCCAATACATTGGAATTTACAGTATTTGGAACTGGCTCGTGCCCACGAAGTGGGCTCAAACTGGGAGAGGAAAAAATGAAAACGCAGCGGAGGGAGCCACAAGCGATTTCAACCACCAATTAAAAGTTTGCTAAACCTGTGGACAGTCAACGAGCCATTTATGTTTCTCGTACATCCTTGCTTGAAAGTGACGGATGAAATTCTTCCCCGTTTTCGTGATAACTACTTCAGGAGTTGGACAACCACTTGAAATTATATTCTTCTTTTCCTCAAAAGTTCTCCGGGAAAACGGCACTCATTGTGACTCCGCGATGAACTGAACCACTGATTGTTTACTGCAGAACAAGTCAATTAAGCCAATTATGCACATGTGCGTTGTCAGATAAGCTGCTTTACTGCCAGCTTTTTTGCCATTCAAAAGACGCACATACAGAAACAACCTCTCGGAACTAACACAACTTGATTTCTCATTGCGCGTGCGCGAAACAAGCTGTCGGCTTTTCAGCTCTCTGTGAGGAAAACAGGACAAATTACACAGGGATTTAAGACCAAAACAGTTGAACTAAGGTATTGTATAATAGAGGACACATGATTTTATTGAAGGGCTTGGGCATGCACTGCATTAATAGCCTATTATGACCGCTCGCCACTGGTAGAAGGTATGATATGGCACATCTCTAATTGAAAGGATAAGAAGAAAGGCTAAATCAAAATAAAATATTAATCTTACATCTTTCACGTTTGCAGTCGTGTCACACACCGGACCAATCCATTATGGTTAGTTGCAATGTTGTCAGTACACATCCTTCAAAAATAAAAATAATCCACTGTCTTCTCAAAGTCTCATGTGTGCACTGTACAGCCAGATCGTTATTACCCCATTGTTCTCCACGGAGCGTATGCAAGCAGGAAAAAAAAGGAGCAGCCAGCTTCTCAAATTTCTGTGGGTGTGACAAACCTTTACCAGAGGCGGTGACACTAACTCGAGGGGATGCCGTTGAGTGCTCTTGCGTGTTTTGTTGACGTCACCAATTCATGGAAGTTAAATCTGCCCGTTTGAAGCACACATTTTAGAATAAGGAGGAGAAAGCTAAAGAAGCCGCGGATGGACATTTTCATACCTGCTTGAATTGTAGATAGGCCGGGGATGCATATCATTGATAGTTATTATTATATTATTGATTGATAATCGTTAAATGTAGACAAAACAAATTTATACTGTTTGGAAATCGCATGGAGATTGATGATATAAAGTTTATGATAGAAAGTTTTATTGTGGAGAAAATTGAAGAGAGTTAAGCTTTTTGGGTGTATAACACTATTTAATGTACATATAATTATTAATATTGCTCTGCAACCGCAATCACCTACTGATATATCAGGTTCGGTTCAAGGAGCAAGGGAAGGTTAGTGTGAAAAGGTAAACACAAAATGTAATTTAAAAATTATTATTATTTTTTTTACAAACCCAAAAACAAAATTTACAATTCTTGTCAAAATCCCAATACGAAAACCAAACTTAAATTGTCCATTCACAGCTTTATGCTGCACGATAAACGCAATGTTCGTCTGTTTGTTCAGTGTGTATGAGTTTTGCTACCCGGGTAGTATGTATGTGTTGTTTATGTGTTGCTGCGCAGTTTTGAGCTTATCTGGTCCAAGCATGAATCTCCACAAAGATGAAGATGAAGCTTTAAGATGCTTTACAGCTCTGCCTTGCATCAGACAGAGAACCTGGGTGGAATCAACGCTGTTCCGCGAATGTAGATCCAGCACTCTTAACTCTTTGACCGCCATAAACGTTATAAAACGTTTAGCATAAACCTAGGGAAGGGCGCCGAGGACGTTAAAAGACGTTCACTATGTTTTTGTTTTGTTTTTTTGGAAACGGGTGCAGGAAAGCCTTGGGCAGCTGTGCTGAAAGTATCAGGCAGATCTGGTTAGTAAAAGACTCGTTTTGGCCCCTAGAGGGCAGCGATGACTCTCTTTGCACAAGGTTGGATGGGCCGCCCACCGTGGGCGTCAGTAGAAGACGTGAGGCGGAGCTAGAGTGTTGAGGAGACATGGCTGAATAAGCCACAATGGCTGACCAAGCCAATGGTTGCAAGCAGCTCACGCTTGAGCATTTTTTTCAACGACGGAAAGCATCGATCAATACTAAAAAGCGCATTGATGTCGACGATGATGATGACTCCGAGCTTGACGCCAAAGTTGGAAGCCTTGACGCGACTGTTATGATCACGTAGTAAGCCTCACCGGCTAAGCGCGGCTAGCGCGGCTACCGCTGCTAAGGCCGGAAAACGCGCACAATAACCGACCGGGTACTTCTACACAATCGGACATTCGATCGGGCGATGGAGAGTTGGCATCGACCAATGCAGATTGATGATGATGATGATGGTGAATCCCGAGGTTCACGCCACAGTTGGAAGCCTTGACGCGACTGTTATGATCACGTAGTAAGCCTCACCGGCTAAGCGCGGCTAGCGCGGCTAGCTCTGCTAACGCCGGAGCTGCACATGCGGATTAGATTACCGAATGAATACTGAGCTTTCTCAAAAACAAAAACAAAAAAAAATTATGATTTGTTTTGATTTATTATTGTTTGTATTTAAAAATGAAATTAAATCTAGTTAAGATTTATAAAATTATCAAATAACATGATACAATGTGGTCATTTATTTATGTGTAAACACTGACACTCAATGAGCTGCCCAAAAAGGCAAAATCAACTTCTCTGTTTTTGTGTGCGTTTATGTGGATTTTTTATTTATTTTTTTACAAACAAGGCAGTGTAACCAGTGTGATTGACTCAAGGGAGTTCACATTATCAATCTCTGGGGTTGATTTGCTCGGGAATCTGCGAGAACAGAATTAATTGCAGCGTCCATTCGTCTATGGGTGTATTCAGACCAGAAAAGTCCTTAAGTCCGCTTGTTTGGTCTGGACCAAAAGCGGACAATTATTTTCCTGTTTGGTGCGGTTCATGATCTGCATTACTTCATATTTTGGCGTTATTAGATGCAAGATATTTACAAGCTTTAAGAGCAGCTCATTCAACGGAGGTTCCGCAACGCTGTTTCTAATTTTGGAACAGCCTCGTCAATTGCGTGCAGTCGAAGGAGCTGTTGCGCGTGCCCCGCCCCACAACATGCTGACTGCAGCGTGGCTAAACAGAATACGGAGAATTATGATTGTTGTTTTTACACAGTGTGGGGGAAAATATTCGGTTTTAAAAATACCATGCTACATGTTTAAAAAGCCTCAATTGAAAGCTGTGGCCGTCACAGTTACAAAACTGAAATTACTTTGCGGCCCACTAAATGTCTTTGACCGCGGCCCAATGGTTAAGAATCACTGGTCTAGAGCAGTATAGACTTTAGACTGTATCGTAGCTGCTGGCGTCAAGCTCTCTCATGTAAGCAGGTTTTCCGATCACAAATTGATCAATGACAAAATTATGCCATTAAACAAGCGGGGTGGACATGCCACGAAATATTGTCACTGTGGGGTGCGCGAGAGGGGGGTGGGTGGCGGTTGTGCGCGTCGTGCGCGTCTTCCAAGTTTAAACCTCCACGATCACAAGCAGATCGATTATTATTGTATTAAATTTAATTTAAAGCCTCCACTATCACAATTTGATGCCTCTTCAGCATTCAGCCACTAACGGTGACGGCCGAGATACTCTGACGGCATTTTCATCACGGAGGTAGTTATTGACTTCCGAAGACAGCCTGCCAAAAAATCTGAGTTTTTTCGGGCCTCTACTTTGTTTACAAGTGTCTCCAGCTCACATCATTGTTTTTTTATTTGTGCCTCATGCGTTATAATGTGACTATCTTATCATGCATCATAATCATTCCTACCCGCAAGCCCTGTTTATACCAATTTGCATATTCTGATACTAATTTCCGCATTGATTGAGATGAATGAAAGGAATGTGCTTGGATTCGTACGTACGCACAGATTCGTACATCTGGATTTTTTTATGCGTGCAACGTTTTCTGGATATGGACGTACGCCGTGTTTTAGTATGAAAGCCACGCAAGTCTCGGTACATGAGGCCCCTGGATTCCAGAACTGAGTGGGGGCTGTCTGTGGAGGTGAGACAAACCGTTTCTTGGTCAACCAACCCCCACTTTGGCGTGCCCACTGCCCAGGACAAAGAAATTAAGTTCCTTTGTCCTTGATGACGTTGTGAAACGTACAACCCGCCGATAATTGTTGCACAACCTATCATTGGAGCTTTCTTTTTTTTCTTTTTTTTTTCTTCTATTTTTTTTCTTTTCTTTTTTTTCTTTTTCTCTAAAGAGCTCAGTATTGTTCATTCGGTAATGTCATCATAATTGCTCTTTATTTATTTTATTTTTATTTATTTATTTTTTAAATATATATATATATATATATATACATATATATATATATATTTATTTTTTTTGTATGTCGGTGAGTATGTGTATGTGCGTGCGTGCGTGCGTGTATTTGTTAGCTCACCAAAAACCTATTAGAAAAAAATCCCATACCGTTCACCTAAACCGAACACCGCCGTCAGGAGACCCGAGGGGACCAAAGAAAACCAAGGAAGGTGAAATCCAGCACCGACCAGACACCACCCACCGGGCCACCCACCAGAATTCTTCCCCAACCCCAGAAACATCTAAATTCCAACAAATCCAAAAAAAAATAAAAAATCAGGGAGACCTCAAGAGACCGAAGGAGAGACTGAGGAAAGGAAGGAAGGACAGACGAAGCCGAGTGAGATCCACAGACACCAGCCTCCACCGATTCAATGACCTGAGGAGGAAGCAGATTGTGTCTGAGTTTCGATAGATGCTGGTGTGGTGGATCTGGCATGCATGAAAATCTCCACCAAAGAGGGGAGCCGTCGACCCCTGCCAGGACAGAGCAAGCGCAACAGCTCAGGGCCCCCCAGGCCGCGGCAGCGCCAAAGGACGACCCCCGGGCCCCACCAGGGCCACCGGCCGGAGCGCAAACCCAGGAGCAGGAGCGCCCCCCACCCCAACATGGCCCGCGCCCCCGACCCAACGCAGCAGGACGGGGCACTGCAGGCCCGGCAGGCACCCCACCGGCCCCCAACCCCCGCACCCCGCACGACCCCCCCGCCCCCCATCCACCCCCGCCCACCCCAACCCAGCCCCAGCCGCCCCCAGGTCCCCAATCCCCCAGACACCCCCCCAACAAAGCCGCCCCCCCGACCAACCGGCAGCCCCCCGAACCCCGACCCCCAGCCCCCGGGGACCCCCCGCACCCAGGCACCGGCGCCGAAGAGGGGCCGGACAGCGGAGCGGAGAGGGCAGCCGCACCTACCCCACCCCCCGCATTGGAGCTTTCTGATACTTGAGACATCAGAAAATCCTAGAAGTCAGAAATTATACCCTTTTTTTAGACTATCCCTCGTCAACATTTTCTTTAACCAAGCACATTAATTTTATTAATATTAATGCTGCCAATCACAGACATCTTTAATGGCGTGATTGAGTTCCGGCAAGATTTGTTGTCCTAAATAATTGTATTGGGTTACTATATTAAATTGCAGCGCCTCAGGGATCGGATTCAACCTGTCATCAGTGTACCCGAAATATCACCGAATAAATATATACATTTTATTATATACTGTAAAGATTTGCTCAACTTTGAAATAAACAAAATAATGTCATCAGCAAATAATGCGATTCGATGTTCAGTAGGACAAACAGTTATACCAGCAAGATGAGGGTGAGAGCACACTGCACATTGCAAGAGACTCAATAGGGTTAGGGTTAGGGCCATCCATTTTCCACCGCTTACCCGAGGTTGGGTCGGAGGGGCAACAGCTTTTGCAGGGAAGCCCAGACCTCCCTTTCCCCAGCCAATTCGTTCAGCTCCTCCGGCGGGATCCCAAAGGAGGCATCCAAACCAGATGCCAAAGCCACCTCAGCTGGCTCCTCTCAATCTGGAGTAGCAGTCCCTCCCAGATGATTGAGCTTCTCACCCTCTCTCTATGGGAGAGTACTGTATTGTGGCCCTTGTTTTCTTCTTGTAATACAGTACTATCAAGAGGAAAATGAGAGCCACCAGACCCAAAAACAAAGAGCTGACAGTAATCATCAAGAAAGCCTGGGCTTCCAGGACCCCCAAGCAATACCACGGCGCATCAAGGCAGTGGTTAAGGCAAAGAGAATCCAACTATTGAAGATATACCGTTTTTAAAATACCATCTATACATCTTTTTTTCCCATGCAAAACACTGGGAACTATGCATAGTGATTGCTTCACATTATTCAAATTTTTTTACATCCTATTTTAATGGGTTTTATGAGCTGGAAGACCAAATAATGTAAAAATAAACAAATAAATACTTTAAATCACTTAAATTGTGGGCCCTAAATCTATAATCTATGAAAGTTTGACTTTTTGAATGGAATTACAGAAATTATGCAATTTTTTGAGCATATTCAAAATTTTTGACGAGCACCTGTATATTTTGCACTGAACTAAAATACAATATTTAACATTTACTTTGTGTCTGCAACACATCTGTGTCATTAGGAAGACCTTGAATTACTCACTGTTTGTTTTTCTCTTTGTAATCCCTACAGATCAAGCCTTTTTACAATTCTTTGGTGATGAATTTCTTCGACTGCTGCTGATCCGCTTTGTATTTTGTTCAGCTACATTGAGACTGCATAAAGTCTTTCGGGTAAGTCTCTGTACAATAATTTATTCTCACTAGGGGTGTAACAGTTCACAGAAGTCACGGTTCGGTACGTACTTCGGTTTTGGGTCATGGTTCGGTATAACGGGAAAAACAAAAAGTCCAAAAAGCTGAATTCTCGTAATTTTTTTCATTTATTTTTAGCAGACAGAACTGACAGTTTTTCCAACAGCGTCATTTAAAACTTTTAGATTTACCAAAGATAACTTGGCATAAGATGCAGATGCACATAAAAGTACTCAAGCATTATTTTCAAAATATTCCTTAAAGAAAAAGAAAAGAAAAAGCTTGTATTTATTGTCAGAGATAGCTGGAATGGGAGGTTCATACATCTCATTACTGTAGCGATAATTTATGTTGCCTTTTGGACGAATTAGTAATTTGATCAGTTTTGTCAGTTCGGGGCCAGAAGGAGGGAAAAGGGTGGGAGATAAACAGGAACAGAGGCAGAAGACGAGAGAGCGAACAATAGCTCGCGCCCGCTGTTTTAAAGATGTGGCGCGTGTTCAAGAAGGGAGGACCGACCCCTCCCTCTTTGACTCGACTAAACTCCAAGACTTTTTAAACTCCAAATTATTTAAAGAATTAATAACTAATAATTAAAATTTGGTCAGGCTGGCAAGCCAAGTTCTTCCAAGCAAAACATGTTATCGTTACACATATCGACTAATACTGCGGCACGGGGTAATTTCGTTCTTTGCGGAGTAACTAAGAACTCTCTTGAGGTTGAAATGCATATGACATTCTTTTCCAAACGCAAACAAAACATACATGGTGTGAAACATTCATTGCATTGCACAACTGTGCAGCAGGACGGGGCACTGCAGGCCCGCCAGGCACCCCACCGGTCCACAGCCCCCGCTCCCCCCATGACCCCCCCCCCCGCCCCCCATCCACCCCCGCCATCCACCCCAACCCAGCCCCAGCCGCTCCCAGGCCCCCAGACACCCCCCAACCCCAGACCCCCCTCCCCACGACCCCCCCCCCCCCACCAACCGGCAGCCCTCCAGCCCCCGGGGACCCCCCGCACCCAGGCATCGGCGCCGAAGAGGGGCCGGACAGCGGAGCGGAGAGGGCACCCGCGCCCACCCCCGCCGCGTGGAGGGACGGAACACCGGGGGCAAAAGGGGGGAGGACGGTCGGCACCCCCGAACCCCAGGCCCAGCGGGGAAAGGCCCCGGTCGTCACTCCAGCGTTCTTAGTGAAAGCTAACCCCTGGCGAACTCTACCCCTAAACCTTGAATGTGACCCCACCCAGTGTATATACAAGTGAGTGTGTGTGTGGTGCATTAAAATTGGGAGCAGGTGAACCGGAGCAGAGGGAAATTATATCCCCACGCTCCGATCCACCCGCCTCCCAGGCATGTCAGTGAGTGTATGTGGTGCATTAAAAAAATTAATGGGGGGGGGGCGCGGCGGAGACACGGACAGGGGACCGTAGCACTGCTCTATACTGCGGTCTGCCCCATCGGATGGCACCCCCCCCCACACACACAGTAATGTGGTGCATTAAAATTGGAGGGGAGTTGTAGGGCGAAGACGGTGTTTCCACCCTACCCCACCCCCCCCAAAGTGTGTTATGTGCCCTATATGTCTATAAAAGTGTATTGTGCAAACCTAGTGCAGTGAGGTAAGAGGAGCGACCAGCGGGGCCCCCCCAAACCGGGCGGGGGCAGGAGGCGCACCCGCCCACCAAACCCCCGCTCACCCCACCGGGACCCTGGCGGGCATATGGGACCAGCCCGGCGATAGGGCTCGCCCCCCCCCGGATACTGGGGCCCGCCCCCCCCCGGATACTGGGGCCCGCTCGAGGTGCCAGGAGGTCGACCGGAGCGGGGCGGGCACAACACCAAACCCAACCAACCCCCCGGCCCCCGGAGCGCCGAGACCCGGGCCACGGATGGAGCCCCCGGCCCAGGGGAGGGGAAGGAAGGCGGACAGGGGAGGGGGAAGGGAGGGGGGAAAGGAGACGACAAGAAGGGCAAACGTTTCTAAAACTGAAAAACACACGTGTTTTCATGTATTTATTGAAAAACATACGTAGTATCCGTGGGAGGGGATAAGTGGCTGCCCGTGTTGTTGAGTTCCAGGTGACGACAGACAGGATGCTGTGTGTGACGTAGTCAATCCCAGAAGTCAATGTGGCACATATTTTCAGCCTATCAGCGAGGCACAATGCGAAAAAAGTTTTTTAAAAAAATCAACTTTGGCGAATATGCAGATTTTTGCTGCACCGCACTATGTCCTCCCACTGCTCCAAACGCGTCCTCCACGCCGTCCCACGCACTTTCGCGCCCGTCCGCAATAAATTGACTATACGGATTTGCGCCGCTTTTGGTGACTTGTGTAGATAAATCTGACGTTAGTAGATTGTTTTCTTCTCGTATGGTAGCCTGGCAGGTTATTTAACATGGGGTTTTGACAGTTGCCGTCATATTTTCGCAACCGGATCGTTCCGGTCCTGAATCTTTTACCGGAACATAGTACCGGACCGTTCCGGCCAACTTTCACCCCTGCTAGTCACAGACCAAAAAAGCCTAAACACAATTTAAGAGGTTCTACAAGGAACTTTACACCTCTCAGAAAAGTGGTGATGTGAAGATGGCAGACAATTTTCAGAATCTTGAGTTGCCGGCCCTAAGCAAACAAGACATGTCCGGTCTTGAGTTGAATTGATTTAGCTCTGAAGAGTCCGCCCGTTTCTCTCGCAGGCCAACACGGATTCATGCTTTTATTTCATGTCGCTTAGATTACTGTAATGCTCTGCTCTCTGGTCTTCCTAAAAATAATATTCCAAGCCTAAAAATACTTCAGAATTCAGCCGCACATGTGCGGACGGAGACCAGAGGGTGGGAGCATATTACACCAGCTTTGATTTTGCCTTTTATTCTGCTTGCTTTTAGCGTTTTTAACTGTTTTTATTTGGTTGTAAATTTTTAGCTCCAGTGTTTCCTCATGGGGAGGGATGGCTGGTCTTCTCCTGTGGGCGGTCGTCCTGGGGGACTGTGGCGCGCTTCACTCTGTGTGGGGTGCGCCACGGTCAATCTGGGCCGGTCTCTAGGATGACATTGCTCCCTGTGGTGGTGGGCCATCATCCCTCAGTGTGGATGAGCTCCTCCTGGGCGCCTTTTCTCTGTGATATTTTCTCCACTGGCAGTCGCTCTGAGGGGCAACGCGGGCCTTACAGGTATAGCTAGGGGGGCCAGATGCAGAAATTGTCTATGCATGACCTGGTCTGACCCATCCCAAGAGCACTGGGGATTATCTCGAATTTTGGCAAATTTTCAGGTTACAAAATCAACCTCCCAAAGAGATCACTATTCCCGGTTAATGACTTAGCTCAACAGATGTCATTTGGGTGCTATCCATTGAAGGTGTCAGCTAATTCTTTATCTTTTATTATTTATATTTATATTTAGGAATAACTGACACGTAGGTAAGGTGACTTATTTAAGCTAAATTTTAAGATGGCTTTGGATAAGGCTGCCTGTCGTTGGCTGGCAGACTTAATTCTGTTAAGATGACAATTATGCCCAGGTTCCTATTCATGTTTCAAACGGGTATCTGAATTTATCCCAAAATCTTTTTTGAACTCTTTTACTGCCAAAAACGTTAAATAACGTTTAGTAAAATCCTACGGAGGGGTGCCAAAGACGTTAAAAGACGTTCACTATGTTTTTTTGTTTTGTTTTTGGAAACGGGTGGAAGAAAGCCTTGGCCAGCTGTGCTGAAAGTATCAAGCAGATCTAGTTATAATGACTATTTTTGGCCCCTAGATGACAGCGATGACTCTTTGGACAAGATTGGGTAGGCGTCAGTAGAAGACATGAGGCGGAGCTTGAGTGTTGAGGGGAGAGTGTCTAATGAAGCGAAAATGGCGACCGGTTGCAAGCAGCTCACGCTTGAGCATTTTTTTCAAAGACGAAAAGCATCGACCAATGCTAAAGAGCACATTGATGACGACGATGATGATGATGGTGACTCCAAGCTTGACGCCGAAGTTGGAAGCGTTGACGCGGCGACTATGACCACGTCATAAAGCCTCACCGGCTAGCGATGCTAACGCCGGAAAACGCGGAGCACAACCGAGCACTTCTGCACAGAAGGACGTTCAATCGGACGATGAAGAGTCCCCCGAGTCCAATGCATATTCATCGGAGGAGTGGGTACAGTCTGATCACGGAGAAGACACTGGTTCTGGACTACGATACCACCATGAATGGAGTGGATAAGATGGATCAGAACATCTACCACCCGGTATAGGAACTGAAGGACATGAGGAAGCCAGACGTAGCACCACCGTAACGTAACCGTATCATGATCCTGATAGTAGACTTGATGGCAACATGGCCAAACACACACTGCAGTATATACTTGCTATTCCCCGGAAAAAAAGGCCGGTAAGAAAGTGTAGCGTCTGCACGCGAAGGGGCAATCGCAGTGAAACTAATCTGTTGTGCAAATCCTGCTGCGTCTCCTTGCACGCAGGGGAGTGTTACACAAAAAGAAAAACTGTAGTTGAAACATCCACATAATTGTAAATAGTACCACAGTTGCACACATTTGTAAATAGTTTGCCAAATTTTTGTGTCAAATTGTTACACTGTTGAATGTAAATAAACGTATTTTGCTATCAAAAAACACTTTTTCATTGTTGGTGGTAGTGTTTTACATAAGTAAAGCACTGTTTAGATGTTTGTGGCATCATTCATGGGAAAAAAAAGGTGTCAAATTTGATTAGATCACTTGGAAAACAACCTTTGTTGAGCCCAGGTACCTATTTTATATTAGAAAACCACAAACTAAACAATAATAAATCATCATCATCATCATCATCATCTATCACTGCTCCTGCATTGGGGCTCATGTCCCGTCCAGTTGCGTAGAGCCAATCAGGTGAGCCAGGCCCCTCCAATACTGGCGGTCTTGTGCCAGCAGGGCTGTATCCTTCATGGTAACTCCGTGTTGTTGGAGGTCGTCCGCTATGATGTCTAGCCAACGGGTGCGGGGCTTTCCTCGTGGTCGTCTCCAGCCTGCAGCCTTTGGGTCAAACTTGAGAATGGCTCTTGTCGGGTGGTCAGGGGTAAGGCGAAGAACATGGCCGAACCAGCGGATGCGGCGTTGTGCAACCAGGCGGGATGCTGGTTTGTGCGGGCTCTAAACGCTTCGTTGGAGATTGGCTGGGGCCACCTGATGTTCTCGATGGTTCTGAGAGCCCTACTGTCAAAGCCATCTATTCTTGTGGCCAAGGTCTTACTTAAGGGTTATGTTTCAGAGCCATAAAGAAGAATGGAGAGTACGGCGGTGTTATAGATTTGGAGCTTCGTCATGTGTGAGATGGTTTGGTGCGGCCAGAGTGGTTTCCCAAGGGACTGCAGGGCGGCGGCCACTTCTAATGGCTGGGAGAGCACGGGTCAGCAAGATCTTTGTAAACAGCTTGCCAGGGATGGAGAGCAGAGTGATGCCTCTGTGGTTCCCACAGACAAGCCTGTCACCTTTGTGTTTCCAGAAGGGCAGGATGACCCCTTTGGTCTAGTCGCTGGGGAGGCGCTCTGTTTTCCACACCTTGTTGAAGATGTGGGTCTGCCACTCTACAGTGCCATTACCACCTGACTTTAACATCTCTGCAGATATGGAGCAAATTCCGGGGGCTCTCCTGTTGTTCAGTTTTTTCAGAGCGTCTCTGACCTCCTTGGGTGTTATGAGGTTCGTGTTACAGGCATGGTTGGGGGTTGTGTCTGCAGCAGCTGGGATGATGGAGGGAGCAAGGGTGGCGTTGTGCTGCAGAATGAGGCAGAAGTTCTCTTTCCAGCGTTGAAGGCAGTTTGTCTCTGTTGTGATGAGGTTGCCGTCAGTGTCTTTAATCAGGGCTGACTTGATGTGGGGGCCATTGCGAGCTTGGCGGCGTAGATTGTAAACACAGCTCAGGTTGTTATTGTTGGCTGCGGACTCTAGGTGTTCGGCCTCGGCTTGCCAGAACCACTCCCTGTCCTCTGCAGTCACCTCATTTTGCACGTGGTTTAGTCGGCGGTAGTCTGTCAGGTCGCCTCGGAGTCATGCCTCGCAATGGTGTTAAGCGTCCTCTCAGATATCCATGGCTTTTTGGGTGATAGTGTGCCTCTGAAAACCTTCTGGGCTGACTGAAAGACACTTTCTCTAAAGGTCTCCCAGTCGCTCGTTTGGTCCAGAGCCAGGGCGTCGAAGGTGCGGCGGATGGAATTGCTGAAGTCCATGGCGATGTTGGGGTTTCTGAGGGCAGAGGAGTTGAGGCGAGACTGAGTCTAGGTTTGCTGGTTGGCTCGAAGCTTTTGCCTAAGCTGAGCCACCAGGAGACGATGGTCTGTGTTGCCAAGCTCAGCTCCACGGTATACCCGGTGACTTCCTTTTTATTTTTTTTATTTTTTTTTCTATAAAGAGCTCAGTATTGTTCATTCGGAAATGTCATCATCATTGCTCTTTATTTATTTTTTATATATAGTTTTTATTTTTTATATATATATATATATATATATATATATATTTATTTTTTTTTTGTATGTGGGTGAGTATGTGTATGTGCGTGCGTGCGTGCGTGCGTGTGTGCGTGCGTGCGTGCGTGTGTGTATTTGTTAGCTCACCAAAAACCTATTAGAAAAAATCCCATACCGTTCACCTAAACCGAACACCGCCGTCAGGAGACCCGAGGGGACCAAAGAAAACCAAGGAAGGTGAAATCCAGCACCGACCAGACACCCCCCACCGGGCCACCCACCAGAATTCTTCCCCAACCCAAGAAACATCTAAATTCCAACAAATCCCCCCAAAAAATTAAAAAAATCAGGGAGACCTCAAGAGACCGAAGGAGAGACTGAGGGAAGGAAGGAAGGACAGACGAAGCCGAGTGAGATCCACAGACACCAACCCGCAAGTAATTTGCTTTGGTTTGTCGAAGTTGGTCTCTTGTCGGTCGGTCAGTCAGGTCAGTCACCTCTGATTTAAGCTTATGAATTTTGTCAGCAGCGCTTCTCAGCAGTCTTTCTTGCTCTCCATTTGTGTCCTCGGCGGATGTGAGAGCTTGTGTTAACTCACCAATCTTTTGAGGGTATCCCTGTCTGAGTTGTCAGCCTGCACGGTGCATGCGTCTTCCAACTGTGCTTTAACGCCACCTAGTTGGATCTCAACAACCTCCGCTCGGTCGTTGGTGGCTTCCAGCTGCGCCGCTGCTTCACGGTTCTGCTGTCGGGCCACTTTGCGCTGGTGTTTCAACTGGCAATCCTCCGCATCGCTCAACTTCAGCTGCGCAACAAGATTCACTGTTAGACATCCGAGCATTCGAATGAGTGAATTATCTTGTGGGGCGGTTGTTGCAGCTTTGCCCATGAGCTGCGCGAGGTTACTGTTAAGTGTATCAACATTTGCATATTTAACAGAGTCCGCATATCGCGGTAAGATATTCTTAGTCAGCGTCTGAACGAGCAGTGCCAGGGAGTCAAGGCTCTCACATGGGCTGGGAGCTTCTCGTAATGCAGCCATGTTGTCAACAATGAACTTTTTTTTTTGTATTATTTTTTATTAGACGATTAAACTTTTACTAGCGTTTAGTGGTTAATCAGCTAGGCGTACACGGCTACCTAACTACCGCTATCAAGTGTTATCGTCAACAATACACACTGGGTTCAAGCTGTCAGAAAGGAAACAGATAAACGAAAGAGAATATTTGCAGCAAGTTGCGAGAAATCTATCCCAAGTTTATCTAAATTCAATTTCATTCACTCACTCATTTAAAAGCTGAAATAAAAGTTAAAATTAAAATTGAATTAAATAAACAAAAACCGGAAGGGTAAAAAAATTAAAATGGATCAATAATCTTAGCTAGCTGGAGTGTTAGCACAGTATGCACAGTATCTCTTATGGATTTGGTTAAGACTAAACTGTAAAACTGTACAAAAATATTAGGGCTGAATCCCTAATATATCAATTGGAACTCACAACCTTCTTAATTAACTATAAAACAAAGATAGACAAACAGGGGGAAAATTAAAATAATGAAAACAATAGAATGGCGGAGAGCCAGACAAAATAGACAAACCAGACAGCAACAAAATATTAAAAAGGGAATGATTTGTCTAGACTAGTGCTAGGGAAGCAGAAGTAGGAGAAAGCTAGAGGAAAGTAACTCACAACAGTGCAAATACTTATTTTAATATGCTTAACCAACAGTGTATATTGTTTATGCAAGCAAGCTAACGCTCTTTACAAATGAGCTAACACGGGTGTAAACCTTGCGTTGCTTTTCCTCAACCGTGGACCTATTAATGTAAATAGCTAGCGCGTAGCTACGCTATACGTCATAGGAGGCTAGAACGCGATCGGTTATTAATATAGTAATTAAACACAAGCAGTCAACTAGCCCACGAATGTGTTTAATCGGCGTAGATAATTGTTATTATCTAGCGAGTCCCACGGTAGCTAAAGCCACTCGGGGGGAGAGGGAGGCTCGACAGTATGCGAGTATAAGAGTATGCCCCCTGTAAAGGTTTAAAAATTGGTAAAAATCGGACATTAAAAAATGTGTTGCTCACTTCCTGTTCATTTAGGCATATGGGTCCAAGAAACTTTTTTGTAGGTCTACAGTTGTGCAGTGGTAAAAATGACACGTTGAGTACTTGGCTCAATAGAACTTTTACAGATTATCAGTGGCAGATATTTTACATATTTTTGCTGGACTGTTGCCAATTCACCATGTAAAAATTTCAAGTTAACATGAAACACATAAATAAGCAACACACACGAACAAACAAATGCAAGCTTCGGTCAGTCGGTCTTCAGCAAACAGGCTTCCCTCTGAGAAACACTGACAGATGAAAAAAACACGTCCATCGTTTATGACATTTATGTTTTTTTCAAGTTTCTCATCATTCGCCATTTATCAGCAAAAATGGTTTGTCAGCGCCGGACCGACGGACAGCCCGTCACTCCCAACGAACTGCCCACCTCTGCAAGATAATAGACAAAAATACTACCATTCTTCTCTAGGGAGGAAATTGATGGATGTTTCTCTTTTTGTACTTCGCAGGAGGCACAGAGCTTCCCTGAGTCATATCCTGAGCTCCCTAAACAAGACATGGTGGAGAACATCATTCTGCAGAAACGTATTTTGAAGATGGCAACACTTCTGGATGTGCAGAATATGTTTTGGGATGATACAGTGGAATCCTACTGATTTTGTTGTCCAGGACCAAATAGCTTGTGTGGAAAAGCCTACACATTTACTCATATGCCACAACTTTAGTAGCATTTTATTCATTTTTTGTTATTGTTTATAAAATGGTTGTCTAATATCGTGGATTGTTTTTTTTTTAGCAAATATTACTGAAAAAAAGAAGAAACCCTCAGAAGGGACTACAGATCGGGGGAGTCCCCCTTCCAACGATGACAAGGCTGCAATGGATGCAGAGTGGGCAACATTTGTTTGTTTTTTTACATTTTATTGCAAGATCAACATACATAGTGCAAATAGAACACGGTCAACATACTTTTTTTTTATGCAGTCAAAACCCCAAACAACTCACCTAAATCAACATAAAAACCTCAAAATAAAATTAGAAAAACACTAATAAAGCATGTTTAGAGGTGAAAGTGTAAAGACACATACACAATACCTCCATACATAAACACAGCTATATTTGCTGCCCACGTAAAATAGTAGTGGGGGGCGGCATGAGCGAAAATAACCCAATGATATACCAGTATAGCACCTCATTGAGTGACAGTCTTTCGTAATATTGAAGCAGGATCTTCCATTAATTGTAGAATCTATCAGGATACCCTATTAGAGTGAATTTAATTTTCTCCAACATCAGGGGAAATAAAGCATCATGCAGCTACATTTTAAAGGTGGGTGGTTGTGGTGATTTCCATGAGAGAAGAATTCGCCTTGTGCAATTAAGGTGGCAAAGGCAATTACAACTTTGTCAGAAGCTCTAACAAAAATGGCTGTATGGATCAATGTTTATGCCTAGAATATCGGATATGGATTTAAAAAAAAGAACTCCATTAATGAACCAATTTGGGACAAGACGAAAACATCTGAATTAGATAACAAGGGGACTGGGAGCACCTATCACAAGTGTCATCAACTGTGCCTGGCAATGTTCTCGAGACTTTATGTTTGCTTTAATGAAGTCTGTGAAGTACTTTGAATTGATTAAGTGACAACCTCGCACAGCTAGAGGAAAAACAGAGTGGGCAAAATTCAACACAAAATGTGGTGCTATACAATATTAGCGGAACCACGTGAGAGTCAATTTAATGAGATAAGACTGTAGGACGACGCCCTCCTCCAAACCCGGTCCAGTTGGTCAGTGCAGAATTCTTAATAGCAACGTTTCCGGAAAGATGGTCCACCTCAGATATTGTTGACACTTGGTGCAGAATCTGTACAGCAGCATTAGAATCGGTCAGATTATTATTATTATTATTTTTGTTTTGTTTATTCGGTAATCTTACTAATTGTTTTCTTTTTTTGTGTGTGTGAGTGCGTGTGTTTGTGAGTGTACGCATATGTGCGTGCATGTGAGTTTGTGCTCATTAATTTACCTGAAACTGCTTAAAAATCCCATACCCTTCACCTTAACCTTAACACTTCAGAGTCCCGCCAGTCGTGAAGTTGTCAGGAGACCAGAGGAAGGATCAAAGAAAAGAAAGATGAAACAAAGTGAAATCCAGCACCAACCAGACACCACCTACTACCCACAAAGTTGCTAGAATCTTTCACCAACCCCAGAAACATCTCAATTCCAACAAATTAGGGAGACCTCATGAGACCAGAGGTAAGACTAAAGAAAACAAAATAATCGGTCAGATTCATCATCACCTAGCAGCCTGCCCAAGCAGGGAAGGATGGGGAGGAGAGAGAAGAAGCCATAGCATTCTCCATTCTCAGAAAAACCTTTGATTTAATATTTGAACATAAGAAAAATTGTAATGATAAACAAAATCACAAATAATACTCACAGAACATAGATGCTAATTAATCTGCCATACAGCTAATTAGGAAGACTATATTTACAGGGCCAGCTCACCCATTAGGCAAGATAGGCAAGTGCTCTAAGGGCCAGCAGAAATCGGGTGAAAATTCCCTTTCAATTGAATTATATTCAAACAAATTATTATTATTTTATTTCCAAAAAGGAGTAAATTTAAAATTTAAACAAATTGGCAAAACGATTCATTACAAATCAGCGTTTATGCCCAGGCAGATTCCAATTTAAAGCAAGGTCCAATTAATTTGATTACAAATGATAACAGCAAATACTCCTCTGGCCGATTGATATGCAGCTTGCTTTCAGGGGGGGGAATTTATTGATGTGACCCAGAGAACTTTAAAACATGTTAGAATGATCCAAATTGTCCAGAGCACAGGAAAGAGAAATAGAGGAGGTGATGTTGCTCTTCTTGGTTTGTCCAATTAGATGTTGCAACAGAAAGTAACCCGCATGGTTTGTTTGACAGTAACGACACAGTCATGTCCCTTTTATATTTAAAATCGGATCTTATAAATTAAGGCAATGTTTAAAATGATGCTATTCGACTCCATTTGTAAGCATATTTAATGCTATCTATACAGCAGAAGACTTTGATAAGATTTGGAAAAGACTCTTGTAAAACTACTACATCACACTAGCTCACATCATAAGAGATTTTAGTCTTTAGCTAAGTACCAGACTGAAATTTTACAAAAACTGAATTTTGTAGTCACTAATTGAAAGACTACAAGTAAATTCTTCATGCATTTGTTTTACCCACAATGCAAATTTTCCCCTTTATGCTTTTAGTAGAAACCTACAAAATACAGAAGCACAAGGTGTTTGCTACAAGCTGCCTATAGTGTATTCAGTAGTTTGTGGGAATAAAAGTAAAAACAAGAAGAAGAGTGAATTCAGCAGCAGAAAAAAAACTAAACGAGTGAATTCAGCAGAATATGAGCATGGCTCAAATTATAAAATATGTATGTATATAATAGGAGGGTTGCAATCACGTGATTCCGGCTGTGCGCAAAATTCAACTGGGGGTCAGAAAGTAGGGAACACCCATTGAAAATGATGAAAAGCGACTATGCAAAAGCTTTGGGTGAGCTTGGACGTAGCCGATACGCTCTAAAAATAGTAAAATATGTCTGATATGATCCTGAGGAAAAGAGATTTTTCCGAACTTGTGTCGGATTTGCCTGGTGTGGAGGCAATCAACATCACGAACTACCTCGTCTTCCAGACATCGTACTACACTGCGAGCACAAAACTTTTTCTCAGCTTGTTCCTATGGGCAAATTACTTCCTGCCCCCCATCTGTGACGGCACATGAAATCCACCTATATATACATAACTATTATATTGTATAAAAACATTTTTATCAGCATTTAAATAAATAGTTCCAGCGAAGAGTCGATCCCACGCATTATGCATAATCAGCGTGGGAGGCTAAACCGCTGAGCTAACAGCGGGTGACTTGTTCAACAAATAAGCAGGAGAGAGTGTTAAATAGGGATGAACCGGATATCCGTACAACACGAGTATCTGGTAATTCATTTTCTACGGATACGAACATAACCCGGATATAATTCCTTATTATTGTATATTGCTCTAGCGAGTTGCCACCCGTCCAGTTTTTCCCAGAATTTTTCTTTTTTTACTAGCTGTCCTGGGAAAATAAAAATCTCTTCCAGGACACAATTTGTCCCGTTTTTTAAGAAGAATGCCAAAAGCTAATTTAATTTCCTTAATTCTGTAGTCTAAAAATATCCCCTGCGCTACTGTGTAACGCGTTGTTACCGAGTGTGCCACCGACAGCACATAACTCCGTTTGTGCTATCTAAAAAAAATTCAATGGTGTCTGAAAGCTAAGCCCTTGTGCTTTACAAAAAAAGTAATGTCATTACAGTAATTTCAGTCCTCTTCTCACAATACACGTTGCCATGTCGTGTTTGTATCTTATTGTTTTTTTTGTGTGTATGCCTTGTTTGTAGTTTACAGTGTGTGTGACTAGCTAAATAAAGAACATTACTCTAAATTCAGTTTGTTTTGTGATGAGGGACATACATTGCATTACAGTCTTTCTGTCTCGGGGGGTTCAGCTTTTATATACATTTGAACATAAAGTGGCACGTCCAAAATTATTCATAACTTTCTCCTAAAAAATCACTTGAAAAGCCTTTATTGGCTATTACAACAAATAAAACGCATCATATATTTGCTGATCAGCTTATTGCATGACTCTGCTGATATTTTTGCTCATTCATCTTTAGCAATGAGGTCTTCTCATCATCACCCTGATATTTAGTTCCCTCCCCAAATTTTCAACTGATTTCAAGTCTGGACTGTCTGGGCCACTGCAAAACAATATTTTCGTCGGCGAACCATTTCCTAACCACTTTTGCTGTGTGTTTTGGGATTTTGTCATGCTAAAATGTCCACAAATTCAAAATTTGCCAGGGTTATGAATAATTTCAGGCTTGACTGTTAAGTGCCCAAGCTTGGTCAGGTGTCCCTTTTTTTCACAAATCCAAGGTGGCAACCCTAGCTCTAGCGCTCCTCTCTCACTTCAGGCCGCTTCTTTTTTTCTCGCTCTCTTTTCTCCGTGACGTAAGCCAGTCAGTCGCACACAGCCCCTGCTCTGTCCATCCTCCACTCCCCTACACCACAGAGCACAATCGGAGTGCTTCTCATTCTGCCCGCTTTTAAGTATCTCCTTAATTTTATTCAGCTCCCTGGTATTTTGGTTAATATGTCTGTCAAAGTTACTTAGTGAATTTGTTTTGTTACGTAACGTATTAGTACGTTGGCTGTGCTTTTAACGAGCACTCTGTTCATGACTCGGTGCAAATTAAACACACGCAGCGCTCTCTCTCTCTCTCTCTCTCTCTCTCTCTCATCGAAGAAATTGTAATCCTCGAAGTAATCCCCATTTTTAATAAATGTACCTGCAATCTGAATACATGGTTTTTTTTCTGTAACTGTAATGGAATACAGTTACATTTTCTTGTAATCTGATTACATAACGGCGGTAGATGTATTCTGTTACTCCACAAGCCTGCTTATGTGCATTTATTCTAAAAGACGCTATTGGCATAATGCCATTGAGTGGCGGCGCTAAACAAGGAAATAGTGACGATGTATTTGGATGCAAAAGATAATAAGTTATGCGACTTGCACTGTGTGCTAAGTGAGCATTTTGTGTGGCGGAAAGGATATACAGTAGATGCGTTGCACGTGTCCCCACTGATGCGTTGCACTTCACTGACGGGCAGCCCGCCGCCATTAGGCACTGGTGACTTGGACGTGTTTCGCGCCGGCCCGGATCCAGTTGCAGCGCCCGCACCAGCGACTCTGGACGTCCTTTGAAGGGAGCACGGAACCTCGCCTAGGCTAGCGTAGCGCGAATCCGGAGGGTCGGATGTCCTTCGTGGGGTCGCCAAATCTCGTTGAGTAGCATAGTAGAATAGGTTCTCAAAAATAAAGCGCTTGTGAAAAATTTGTATACTGGTTAATAATAGCCCTTTCAGTATCTCATAGATGTGCCAAATAAAAGGTGTTTAAATGTTTTACTTGTTGAACCTCTGCTCCACTCACCATATAAAATGTGTTGGGGTGGTTTTGTTAAAAAAATATATAAAAAATATTATTCTCATTAATAAAATGCCGAGGTATCGGATCGAGACTCAGAATCAGGCGATCTCAAAATGGGGTGACTCGGACTCTGGTCCAAAAAAGTGTGATCGGGACATCCCTAGTGCGCTGTTTCAACCCCTAGGTGTAATGTAAGTAGTATGTTAATAATGTCTAAGGCATGAAGTTCCATGCGGGCATGACGTTAAGATGAGTTTTGGAAAAAAAGGTGGGCCTTCTGTCAATATTTACAGAAGATCCATCAGTCCGTCAATGACGATGCCCACTTGAAATGATAGGAAACATTGACGGATGCCCATTTCTCTAAGGAATGACGTATGATGGATTAACGATTACAATGTCGTTCAGTTTGAAATATTGACGGATTGACGATGACGGAAAGGGCGTCCCGACTGTTGACGTTTGCCAAATGACGGACACTCAAAATTCTTTGGTTACTGCTGTGTACAAATAATTTGCTGTCAAATGTGTAATTTCTTATTATGGGAGGCGGGGTGGGTTTATCTTCACCAATAATCTAATTCATTTTTTGGGATCACAAACATAGTCGTTATATTTATTTGTGTACTGTTTTGGCTATTTTTGACAGGATTTATTTTTCTTTCCCATATGACAACCAAATACGAACACAGTCAATTTTCCCTTTCTTTTCTTTTTTTTTGCCACTCAACCGAGCTCCAAGTCTATAGCTCAAAGAAGAATATTTTCACCTATCACCACCACATGCCAGGAATTGGAGTTCTTTTAATGTTGGCCATCTGACACATCAAACAGAACTTTTTCTGTTATTTTTAGGAAATAAAGCACAGCGGCAACCATTCTGACATTGTATGTTCTGTGATTTTAAACACCATGTTGGGCATTGAGGACTGGAAGTGGAGAATATTGGATATTTAAATCTAGTTTAATAATCATTTTGTATGCTCAGATATGACTGTCATGCTTTCTGTGATATTAGTTTCTGAGATACAAATTGTTAATGACGGGTCCATAAGCATAAACATTTGTATAATATTTAGACAAAAGAATAACCATCTTTATTAACCGTTTTGTTAAATTCATACAGCACAACCTAAGTTCTGTGTACTGTATTAGTGTGTTGCTTCCAAGCTTTTGGAGTTTTGTGTGGTCTCATCCAATACATATTTGACTTGGTTGAGAGTAGCAAATTTGACTCGATAGTGAGAAAGAAAGAATCTTGGATCAAAAGCTTGGACCCATGAATTTTGGGTTCATAAGGGTCCATCACATAGTTTTTTTTAACAACAAAGAAAATAACTTTTGGTGAAAGATAATTAATCGTTTCTGAAGATTTACCTCTCTTTCACGCATGATTACCAGATGAATTTGTGTAAGTTCTACCTTATTTCTATTTCTTATTTCTACCTTATCCATAATGTGTTTGGTAATAGGCGAAGTGCGCATTGTGTTTGTGCGTGCATGAAAATATTTTTTTTGTGTGTTTTTTTTATGTTGACTACCAAATAAAGTAGTCGTTATTGTAATTTTGAATCATAGCGATTAGAATGCTGAATGTATGTGACTGGCAAAAGTAATGTGTCAAAAAAAAGAAAAATATATTGAGATATTCAAATTCTACACTTAATTCCCTTTAAAATTACATAATACATGGACGTACCTCAAGAATTGACATTACAGCAATTAAAATTTTGCCAGGTTGAAATCCCTAGTGTTGAAAAAAATGGGTTTAAAGTTTTGAGCCTTGCATCTTCTAAATGTCCAAAGCAACCAGTACCTTATGAAAAAAATATTGATCCCAAATTTTCAAGAACTGTTAAAAGATCACTGGAAAGTAAATTCCAACAGCAGGTAAGGACATCAACCGAGATTTGAACCCTTTAAAAGTTTCGGAAGTTTGACCTTTTTACAGATTAAATCAGCCTCAACTTTGAAGATCACACTGAGCTTACAATTCATCTTCTGAGGCATTAGCCAAAGTTTTTTTATTTTTTATTAATTAAAATATTATTTGCCATTTGGTATGGTCTGTGTGCCAAGTAAGTTTATTGTAAGTGTAACTTAACATGGATGTTATGTCTCAAATGCATTTAACACAGCCCCTCCCCCACAACGTAATACATAAGGAACACAATACTGTATTTACAAGTCACTCCATATGCACTGCATACATTTTGGGACAGGGAGGCTCACTTAGAAGGACCATCGTGATCATGTTTCATCTTCTAGATTCATATTTCATAGGTCATATTTGATATTAATTTCATCCCACTTAAAAAAGCATAAATGGAAAATTTGAGGTTATATTCTGCACCTCTGGCAGACGGTTCCTTTGTGACGCGTATATTAAGTGGCCTGTCATATTTCATTGACGCCCTCTCATGAAATTGACGACGTCAAGAAGTGTTCAAAGCATTTACAATACATTATTACCTACATAGCCTACATTACATACAAGGCATTGCCAGATTTCACGCTGTGGTGGGAGCTGCTGCTCGCATGTGTTTCACACTCCTCAGGACACTTAGTGCATCACATTAAATTAAAAGTAGAAATAGATCCCGGTATTGAAGATTTTCTCTGGATTACAAACCTTCGCCGCGGTATCTGGAAAGATGACGGCATTCGCTTCTGCTACAAGGTAGGATGCCGTTGTTGTGACGTGCATCATTCTGTTCACTTTTGTGCTGAATAGTCACATTATTACGACGACGTATTAGGGCCGCTTATAAATATATATATATATTTTTTTTAGAGGGCGGGGGCAATATTCAGAGAAAAAAAACTTGCAAATTTGCGAGTTTATAAATTGGCAAATTTGTGAATTTAAAAAGTGACAGATTTGCGAGAAAAAAACTCAGAAACATACGATAAATACACGTAGCGTAGCAATAGTCTAATGTAAGGATTTGTTGGTGGTCACTGTTTATAAAATAAAAAGGCAGGATGGAGACTGATTAATTATTTATTTAAACTTTACTCGTCATACATGGCAGCTAGATTGACAACACTTCCTGATCCCCTATCATCTGACTAACACTAACCAGTCAGAAGATAGCATACTTTAGGTAAATGCAAGTGAATGACGGAGAGCAGCAGATTAGACACATCAACTTAGCTACTTATACAAAAAAATACCAAAATGTATGAATGTGTAAATGATAATTCTGGAAACATAAATGTACAAGTAAAAACGAATTAACTTAAATGCTTGATCCTCAGGGTGTGGACCTTCGCAAAGCATGCAAGCGTCTTTGTCGCTGGCCGTACCCAACGCTTCAAAGAGCGAATGCTCAGTGATATGGTTAATCTCTGCTAAAGCAATTACTATCTCCTTATTTGAAAACCCGACCAAAAAGTATTGGCACAAACATCCGAGTAGTACGCTACGTGTATTTCTTGTAAGTTTCTGAGGTTTTTTTTGCAAATCTGCCACTTTATAACGTCGCAAATTTGACACTTAATAAAGTCTCAAATTTACGAGTTTTGTCTCGCAAATTTGCCACTTTATAAACTCGCAAATTTGTGAGTTTTTTTCTCTTGCTCCCGCCCTCTTAAAAATATATATATTTATATGTGGCCCTAATACGCCGTCGTACATTATGGTGTATTTGGACTTTTTTGGGGGTTGCTAGCCTATGACCATTTCTATAAATCATTTGAGTTGAATCATTCGAGGTTAGAATCGAGGAACTCCATGTTATTTTGAGGCAGGTTTCCGATTGCTGGAGCAGGTCACACATGCCTAACTGTACACCCTACAGCTTGTTGGCATTGTTTTAAACACTGTTTCCTAAACCTGGTCCTTGCAGATCACTATCCATCCTGTTTTCCAACACAGGTGAGGATCATTATTAGGCTTCTCCAGAGCTTGCTGATGAGCTGATCTTTGGAATCGCCTGTGTTGGAATAGGGAGACATAGAAAACAGGCTGTATAGTGTTCCCTGAGGAGCAGGGTTGGGAAACACTTGTTTAAAATGCTTTACACCTGAAGTGAACCTGAGGTGCACTTTGTGCCATGTTTAACTACTAATGGAATTTATATGCAAAAAAAGCTTTAACTTGACAGAAGAGTACACTTGTGAATCTCATTCTTTGTTCATTCTTCACAACTTCCTGAGAGAAAAGAAAGATCCAGACCAACACAAAAGACTAAAATTGTAAATTTCTTGAAGACATTCATTTTGTCAAAATCTTGAAACCGAGGTAACAGAGGCCAATTCAGTAAGCTAGAGGACATACTTTATGCAGTGAAACTAATGAAGTGACAGAACATGGGATAAACCCGACATAAATCATTTTCCAGTCACTTTCACATTTTGTTGGCGTCATAATTTGTATATTATTTCAGCATGTCACATCGGCGATTGATTCGCTGAGTGTTACACTCGCGTTGTGGCCAAATCAACAGAATTTGTGTTTTGTTTGTGTGGTATACACTACAGTTATCTTCAAAAGGATATTTAGAAGTAAATTGTTCCCGCCTCTACTTTCACACATCATTTAAATGTTTGTTTTTACTTTATCCCGTTTGTGTTGTGGCCATGTGGCCATTTTCACATAGTATATTAAGGGTAAGTTGTATCTTGTGATTTCTATTTCATGTCAAATATTGTGAAAATTTAACTTTAAAGAATATTGAACATATGTTAATGTATACAAGTAGCATGTTTGTTTTGATGATTGAGTGCCAAAGACTGGTTTATTCCCTCTTTTTCCAACACAATGATTGAATACACTTGAATGTGTAAGTTTGTTTGTTTTGCCAAATTAGACAAATTTAATAAACAAGTAAATGTGCCATTAGAAAAATTGTCTCCTGGTTTTTTTTTCTGCAGAAAAAAAAAAGAAAAGAAAAGAAAAATTGTCTCCTCGTTTTGAGAACCTGCACCTAAGGCCAAGCTATTGAGTTTTTCTAGATGACTAGATATAATCAGATTCGCCTCCGCACACAGCTTGGGTTCTGGTACTAATCCTCTTGAGATGGGTTGGACTCTCTTCCAATCTGGAATTGCCCACAGTAAGAGGCGCAGAGCAGGTGTGGGCATACTTATTGCCCCCCGGCTTGGCGTTGGGCTTCACTCCGGTAGACGAGAGGGTAGCCTCCTTCCACCTTCGAGTGGGGGGGATAAGCCCTGACTGTTGTTTGCACCGAACAGCAGCTCAGAGTACCCACCCTTTTTGGAGTCCTTTGAGGGTGTGCTGGAGAGCGCTCTCTGTAGGGACTCCCTCGTTCTGCTGCTGGACTTCAACGCTCACGTGGGGAACGACAGTGAGACCTGGAGGGGCGTGATTGGGAGGAACGGTCCCCCTGATCAGAACCCGAGCGGTGTTCTGTTCTTGGACTTCTCTGCACGCCACGGACTGTCCATAACGAACACCATGTTCAAACACAGGGGTGTCCATAGATGCACTTGGCACCAGGACACCCTAGGCCGCAGTTCGATGATCACTTTGTAGTCGCGTCATCGGATTTGTGGCCGCATGCGTTGGACACTCGGGTGAAGAGAGGGGCTATTACGTGCAGGGAAGCAGGTGGATTGGAGCGGGGGGATATAATTTCCCTCTGCTCCATCTCACCTGCTCCCAATTTTAATGCACTACACACACACACACACCCACACACACCCACACACACACACACACACTTGTATATATACTGGGTGGGGTCACATCCATGGTGTAGGAGTAGAGTTCGCCGGTCGGCGAGCTGGCGAACTCAGTAACAGGGTTAGCTTTCACTAAGTACGCTGGCGTGACGACCGGGACCTTTACCCGCCGGGCCTGGGGTTCAGGGGTGCTGCCCGTCTCCCGGTGCTCCCATCTTCCCTTCCGCCCCGCTCCGCTGTCCGGCCCCTCTCCTGCACCGATGTCTGGGTACGGGGGGTCCCCGGGTTTTGGGGGGCTGGCAGTGGTGGGGGTGGGGTCGGCGGCTTGGGTGGGGAGGGCGGATAGGCTGGGTGGTTTGGGTGCCTGGGGGTGGTGGGGGCTGGGTTGTGGTAGGTGGGGGTCGTGGGGGGAGCAGGGGCTGTGGGCCGGTGGGGTGGGTTGGGTTCCGGCCTCCTGGGTTTGCTCTCCGGCTGGTGGCCCCTGCGTGGGGTTGTGCTTGCTCTGTCGATGGCTAACCTCTTTGGTGGAGGTATTCATGCCAGATCCACCATACCAGCATCTACCGAAATTCAAGCACAATGTGCTTCTTCCTCTGGTCGTTGAATTGTTGGAGGCTGATGTCTGTGGATCTCACTCTGCTTCATCTATCCTTCCTTCCTTTTCTCAGTCTTTCCTTTGGTCTCTTGAGGTCTCTCTAATTAGTTGGAATTTAGATGTTTCTGGGGTTGGTGAAAGATTCTGGTTGGTAACCCGGTGGGTACTAGGTGATGTCTGGTCGGTGCTGGATTTTACTTTTCTTTCTTTTCTTTGATCCTTCCTCAGGTCTCCTGACAACTTCACGACTCTAGCAGGATTCTGAAGTATTCGGTTTAGGTGAGCGGTATAGGATTTTTTATAGGTTTTAGGTGAATTAATGAGCACACACACGCACATATGCACACACACACACGCACATCTTCACGCACATACAAAAAAAAAAGGGAAAGCTGCCTCAACCATGGAGGCGCGGAACATGGTCCATTCTGACTCAATGCCCCCCCCCCCCCCCCCCGGGACGAGAGAAACGTACTTATTTTTTGGGGGGAGAGAGAAAGCTCAGTATTGTTCATTCGGTAAGATTACCAATTCGACATGTCATCATCATTGCTCCCCCCCCCCCCAAAAAAGTACTTTTCCCTCGTCCCGGGGGGGGGGGGGGGGACATTGAGTCAGAGTGGACCATGTTCCGGCCTCCATGGTTGAGACAGCTGATTGGAGCTTTGACCGTAATGTAGTCGGTGCCTGTCCCTAACCCTAACCAATCCCCGAACCCAATGGACACCGGTAAGGGATGCCATCAAGCTGAAGGAGTCCTATCCGGCCCTTTTGGCCTGTGGGACTCCGTGGTGAGCTGACGGATACTGGCTGGCCAAGCGGAACGCGGCTTCAGTGGTCGCTGAGAAAAAAACTCAGGCTTGGAAGGAGTTCGGTGAAGCCATGGAAAACAACTTCCAGGTCCGGGTTAACAACAACAGCCATCGGTGCTGTTGACCTACAGGGTGCCGGTGGAAACTTGACTCCAGTTGGTCGAAGAAGGAGAGGGGGAAGGTGTGTTCAAAGGAAGAAAGAGAAGAGGAACACCAAGAGTCTAGGACTGAGAGTAGGGACTTTGAATGTTGGAACTATGACAGAAAAAGGTAGAGAGCTGGTTGACATGATGCAGAGGAGTAAGGTGGACATACTGTGTGTTCAGGAGACCAGGTGGAAAGGAAGCAAAGCGAGATGTTTAGGAGCAGAGTTCAAGTTGTTCTATCAAGGTGTAGATAGGAATAGAAATGGAGTAGGAGTTATCATGAAGGAGGAGTTTGTTAAGAATGTAATTGAGGTAAAAAGAGTGTCAGATAGAGTGATGAGCCTGAAGTTAGGAATCGAAGATGTGATATCAATGTTGTTAGTGGGTATGCACCACAGATAGGATGTGAGCTAGAGGAGAAGGAGAATTTTTGGTTGGACCTTGATGAATTATGCAAAACATCCCTAGAAGAGATAGAGTTGCCATTGGTGCAGACTTCAATGGACAATGGTGCTGTAAGTGTGACAGAGGAGTTCAAAGTGGAAGTGGGACTACATCAGTGATCAGCTCTGAGCCCCTTCTTGTTCGCTATGGTAAAGGACAGGATGACAGACGAGGTTAGACAGGAATCTTCATGGATTATGATGTTTGCTGATGACATTGTGATCTGTAGTAAAAGTATTGAACAGGTGAAAGAGAAGCTAGAGGCATGGAGGTTTGCCCTGGAAAGGAGGGGAACGAAGGTTAGCCGTAGCAAGACAGAGTATCTGTGTGTGAATGGGAGGGACCCAAGTGGAAGAGTGAGGTTACAGGGAGAAGAGACCAAGAAGGTGGAGAAGTATTTAGTGTTAACAGTCCAGAGCAATGGAGAGTGTGGAAAATAAGTGAAGAAAGGGTGGAGAAAAGTGTCAAGTGAGATGTGTGATGGAAGAGTTTCAGTTAAAATGAAAGGAAAGGTTTATAAAACTGTGGTGAGACCAGCGATGTTGTTTGGTCTGAAGACAGTGCCACTGAGGAAAAGACAGGAGGCAGAGCTGGGGGTGGCAGAGATGACGATGCTGAGGTTCTCTTTGGGAGTGACCAGGATGGATAGAATCAGGGATGAGTACATCAGAGGGACAGCACATGTTAGAGGCTTTGGAGATAAAGTCAGAGAGGCCAGACTGAGATGGCTTGGACATGACCAGAAGAGAGATAGTGAGTATATTGGCAGAAGGATGCTGAGTTTCCAAATACCAGGCAGGAGGTCTAGAGGAAGACCAAAGAGGTTTATGGATGTACTTAAAGAGAACATGAAGGTAGTGAGAGCAGAGGATGCAGGGGACAGGGTTAGATGAAGGCAACTGATTTGCTGTGGCGACCCCTGAAGGGAAAAGTCAAAAGGAAAAGAAGAAAAAGATATGGGGCAAGTTAATTCATAATAATTGCCCCCCATGCATTTCATGTGCCCCTCTTAAAGAGTAACTCGACACTAAATTAACTTTATTCTTGCTGATAAACTGTATAAACTAGTGTCTACAAATACTGTCTACATGACCTGGTAATTATTTGGACATTTTAGTGCATATTTGTTGAAAGCTTGAATTTGGGACAAAAACCGTGTGTTTTGTGCCATCTTAAGGTTAAACACTGAGATAAACACAATTTGGCTGTTTGTCCTCTCATTACACGAGAAGTTTTAAACTATGTCACTTGTGCCACATGTACCACCCACCGGCTAAGTCTCGTACACGCCTCCTTAGCAAGCGACTGTTGTCAATCACAGCCAGACCACTCCCAACACTCTTCCCACAGAATGACGGACCTTCTGTCAGTAATGCCCACTTTTTTGTCAGGCTCGCATCACACTCCATGCGTTAAGCCATGCCGACACCTATCTGTCGGCACAGCACACTGCCTAACACGCTTCCAAAGTCATTGTATGTGACACCAATTACTGTGATGGTTTCCTGAAATAAAATTCCAAACATATTAAAAATATGATCTTTGTAGTCCTGTCATCGGATTTGCGGCCGCATGTGTTGGACACTCGGGTGAAGAGAGGGGCGGAGCTGTCAACCGATCACCACCTGGTGGTGTGTTGGCTCCGATGGCGGGGTAAGATGCTGGTCCGACCAGGCAGACCCAAACGTATTGTGAGGGTCTGCTGGGAACGTCTGACAGAAAGAGTTTCAACACCCATCTCCGGCAGAACTTCTCCCTTGTCCCAGGGGAGCCGGTGGACATTGAGTCCGAGTGGACTATGTTCCATTGTTGAGGCGGCTGATCGGACCTGTGGCCGTAGGGTGGTTGGTGCCTGTCATGGCAGCAATCTTCGAACCCACTGGTAAACACCAGCAGTAAGGGATGCCGTCAAGCTAAAGAAGTTCTATCGGGCCGTTTTGGCCTGTGGGACTCCGGAGGCAGCTGACGGGTACTGGCTGTCCAAACGGAATGCAGCTTCAGGCAAAAACTCATGGGAGGAGTTCGTTGAGGCCATGGAAAACAACTTCCGGACGGCTTTGAAGAATTTCTGGTCCACCATCCGGCGTCTCAGGAGAGGAAAGCAGTGCACCATTAACACTATGTATAGTGGAGATGGGACATTGTGAAATCGGTGGGGAGAATACTTCGAAGACCTCCTCAATTCCATCCTTTGAGGAAGCAGGGTCTGGGGATTGCTGAGGTGGGCTCAACTATCTCTGGGGTCGAAGTCCGTCGGTAAGTCGAATCTCTGATTCAGGAGGAGCAGTGTGGTTTTCGCCCCAGCCGTGGAACAGTGAACCAGCTCTACACCCTCGGCAGGAACCTCAAGGGTGCATGTGAGTTCGCCAGTCCACATGTGCTTTGTGGACTTGAAGAAGAAGCGGTTTGACCGTGACTTGTGGGGAATGGGTCGGGATTACAGGGTACGGAGCCCCCTGATACAGGCTGTTTGGTCCCTCTACGACCGATGTCAGAGTTTGATCCGCATTAAGTCAAATTTGTTTCCAGTTAAGGTTGGACTCCGCCAAGGTTGCCCTTTGTCACAGATTCTGTTCATAATTTTTATGGACATAATTTCTATGCACAGCCGAGGCATTGAGGTGGTCCGGTTTGGTGGCCTCAACATTGCATGCTTTTTGTGGATGATCTAGTGCTGTTGGCTTCTTCAAGCGGTGATCTTCAACTCTCACTAGACCGTTTCGCAGCCGAGTGTGAAGCGATTGGGATGAAAATCAGCACAATCAAATCCGAGACCATGGCCCTCAGTCGGAAAAGGGTGGAGTCCCTTCTCAGGGTCAGGGATGAGATCCTGCCCCAAGTGGAGGAGTTCAAGGGCCTTGTTCACGAGTGAGGGTAGGTTGGAGCGGGAGATCGACAGGCGGATTGTTGCAGCGTCTGCAGTGATGTGGACTCTTTATCGGTCCATTGTGGTGAAGAAGGAGCTGAGTCGAAAGACAAAGCTCTCGATTTACCTGTTGATCTACGTTCCTACCGTCACCTACACGGCTTTAGATACAATCGCTGTCTTTTTGCAATAAAGACAACAACTCGCGTTTGTTATTAGTCAGGGTAACTCTTGTGCGCTTCTGCCTGTTGCATATCACGTGACCACCGTACTTGCCATGACACAACAGCGAATAAATCTCCGACTATTTATTGTGAATAAAACCCACAGATAGGATGTGAGCTGGAGGAGAAGGAGAACTTTTGGTTGGACCTTGATGAAATGTTACAGAGCATCCCTAGAAGAGATAGAGTTGTCATGTATGGGGACTGTAAGACAGTGGTGAGGTGTGCTGTAGGTGTGACGGAGGAGTTAAAGTAGAAGTGTGACTATAAAAGGGATCAGCTCTGAGCCCCTTCTTGTTCGCTACGGTAATGGACAGGATGACAGATGAGGTTAGACAGGAATTTCCATGGGCTATGTCTGCTGATGACATTGTGATCTGTAGTAAAAGTATTGAACAGGTGAAAGAGAAGCTAGAGGCGTGGAGGTTTGCCCTGGAAAGGAGGGGAATGAAGGTTAGTTAGGTGTGTGATGGAAGAGTTTCAGTTAAAATGAAAGGAAAGGTTTATAAAACTGTGGTGAGACCAGCGATGTTGTTTGGTCTGGAAACAGTGCCACTGAGGAAAAGACAGGAGGCAGAGCTGGAGGTGGCAGAGATGAAGATGCCGAGGTTCTCTTTGGGAGTGACCAGGGATGGATAGAATCAGGAATGAGTACATCAGAGGGACAGCACATGTTAGAGAATTTGGAGATAAAGTCAGAGAGGCCAGACTGAGATGGTTTGGACATGTCCAGAGGAGAGATAGCGAGTATATTGGCAGAAGGATGCTGAGTTCCCAAATGCCAGGCAGGAGGCTTAGAGGAAGACCAAAGAGGAGGTTTATGGTTGTAGTTAAAGAGGACATGAAGGTAGTTCGCGTGAGAGCAGAGGATGCAGAGGACAGGGTAAGCCGGAGGCAATTGATTCACTGTGGCGACCCCTGAAGGGAATAGCCAAAAAGTAAAGAAGAAGAAGAGTTGCAAGAGTGGCAACCCTAAAATGTCATGATTTGGGTTTGGTTGGTTTGGTTTTAGTTAGATTTAGTTAGTTAGTAATCAGGCATGAGTAGAGAGAGAGGAGGGGGGGGGGGGGTATGTGGGTGTCCGGACACATGCCCTTATGGCACTGATGCCCAAAGTGCCCCTTTGTCCTTTTTTTTTGTGGTGTGTGTGAAAGTCATTTTGCTGCCTTTTAAAACAAAAATTCAACAACATAAATTAAATTATTACGATATCTTTGGTTACGAGATCCCCGAAGGTGACGTCATACTACGAGACGCGCTTTTATTTGAAGACATTCGAAGCCAGGTTGCTCGCCGCTGCGCCTGCTGTCAGAAAGTTGGTCACTCCGTCTCACTCACAGTAAACAAAAGCCAAGATCATAGAGTGCACTGAGGACGCGGGGGACATGTTCAACTCAGTTTAATAAAGACCACGATCCTTCCCATACACTTAAGCGACGGCAAAAATCTTTTTTTTTTTTTAAGTCAAACCTCTTCCTGTAGTCAGATCTCCAACTCAACAAGGCAGACGGATCTTACAAGGCAGACATAGAATTGACGCTATCTTCTAATCATGTAAACACTAAAGTTACATGTTTTCTTGTACTTTCACACGGCTGACAAGCGCTAGGAGCCGACAGATAGTTGCCGGTCCGTGAAATATCAGTCAAACCATGAACTAGAAATAAGTTTGATGACCACCACTGTCCAAATGCACCCAAATAGCCTGCATAGAGTTAGGCCTCATATCTGCTGGAGTCCATAAATAAAAAACTTGACGTCCTCGGCCTCATCCTCGAGGACGTCAAAAGAATTAAAAGTAAGCATGGAATTTATCAGTCAGCAGGTAAGTGTCCTTAAACAGGAAAATGCCGAGTTACATTCTACACTCACGACTGTTTCAGCCGAGCTGGAAACTATGAAAAAAGAAAATAAAACGCTAAAAGAAACAGTTTTAGATGTACAATCCCGTAGTATGCGGGAGAATTTAATATTCTCAGGTATATCTGAGAATACCTCTGATAACCCAGAGGTTGAGATAAAAAAAATTATGACGAATTCATTAAAAATTCCTCAGGAGACGGTAAATAACATCTCTTTTGACCGGGTACATCGGCTTGGAGCCCGTAGAGGCAACAAACCCCGTCCTATTATTGCCAAGTTTGAGCATTTTAAACAGAAATTATTTGTTAAAAGTAAAGGACGGGAGCTTAAAGGGACCTCATTTGGAATGAATGATCAATTCCCGAGAGAGATCATGAGCGGCGAAAGGTACTGTTTCCTATAATGAAACAAAATAGGCAGGAGGGTAAACGGACTACGATAGCCGTTGATAAGTTATATATCGATGGCCAACTATTCCGGAACCCCAATTCCACTCCCTGGCTGTTCTAATTAGCATTGGTGGAACTAAACTTAGTTTGATTACTAGGTGTATACATATATTGTATATGTGGTTATAAAACCAAAAACATGAATACTTATTATGTTTAGGCTATATTATAAATATAATATTAATACACAACTATATCTAAAGTATATTTATAAAAAAAAAAAAAAATAATCTCGCTGGGGTTACTGGTGTATTGTTATGTTTAATCCCCTGTTAATTTCCTTCACTTTCACCGCCCTACTCGTTTTTGCACTGTTTTATTTACTTACACGTTACCTTACACGTTACCTTACACGTTACCTTACACGTTACCTTACACGTTACCTTACACGTTACCTTACATGTTACCTTACACATTACCTTACATGTTACCTTATACGTTACCTCATATTTTATACAAACTATATAAATCACCTAACCACTTTGATTCTATCCTATAACATGCCAGTGGTGGCAAATGGCCTATACAGATATATACATAGGACTGTGTTTATATTATTTGTATGCATAAATTAGTTCTGGTTTCCTGGAATGTTTGTGGCGCTCGCTCACAGGCAAAAAGAATAAAAACTTTAGACCATCTCTTAAAATTAAAAGCAGATATTTGCCTCCTACAAGAAACCCACCTACAAAAATCTGAAGAAAAATTACTTATTGATAAAAATTTTAGCCAAGCGTACTCTGCCCCTTATAACAGTAGACAAAGGGGAGTCTGTATACTCATACATAAGAATTTACTCTTTACTCTAAATAATACAATAACAGACCCAGAGGGCCGATACATTATTATTCAGGTGACTATATTTAATAAAATATATACATTCGGTAATTTATATGCCCCTAATAATGATGATCCGGCTTTTTTCCATGAATTTTTCTCTAAGCTGTTTGAATTAGCAGCGAACTCTACTATTATTATTGGAGGAGACTTTAACACAACCTTAAATCCATTAATAGATCGTTCTAATAAAACAACATGTATAAGGCGATCACAATCCACAAAAGTAATAGGGGAATATATGGATGACTTTGGCCTCGTCGACAGCTGGAGACTTAAAAACCCAAATAAGAAGGAATTTACCTTCTTTTCCGCTGTGCACCGGTCCTTTTCAAGAATTGATTTTTTTCTTACAAATAATTCTATTGCTGATAAAACCGTTACAAAAATACATCCTATTATTATTAGCGACCATGCACCAGTCTCCCTTTCCCTACAAGTTGATTATACCTTTAAACCACCACCTACATGGCGTTTTAACATCTCACTACTAAACGACGCAGAATTTGACAAAATTATAAGAAAAGAATGGGCAGACTTTTTGGAAATAAATGACTCTCCAGACCTATCTCCAGCTCTTCTCTGGGAAGCCGGGAAAGCAGTAATTAGAGGTAAAATTATATCATATTCATCTTATAAAAAGAAACAGGATCAAAAATTAGAAAAAGACTTGGAAGATAAAATTAAACAACTGACGGATGAGTACGCAATAAACCCAAATAACCAAATATGGACTGACTTACAAAATACAAAAATACAGTTAGACGATATGTTAACTAAAAAGACAGAGTTTATAATACAACAATTGAGATACAACAACTTTGAATATAATAACAAATCAGGTAAATTTCTTGCAAACCAACTTCAACGTAATCGGGAAAAATCGCTTATAACGGCTATTAAAGGTACAACTGGTGAATGTACACAATCACCAGAAGAAATTAATCAAATTTTTTATAATTATTATCACAACTTATACTCAGAAACTAATAAACCTAACCCAGAGCATATTGAGGCATTCCTCAGTAGCTTAAGTATACCTCAGGTAACTACTGAATATAAAGATATGTTAGATGCACCACTTACTATAAACGAGTTGTACAGTGCTCTAGATAGTATGCCAAATGGCAAAGCACCCGGCCCGGATGGTTATCCGGCTATATTTTTAAAGCACTTCTGGTCAATGCTTGCTCCACTATTCTTAAGAGTAGTAACAGAAATTAAAACTAATGGTCACATACGCCCACACATGAATACAGCAGCAATTAAACTTTTATTAAAGCCAGAAAAAGACCCCACCCTTCCATCAAGTTACCGTCCGATTTCACTAATTAACACTGATATTAAAATTATCACTAAGGCTTTTACATCTAGATTAGAAACAGTAATCCCGACAATCATTCATAGCGACCAAACAGGCTTTATTAAAGAGCGTCACTCTACTAATAATATTAGAAGGCTCTTTAACCTTATTAGTATGTCACAGCGGCATGATAAAAAGGCAGTTATTATATCATTGGATGCAGAAAAAGCTTTTGATAAAGTTAACTGGTCCTTCCTCTTTGCTGTTTTAAATAAATTTGGCTTTGGGAAGTCATTTATTCACTGGGTGTCAGTATTATATGATTCTCCTAAAGCTACTGTTACTACTAATGGGATTATATCTAAGAGTTTTACTCTACAGAGAGGCACAAGACAGGGATGCCCACTGTCGCCTTTATTATTTGCAATATTTATTGAACCGCTTGCATTAGCCATACGCCAGGAAAGAATGATTCAAGGAATTCACTCTGGGGTAACAGAACATAAAATTAATCTATATGCCGATGATATTTTACTTTATTTAGAAAAGCCTGCTATTTCATTAGGGGAAGTATTTAACTTAATAACTAAATTCTCACAGTTATCAGACTATTCTATTAACTGGACAAAATCAACACTTCTACCTATTACAGAAAATTCATGGAACCCTGCAAGCCAGGACCCATACTACTCATTTCCTATAGGTAATTTAAAATACTTAGGCATAAAAATCTCACCTAAATTAACTGATTTAGTTAATTTAAATTTCACTCCACTTCTGGATAGCATTTATAGTGACTTGGAGCGCTGGAATAATCTTCCTATTTCTCTAATAGGACGAATAGCCACTATTAAAATGAAAGTTTTACCCAAAATAAACTATTTTTTCTCAATGATTCCATTTAAACCTACGGCTAACTGGTTCCAGTTGTTGGACTCGGCCGTTACAAAATTTTACTGGAATACAAAAAAAAGCAAAGATTAGTCTATCTACTCTTCAGAAAAATAAATCCAAAGGAGGTCTAGAGGCACCAAATTTTATGCACTATTATATAGCCAACCAGCTACAATATATTATTTTATGGGCACAACCCAATAGAGATACTAACTGTTGGCTGGAACTAGAACAGAAGGATTGTAATAACCTCAGACTCCTAGATTTACTCTTTATTACAACATCGATTAAGCGCCATAACTGCTTTAAAAATCCAATGATTTCCGCCACCCTGACTGCCTGGTGGAAGGCACTAGAAATGACAAAAGCCAAAGTGGAGCCCAGCGGGCTTTCTCCCCTATGGCATAACCCCGACTTTCAAATTAATAACCAATCGTTTTATTTGAATGTGTGGGAGCAGAAAGGAATTACACATCTCCACCATCTCTTCTCAGATAATATGTTTATATCATATACATCCTTGCTCCAAAAATATAAAATAAAAAACGGAAACTTTTTACATTATTTGCAAGTTAAAAGTATGATAAAGAAACAAATTCCAACACTCCAGGGTACGCTCCAACCGCCTGTTTTAGCTAAAGATATTACCAAGCTTTCTCCGACAACAACAAAAAAACTCTCAAAAATATATAAGTTACTTTCATATACTGATAAAACGTCTTTACCCATCTCAAAATGGGAAACAGACTTGTCTATAGCTCCGGAATCTGTCTTTTGGATTCAAGTTTGTGAAAATGTTTTTAAAATGACAAAACACACAAATTTACAACTTATCCAATATAAAATTATTCACAGAACATACATTACTCAATATATGATGAAGAAAATGGGACTCTCAGACTCCGACATTTGTCTCCAGTGTTTACAAAACACTACAGACACTTATTTTCATGCTTTATGGTTATGTACTCCGGTTATGTGTTTCTGGACTAAAGTCTTAGAAAAACTTTCCGCTGTCTTGGACTGTAGGATACCGTTCTCTCCAAACTTGTGTTTGCTAGGTGACTTAACAACAATTGACTTACCACATAAACAATTTCAATCTATACTTGTAGCCCTTACTATCGCAAAAAAAACAATTCTTGTTAACTGGAAAAATAAACAAACTTTGAATATCGACCAATGGTCTAACCTCCTCATAAATCATATTTTAATGGAAAAAATATCTGCCTCAAATAAAAACCAAATGTCAAAATTTAAAGAAACATGGTCTACGTATATAGAATTTTTTAACCTAAACTTGGATTTTAATTCTGCCTGTTAGCGAGAGCCACAGCAGCGTTATAACTTGCATTGATGTTTCTGTATTAGGCAATTTGTAACTAATGGTTGTGTTTCTATAGTCAGGAACCCGGCTGCTGCCAGCGGGATCGAGCGGATTCACCTCCGATGGGCACCAGGGGTTGATATTCGGATTCACGGCATGCCAGTGGGTTAATTCTGTGGGTGCTGTCCCCCCTGGCGGGGAGTGGGCGGGTCTGCCCCTCTGTTGGCTGCTAGGTGGCGGCTGCGTCTTGGCCGTTCCCTGGGTCTCTTGGGGGGTGCTGCGTTGCGGGGCTTTCCCTGGTGTCGGGGGCGGCGCCGTTCCGGCGCGGTCCGTCGCTCTGGGCCCGGCGACGCGGTTCGGGGCCTGTGGGCCGCCGGGGTGCCCGGTGGTTCCCTCTCCCCTCCCCCTTCCTCCCCCTTGCTGCCTCTCCCTCCTCGCCTCTCCCCGCCCGTCCTCCGCCTCCCTGTCCCCTCTCCCTCGTCGCCCTTCCTCCTCCTCTCCCCCTCTCCTTGCGTCCCTGCCGCTGCCCCCTGCCCTTCTTGTCGTCCCCTTCCCTCCTCCCTTCCCCTTCCCTGGTACGCCTTCCTTCCCCTCCCCTGGGCCGGGGGCTCCATCCATGGCCCGGGTCTCGGTGCTATGGGGGCCGGCGGGGGTGGCTGGGGTTTGGTGTCGTGCCCGCCCCGCTCCGGTGGGCGTCCTGACACCTCGGGCGGGACCCAGTATCCGGGGGGCGAGCCCTATCGCCCCGCCGGACGGGTCCCATATGCCCGCCGGGGTCCTGGTGGGGTGGGTGGGGGCTTGGTGGGCCGGTGCGCCTCCTGCCCCCGCCCGGTTGGGGGGGGGCCCCGCTGGTCACACCTCTTAACTCACTACACTAGGTTTGCACAATACACTTTTATAGACATATAGGGCACATAACACACTTTGGGGGGTGGGGTAGGGTGGAAACACCGTCTTCACCCTACAACTCCCCTCCAATTTTAATACACCACACAACTTGTGGGTGGGGGGGGGGCTTGTGGGGGTGCCATCGGTTGGGGGCCGCAGTATAGAGCAGTGCTGCGGTCCCCTGTCCGTGTCGCCACCCGCCCCCCCCCCCACCCGCCCTATCTATTTTTTTTAATGCACCACATACACTCAGCAACATGCTTGGGTGGCGGGTGGATCGGAGCGTGGGAATATCATTTCCATCGGCTCCGGTTCACCTGCTCCTAATTTTAATGCACCACACACACACACACACTTGTATATACACTGGGTGGGGTCACATTCACGGTTTAGGGGTAGAGTTCGCCAGTCCGCGAGCTGGCGGACTCAGTAACAGGGGTTAATTTTCACAAAGAACGCTGGGGTGACGACCGGGGCCTTCCCCCGCTGGGCCTGGGGTTCGGGGGTGTCGGCCGCCCTCCGGTGCCCCCATCTCCCCCTTCTGCCCCCGGTGTTCCGTCCTTCCACACGGCGGGGGGTGGGGTGGGCGCGGCTGCCCTCTCCGCTCCGCTGTCCGGCCCCTTTTCGGCGCCGGTGCCTGGGTGCGGGTGGTCCCCGGGGGCTGGGGGTCGGGGGTTGGGGGGCTGCCGGTTGGTCGGGGTGGGGTCGGGGGGGGCGGCTTTGTTGGGGGGGGCGGTGGTGGGGGTTGCAGGGTGGGGGGGTGCTGGGGGTGGGGGTGTCTGGGGGATTGGGGGCGGCTGGGGCGGCTGGGGCTGGGTTGGGGTGGGTGGCGGGGGTGGATAGGGGGCGGGGGGTCGTGGGGGGGCGGGGGTTGGGGGCCGGTGGGGTGCCTGGTGGGCCTGCAGTGCCCCGTCCTGCTGCGTTGGGCCGGGGGCGCGGGCCGTGTTGGGGCGGGGGGCGCTCCTGCTCCTGGGTTTGCTCTCCGGCCGGTGGCCCTGGTGGGGCCCGGGGGTCGTCCTTTGGCGCTGCCGCGGCCTGGGGGGCCCTGAGGTGTTGCGCTTGCTCTGTTCCGGCGGGGGTCGACGGCTCCCCTCTTTGGTGGAGATTTTCATGCATGCCAGATCCACCACACCAGCATCTACCGAAACTCAGACACAATCTGTTTCCTCCTCAGGTTATTGAATCGGTGGAGGCTGGTGTCTGCGGATCTCACGCGGCTTCGTCTGTCCTTCCTTCCTTTTCTCGGTCTCTCCGTTGGTCTCTTGAGGCCTCCCTGATTTTATGTTTTTTGGATTTGTTGGGGTCTGGATGTTTCTTGGGCTGGAGAGGAGTTCTGGTGGGGGGTGTCTGGTCGGTGCTGGATTTCACTTTCCTTGGTTTTCTTCGGTCCCCTCGGTTCTCCTGGTGTTCGATTTAGGTGAACGGTATGAGATTTTTTTTTCTAATAGGTTTTCTGGTGAGCTAACAAATACACACACGCACGCACGCACGCACGCACATACACATACTCACCCACACACACAAAAAATATATATATATATGTATATATGTATGTATGTATATATATATATATATGTGTATATATATATATATATATATATTAAAAAAAAAAAAAAAAAAAAAAGAGCAATGATGATGACATTTCCGAATGAACAATACTGAGCTCTTAAGAAAAAAAAAAAAAAAAAATGAAGACATTCGAAGCCAGGTTGCTCGCCGCTGCGCCTGCTGTCAGAAAGTTGGTCACTCCGTCTCACTCACAGTAAACAAAAGCCAAGATCATAGAGTGCACTGAGGACGCGGGGGACATGTTCAACTCAGTTTAATAAAGACCACGATCCTTCCCATACACTTAAGCGACGGCAAAAATCTTTTTTTTTTTTTAAGTCAAACCTCTTCCTGTAGTCAGATCTCCAACTCAACAAGGCAGACGGATCTTACAAGGCAGACATAGAATTGACGCTATCTTCTAATCATGTAAACACTAAAGTTACATGTTTTCTTGTACTTTCACACGGCTGACAAGCGCTAGGAGCCGACAGATAGTTGCCGGTCCGTGAAATATCAGTCAAACCATGAACTAGAAATAAGTTTGATGACCACCACTGTCCAAATGCACCCAAATAGCCTGCATAGAGTAAGGCCTCATATCTCGGTCAAAATCCTCCTTTTCATTTAAGGTATGAAATCATGTCTAGCAATGACACAGTATGAATAAAGTCCACATTTCCTGAATCCTTGGACTCTGGTGAACATTTCAGTTATGTATTTTTTGTCTATCATGTTCCTTGATGCCACATTGCTTAAATAAAGGGTATAGTTTAAATAGTGGAAAAAAATGTCTGTTCCTGAAAGTTTGACTAGCTCCAGTGACCTATATATTTGACAAAGAGCTTCACAAATTGGCTTAAATGAATAGATGGAATGAATGAATTAGAATATGCCCTTAAAAATTATACCAAACACAACATTATCAACCACTGATCAAGAGGTCATAACAATTAAAAAGCTACCAGTATGAGAGGTCTATCATATCAAACCATAAACTGGGGATGTATAGGTATAAAAATAAAAAAAAGACTAAAAACTAGAATTTGCCCACCCAGGTGATACTGGTGTCTGCTCTGGTCCATGGACTAAATAATCTTCATATTCTTAGTTCGTGTCACTCTTTGCACTCAAAGAATTGTCAGCCACCGAAGTTCCTGTAGTCTAGTCACATTACATAAACGATACTTACATATTGTGTAATACCTAGCTCAACTCGTAGTTGGAGTTAGAAAAACAACTTTGTCTTCCGCGTGTTCGTTTTTTTTCGGGTAGAGAGGATGTTGATTATCTGAATACAGGCTGGAGATCGATGAACAGAAGCTTTTATTTCTACAGAATATTCCAGGCACCTCTGAGTGACAGACAATGGCTGCAGCTTCTCACAAGTGCCGAGATTACAGACACTTACAACCTTCTTATACTATCTTGAAGGGCGGTACCAAAAAGCCCCCACCAAACAGCCCACCTTGAGTTCACCGGACATGAGATGAGACTTTAAAGACATCATTGATTACAGACACTTCAACCACAGACAATGGCCCATTGTTGTGGAAATAGATGAGGTCCCAGTCATGACGGCACCTGGCAGAAATTGCGATAACACTCACAAAGCTCTCCTGAGGAAATAAGGAAATTAAAACAGTTATGACTAAATCTGGGCAGAAGACCCTCTTCATTGGAAAAGCCCAAACAAAGCATAATATGACTCATTGTCATTCACTGTGAAAATAATTGTTTGGTACCGCCAGTGCCACCCACTACTGTCATTGGCAGGCCGGCACATGCGCGTGTGCTACAAAGGGATTGCGCGAGGGACCCATGAGAAACCAAAATAAATCAATGTAAAATATTGATACTGGCGCTCTGGTATCGAGCCAATACCGATACTCACGTTTGTATCGATGCTATCTATACTTGGATTGATCTGCACAGCCCTAGTTACCAGTAGCTGAATGTGTGGCATGTTTGATTTATGTTGGTCTATGAATTTATTTTACTTTTTGTTTCTTTTCCAACAAACCATAACTTTAGGTTGTGTGTAAAATAATGACATCCACTTCAATTCCATATACAAATTACATTGCTTGTGAAATAACGAATTTGTTTCGATTTTGGCCGTCAGATTAATTAATCTGACATTACTAATTTTTTACTTTACAAGAGCACCTTTGCAGGCCTGATCCGGCCGTATTTTGACACCCCTGCTCTAAGCACTGTGTCACAACATCGTGACAGACCGATGTGCCACCCTCAACAGCATTATTTGATGCTTTCACCCCCCAAGTAACAATTGATTAATTTTTGATTACATTATTAATTCCTCAAAGAGAGTTTTTTCTCTGTATTTTGGATAATTGAAAATGATGGGCTTGGCTTACTTTATGACACATTGACCTTGTAAGGAAAATCGGTTCATTTAATTAATTAATTAATTAATTATTAAATCGATAATTGTTTATTATTAAATGAATAATCAATTGACTCAATAATTGAAGGAGAATCAAATATCCATCCATCCATTCATCCATCCATCCATCAATCTATCATCTATCCTTATCCCGGGCCGGGTCGTGGGGGCAGCAGCTTTAGTAGGGAAGCCCAGACTTCCCTCTCCCCAGCCACTTCAACCAGTTCCTCCGACGGGATCCCAAGGCGTTCCCAGGCCAACCTAGAGACATAATCCCTCCAGCGTGTCCTAGGTCGTCCTCTGGGCCTCTTGCCGGTGGGACATGCCTGGAACACCTCTCCAGGGAACCAGATGCCCAAGCCACTTTAACTGGTTCCTCTCAACGTGGAGGAGTTGCAGCTCGACACTGAGTCCCTCCTGGATGACCGAGCTTCTCACCCTATCTCTAAGGGAGAGCCGCTTGTATCCGGGACCTTGTTCTTTTGGTCACAACCCACAGCTTGTGACCATAGGTGAGGGTAGGAACGTAGATCAGCCGGTAAATCGAGAGTTTTGTCTTTCGACTCAGCTCCTTCTTCACCACAACAGACCGATACAAAGTCTGCATCCCTGCAGATGCTGCACCGATCCGCCTGTCGATCTCCCACTCCAACCTACCCTCACTCGACCCCAAGATACTTGAACAGGATCTCATCCCTGACCCGGAGAGGGGATTCCACCCTTTTCCGACTGAGGATCATGGTTTCGGATTTGGAGGTGCTGAATTTCATCCCAACCGTTTGACACTCAGCTGCGAAACGTTCCAGCTAGAGTTAAAGATCACGGCTTGAAGAAGCCAACGGCACCACATCATCCACAAAAAGCGGAGATGCAATGTTGAAGCCACCAAACCGGACCCCCTCAATGCCTCGGTTGCGCCCAGAAATTCTGTCGATAAAAGTTATGAACAGAATCTGTGACAAAGTGCAACCTTGGCGGAGTGTAACCCTCACTGGAAACGAATTTGACTTACTTCCGGCAATGTGGACTGATAGAAAACGTTCTTTGTTTTCTTGCGTGTTAAAATAAAACTCAAAGTTGAGATCTGTGAAGAGGTTTTCTTGCAAGAAATTTATTACAGAAAGTTTCTGAAGACACAAAGAGGAACCCACTGAATCAGTGTTCTTCTCCAAAATGTGTGTCCTAAATGTGGACTCACCCCAACTTATACAAAAACAGTGTTTACAGGAAATAGTCCCCCCCCCCTCCCTCCTGTCCTTGAGGGAGAGTGAAGTACAAAAAACAGATAATACATCTTCAGCTCCTATCTTAGTTCGCTCCAGATGTAGGAAAATAATTAGTCCTGGCCCTTCCTTGACTTTTTGACCGGATAATTTATGGACAGAAACTTTGCTTGCACTTTTTTAAACATATACTCCTTTAGATAAGAACAGAAACCTTATTAGACATTCCTTTCCCAGGGAAGAGAACAAAGACACTATACATCGAGTACAATTGAATTAACTGTTTTCTTATTACTACACAGCTATAACTAAATTCAAAAATGGTTAAAATATAAATTGAAACAGTAAAAAATGTTAATAATGTTAACAGGACCAAACTCTGACACCAGTCGTACAGGCACCGAACAGCCCATATCAGGGGGCTCGGTACCCCGTACTCCCAAAGCACCCCCCACAGGACTCCGCAAGGAACATGGCCGAACGCCTTCTCCAAGTCCACAAAGCACATGTGGACTGGTTGGATGAACTCCCATGCACCCTTGAGGATCCTGCCGAGGCTGTAGAGCTGGTCCACTGTTCCTCGGCCGGACAAAAACCACACTGCTCCTCCTGAATCCGAAATTTGACCCTCCTTTTCAGCACCCCTGAATAGACCTTACCAGGGAGGCTGAGGAGTCGGATCCCTCTACAGTTGGAACACACCCTTCGGTTCCCCTTCTTAAAAAGGGGAATCACCACCCCGGTCTGCCAATCCAGAGGCACTGTCCCTGATGTCCACGCGATGTTGTAGAGGCGTGTCAACCATGACAGCCCCACAACATCCAGAGCCTTTAGGAACTCTGGGCGGATCTCATCCACCCCCCGGGGCTTTGCCACCGAGGAGCTTTCCAACCACCTCAGTGACTTCGACCCCAGAGATAGTTGAACCCACCTCAGAGTCCCCAGACTCTGCTTCCTCAAACAAAGACGTGTCAGTGGAATTAAGGAGGTCTACGAAGTATTTTCCCCACCGACTCATGACGTCCCGAGGCTTGTTCCTCCTTGCGGCTACATTAATTAACTTGCCCCATTTCTTACCCGCTAAACATCTGATGTCCAATGGACCTCCATATCTTGTCTGTTTCGCTTCGGCCGGTCATAGACCGCATTTCTACATCCATATGACCGCCAAAATAGGTTGACATATGATGTCGAACCATGGCTTTAATATGGAAGTTGATATGATGTCCCATACTTACCATGGTTGTACTTTGTACATAAACACCAAAAAAGTATCACAAAAGCTGTGTTTTTATTTGTATTTTTAATAAAAAATATAAACTGATTTGTATTTTCTTGTTATTTTTTTGGACTTGAAAGTTTATATTTTCAAAGCATATGTGGAAATTCATTCTATCCTGCGTGTGGCATATATATATATATATATATATATATATATATATATATATATATATATATATATATATATATATATATATATATATATATATATATATATATATATATATATATATATATATGCCACACTATTAGTGTCCTCTTTACTCTTTATTTACAACTACGAACATGTTATACAGACATGTCTTGCCACAATACACAATAGCAAACACAAAAACTAGCAGTTTCACTTTGAAAAATGTACATGACTTGCATGCCAACATTGACGTATTTGTCGCGTATAAGCCAGCGTACCTAACATTATTTTCAGTACGGGCGTGATTGTCTGTTGCATCAAACAAAATCACACCACTGTTTGTTCATATTTTTTAATGTCTTAGTGATAAATAACTCAACAGTAGTATTTTAAAAGACAAAATTATCTACTATAAAAAAAAATATATACGTAAATTTTTTTTAGATCCATGCCTCAAATGGGGGGGGGGGGTTTACACACAATCATCTTGGTGGGTGTGCAAGTACCTATTGCTCTTGATGTTATAAGTGAATACTCACATACGCCCACACATGAATACAGCAGAAATTAAACTTTTATTAAAGCCAGAAAAAGACCCCACCCTTCCATCAAGTTACCGTCCGATTTCACTAATTAAAACTGATATTAAAATGATCACTAAGGCTTTCACATCTAGACTAGAAACAGTAATCCCGACAATCATTCATAGCGACCAAACAGGCTTTATTAAAGATCGTCACTCTACTAATAATATTAGGAGGCTCTTTTATTAGCATGTCACAGCGGCATGATAAAAAGGCAGTTATTATATCATTGGATGCAGAAAAAGCTTTCGACAAAGTTAACTGGTCCTTCCTCTTTGCTGTTTTAAATAAATTTGGCTTTGGGAAGTCATTTATTCACTGGGTGTCAGTATTATATGATTCTCCTAAAGCTACAGTTACTACTAATGGGATTATATCTCAGAGTTTTACTCTACAGAGAGGCACAAGACAGGGATGCCCACTGTCCCCTTTATTATTTGAAATATTTATTGCGCCGCTTGCATTAGCCATACGTCAGGAAATAAGGATTCAAGGAATTCACTCTGGGGTAACAGAACATAAAATTAATCTATATGCCGATGATATTTTACTTTATTTAGAAAAGCCTGCTATTTCGTTAGGGGAAGTATTTAACTTAATAACTAAATTCTCACAGTTATCAGATTATTCTATTAACTAGACAAAATCAACACTTCTACCTATTACAGAAAATTCATGGAACCCTGCAAGCCAGGACCCACACTACTCATTTCCTACAGGTAATTTAAAATACTTAGGCATAAAAATCTCACCTAAATTAACTTATTTGATTCATTTAAACTTTACTCCACTTCTGGATAGCATTTATAGTGACTTGGAGCGCTGGAATAATCTTCCTATTTCTCTAATAGGACTAATAGCCACTATTAAAATGAAAGTTTTACCCAAAAAAAAAAAAAAAATTCTCAATGATTCCATTTAAACCTACGACTAACTGGTTCCAGTTGTTGGACTCCGCCGTTACAAAATTTTACTGGAATACAAAAAAAAGCAAAGATTAGTCTATCTACTCTTCAGAAAAATAAATCCAAAGGAGGTCTAGAGGCACCAAATTTTATGCACTACTATATAGCTAACCAGCTAAAATATATTATTTTATGGGCACAACCCAACAGAGATACTAACTGTTGGCTGGAACTAGAACAGAAGGATTGTAACAACCTCAGACTTCTAGATTTACTCTTTATTACAACATCGATTAAGCGACATAATTGTTTTAAAAACCCAATGATTTCCGCCACTAGAAATTACAAAAGCCCAAGTGGAGCCCTGTGTGCTTATTCCCCTATGGTATAACCCCGACTTTCAACTTAACAACCGATCGTTTTATTTACGTGTGTGGGAGCAGAAAGGTATTACACATCTCCACCATCTCTTCTCAGATAATATGTTTATATCATATACATCCTTGCTCCAAAAATACAAAATAAAAAACAGATTTTTTTTCCATTATCTGCAAATTAAAAATATGATAAAGAAACAAATTCCAAAACTTCGGGATACGCTCCAACCGCCTGTTTTAACTAAAGATATTACCAAGCTTTCTCCGACAACAACAAAAAAACTCTCAAAAATATATCAGTTACTTTCATATACTGATAAAACGTCTTTACCTATCTCGAAATGGGAAACAGACTTGTCTATAGCTCCGGAATCTGACTTTTGGATTCAAGTTTGTGAAAACGTTTTTAAAATGACAAAACACACAAATTTACAACTTATCCAATATAAAATTATTCATAGAACATACATTACTCAATATATGATGAAGAAAATGGGACTCTCAGACTCCGACATTTGTCTCCAGTGTTTACAAAACACTACAGACACTTATTTTCATGCTTTATGGTTATGTACTCCGGTTATGTATTTCTGGACTAAAGTCTTAGAAAAACTTTCCGCTATCTTGGACTGTAGGATACCGTTCTCTCCAAACTTGTGTTTGCTAGGTGACTTAACAACAACTGACTTACCACATAAACAATTTCAATCTACACTTGTAGCCTATACTATCGCAAAAAAAAAAAACAATTCTTGTTAGCTGGAAAAATAAACTAACTCTGAATATCGACCAATGGTCTAACCTCCTCATAAATCACATTTTAATGGAAAAAATATCTGCCTCAAATAAAAACCAAATATCAAAATTTATAGAAACATGGTCTACGTATATAGAATATTTTAACCTAAATCTGGTTACTTAATTCTGCCTGTTAGCGAGAGCCACCGCATCGTGATAACTTACATTGATATTTCTGTATTTGGCAATTTGTAACTAATGGTTGTGTTTTTATAGTCAGGAACCCAGTTGCTGCCAACAGGATCGAGCAGATTCACCTCCAATGGGCACTAAGGGTTAATATTCGGATTCACTGCATGCCAGTGGGTTAATTCTATAGGTGCTGTTCCCCCCTGGCTGGGCGTGGGCGGGTCTGCCCCTCTGTTGGCTGCTGGGTGGCGGCTGCGTCTTGGCCGCTCCCTGGGTCTCTTGGGTGGTGCTGCGTTGCGGGGCTCTCCCTGGTGTCCGGGGCGGCGCCGCTCCGGCGCAGTCCGTCACTCTGGGCCCGGCGACGCGGTTCGGGGCCTGTGGGCCGCCGGGGTGCCCCGTGGTTCCCTCTCCCCTCCCCCTTCCTCCCCCTTGCTGCCTCTCCCTCCTCGCCTCTCCCCGCCCGTCCTCCGCCTCCCTGTCCCTTCTCCCTCGTCACCCTTCCTCCTCCTCTCCCCCTCTTTCTGCGGCCCTGCCTCTGCCCTTCTTGTCGTCTCCTTCCCCCCTCCCTTCCCCCTCCCCTGTCCGCCTTCCTTCCCCTCCCCAGGGCCAGGGGCTCCATCCGTGGCCCGGGTCTCGGCGCTCCGGGGGCCGGGAAGGTGGGTGGGTTTGGTGTTGTGCCCGCCACGCTCCGGTGGACCTACTAGCACCTCGGGCGGGCCCCAGTATCCGGTCCCATGTGCCCGCCGGGGTCCCGGTGGGGTGGGTGGGGGTTTGGTGGGTGGGTGCGCCTCCTGCCACCGCCCGGTTGGGGGGTGCCCCGCTGGTCGCTTCTCTTAACTCACTGCACTAGGTTTAAAGACATATAGGGCACATAACACACTTTATGGGGGGTGGGGTAGGGTGGAAACACCGTCTTCGCCCTACAATTCCCCTCCAATTTTAATGCACCACACAACTGTGTGTGTGGGGGGGGGGGGGTGGCGGTGGAGGGGTGCCATTGTTTGGGGCAGACCGCAGTATAGAACAGGGGGCTGTGGACCGGTGGGGTGCCTGGCGGGCCTGCAGTGCCCCGTACTGCTGCGTTGGGTTGGGGGCGCGGGTCGTGTTGGGGTGGGGGGCGCTCCTGCTCCTGGGTTTGCTCTCCGGCCGGTGGCCCTGGCGCGGGGCCCGAGGGTCGTCCTTTAGTGCTGCTGTTCCTGAGGTGTTTCGCTTGCTCTGTCCTTACAGGGGTCGACGGCTCCCCTCTGTGGTGGCGATTTTCATGCATGCCAGATCCACCACACCAGCATCTATCGAAACTCAGACACAATCTGCTTCTTCCTCAGGTCATTGAATTGGTGGTGGCTGGTGTCTGTGGATCTCACTCTGCTTCGTCTGTCCTTCCTTCCTTTCCTCAGTCTCTCCTTTGGTCTCTTGAGGTCTCCCTGATTTGTTGGAATTTAGATGTTTCTGGGGTTGGTGAAGAACTCTGGATGGTGGCCCGTTGGGTGGTGTCTGGTCAGTGCTGGATTTCACTTTCCTTTCTTTTCTTTGGTCCTTCCTCGGGTCTCCTGACGGCGGTGTTCGGTTTAGGTGAATGGTATGGGATTTTTTAATAGGTTTTTGGTGAACTAACGAATACTCGCACGCACGCACACACGCACATACACATACTCACCCACATACAAAATAATAAAAATAATAATAATAATTTTTAAAAAAAGAGAGCAATGATGATGACATTACCGAATGATCAATACTGAGCTCTTAAAAAATAAAAAATACAAAATAAAAAATTAAATGAATACTCAAAAGCCTCAAAATGCCACCTCTTAACTTTTAAGGAATGTATTAAAACCAGTATTTGTCTTTTTGAAGAAAAAAACAAACAAACAAAAAACAACAACAACCAGTATTTGTAACATTCAGATCCAAATGAAAGCAATTTATTTAGACCTTGTCATTTATAAAGATGACACAACAAGAATGCTCGCTAATTTCCTTCCATAGATTAAGAAAACACAAACTAAGTTAAATAAATGGCTGAAAAATTGTTTTTATCTTTGAAAGGGAGAGTTTTACTTTCCAATGCAGAAAGCTTATCTTGCTTGATTTGCTCTCTCACTCCATGGAGATAACAAAATTTGTAAGGATATCGATCACATGCTTTTTAACTTCCTTTGGAAGAACCGTGCACATTAACATCAGAAAGAGAACAGCTATGAGTCTGGAGGTCTCAATATATTGGACTTTACTACATTACATAATATATTTAAAGTTAATTGGGTTAAACACTATAACAAAAAAAATCCTGTTTCAATCTCACTATGTTTTTGCTAAATTTGGTGGTTTCAATTTTATTTTAAGTTGCAATTACAATGCGGACAAAGTTCCTGTAAAACTATTTTTCACGACATAAATATATAATATGGAACACAAAGACATTTTATACAAAAACTAATTACTTTATTTTTCTGATTGGGTAGAGAAACAGGTGCTTCTGGCTTGGCAATGGATAACTCATGTCTTATTTAGAGTTAGAAATAGTCCTGTCCTCTTTCTCTCTTTCCAATATTTTAGAGACAGATATTGGTAATCTCTGCTTGACTCAACGTTTCGTTCCGTTCCGTCTTCAATTCCGCTTATCCGGGGTCGGATCGCGGGAGCAGCAGCTTTAGCAGGGAAGCCCAGCCACTTCAGCCAGCTCCTCCGATGGGATCCCAAGGCGTTCCCAAGCCAGCCGTGAGACGTAGTCTCTCCAGCGTGTCCTGGGTCGTCCCCGGGGCCTCCTGCCGGTAGGACATGCCCGGAACACCTCCTCAGGGAGGCGCCCAGGAGGCATCCGAACCAGATGCCCGAGCCACCTCAACTGGTTCCTCTCAACGTGGAGGAGTAGCGGCTCGACGCTGAGTCCCTCCCGAATGACCGAGCTTCTCACCCTATCTCTAAGGGAGAGCCCGGCTACCCTGCGGAGGAAACTCATTTCGGCCGCTTGTATCCGGGATCTTGTTCTTTCGGTCACAACCCACAGCTCGTGACCATAGGTGAGGGCAGGAACGTAGATCGACCGGTAAATCGAGAGCTTTGCCTTTCGGCTCAGCTCCTTCTTCACCACAACGGACCGATACAGCGTCCGCATCACTGCAGACGCTGCACCGATCCGTCTGTCAATCTCCCGCTCTAACCTACCCTCACTCGTGAACAAGACCCCAAGATACTTGAACTCCTCCACTTGGGGCAGGACCTCATCCCCGACCCGCAGAGGGCACTCCACCCTTTTCCGACTGAGGACCATGGTCTCGGATTTGGAGGTGCTGATCCTCATCCCAACCGCTTCACACTCGGCTGCGAACCGCTCCAGCGAGAGTTGGAGATCACGGCTTGAAGAAGCCAACAGCACCACATCATCTGCAAAAAGCAGAGATGCAATGTTGAGGCCACCAAACCGGACCCCCTCGACACTCCGGCTGCGCCTAAAAATTCTGCGCCTAGAAATTCTGTCCATAAAAGTTACGAACAGAATCGGTGACAAAGGGCAACCTTGGCGGAGTCCGACCCTCACAGGAAACAAATTCGACTTACTGCCGGCAATGCGGACCAAACTCTGACATCGGTCGTAGAGGGACCGAATAGCCCGTATCAGGGGGCCCGGTACCCCATACTCCCGAAGCACCCCCCACAGGACTCCCCGAGGGACACGGTCAAACGCCTTCTGCAAGTCCACAAAGCACATGTGGACTGGTTGGGCGAACTCCCACGCACCCTCAAGGATCCTGCTGAGGGTGTAGAGCTGGTCCACTGTTCCACGGCCGGGACGAAAACCACACTGCTCCTCCTGAATCCGAGATTCAACTTCCCGACGGATCCTCCTCTGCAGCACCCCCGAATAGACCTTACCTGGGAGGCTGAGGAGTGTGATCCCTCTAAAGTTGGAACACCACCCCGGTCTGCCAATCCAGAGGCACTGTCCCTGATGTCCACGCGATGTTGTAGAGACGTGTCAACCACGACAGCCCCACTACATCCAGAGCCTTTAGGAACTCCGGGCGAACCTCATCCACCCCCGAGGCCCTGCCACCGAGAAGCTTTCCAACCACTTCAGTGACTTCGACCCCAGAGATAGGGGGCCCACCTCAGAGTCCCCAGACCCTGCTTCCTCAAAGGAAGGTGTGTTGGTGGAATTGAGGAGGTCTTCGAAGTATTCTCCCCACCGATTCACGACGTCCCAAGTCGAGGTCAACAGCACCCCATCTCCACTATACACAGTGTTAATGGCGCACTGCTTTCCTCTCCTGAGACGCCGGATGGTGGACCAGAATTTCCTCGAAGCCGTCCGGAAGTCGTTCTCCATGGCCTCACCGAACTCCTCCCATGTCCGAGTTTTTGCCTCAGCAACCACCGAAGCCGCATTCCGCTTGGCCAGCCGGTACCTGTCAGCAGCCTCCGGAGTCCCACAGGCCAAAAAGGCCCAATAGGACTCCTTCTTCAGCTTGACGGCATCCCTTACCGCTGGTGTACACCAGCGGGTTCGAGGATTGCCGCCCCGACAGGCACCAACCACCTTACAGCCACAGCTCCGATCGGCCGCTTCAACAATGGAAGCACGGAACATGGTCCATTCGGACTCAACGTCCCCCGCCTCCCCCGGGACAATGGAGAAGCTCTGCCGGAGGTGGGCGTTGAAACTCTTTCTGACAGGGGATTCTGCCAGACGTTCCCAGCAGACCCTCACAATACGTTTGGGCCTGCCTGGTCTGACCAGTATCTTACCCCGCCATCGGAGCCAACACACCACCAGGTGGTGATCAGTTGACAGCTCCGCCCCTCTCTTAACCCGAGTGTCCAACACATACGGCCGCAAATCCGATGACACGACTACAAAGTCGATCATCGAACTGCGGCCTAGGGTGTCCTGGTGCCAAGTGCACATATGGACACCCTTGTGCTTGAACATGGTGTTCGTTATGGTCAGTCCGTGACGAGCACAGAAGTCCAACAACAAAACACCGCTCGGGTTTTGATCGGGGGGGCCGTTCCTCCCAATCACGCCCCTCCAGGTCTCACTGTCATTAACCACGTGAGCGTTGAAGTCCCCCAGCAGAACGAGGGAGTCCCCGGTGGGAGCGCTCTCCAGCACACCCTCCAAGGACTCCAGAAAGGGTGGGTACTCTGAGCTGTTGTTCGGTGCATAAGCACAAACAACAGTCAGGACCCGTCCCCCCACCCGTAGGCGGAGGGAGGCTACCCTCTCGTTCACCGGGGTAAACCCCAACGCACAGGCGCCTAGCCGGGGGGCAATGAGTATGCCCACACCTGCTCTGCGCCTCTCACCGTGGGCAACTCCAGAGTGGAAGAGGGTCCAGCCCCTCTCGAGAAGATTGGTACCAGAACCCAAGCCGTGTGTGGAGGTGAGTCAGACTATATCTAGTCGGAACTTCTCAGCCTCGCACATCAGCTCGGGCTCCTTCCCTGTCAGAGAGGTGACATTCCATGTCCCCAGAACTAGCTTCAGTAGCCGAGGGTCGAACCGCCAAGGCCCCCGCCTTTGGCTGCCACCCAACTCACTGCGCACCTGACCCCTTTGGCCCCTTCCACCGGTGGTGAGCCCATGGGAAGGGGGACCCACGTTGCCTTTTCGGGCTGTGCCCGGCCGGGCCCCATGGGTGTAGGCCCGGCCAGCAGACGCTCGCCTTCGAGCCCCACCTCCAGGCCTAGCTCCAGAGGGGGGCCCCGGTGACCCGCGTCCGGGCAAGGGAAACGAAAATCCAAAGTTTGTGTTCATCATTGGGGTCATTTGAGCCATGCTTTGTCTGGTCCCTCACCTAGGACCTGTTTGCCATGGGTGGCCCTACCAGGGGCATGAAGCCCCGGACAACATAGCTCCCAGGTTCATTGGGACACGCAAACCACTCCACCACGATAAGGTGATGACTCACGGAGGGGTTGACTCAACGTAAAGACGGTAATAAGAAAATCTGTGCTCAGGAAAATATTGTCACTATTTCATATGTTGTGTCATTTTGGAACCGTTTTGTCACGGACATTAATTGGAAAAAGGTCTGGTCTATTCCAAATCAGTATTTGCTTACAAAGAAGGTGAAGGAAGTGACCTTTAAAATATTACATAAATATTATCTAGCCAACCATTATATGACCAAGTTCAAAAGGGACATTGAAGCAAGCATCTTTACAGAGACTTTTTGTTGAAATGAGAAAATATATATATATATATATTTTTAGGAAGTGCGTTAATGAATATATTTTTTTTCATTACTTATTTGTTATAACTTAATACTTAGGGCAAAATTATTTTTTCATAAATGCAAGTATGGAAATCGAAAACCCAACTTCACACACTTTCACATTGATACTATCACCTGTATTAGACTAATAAATGACTCTCATAACAGAAAGGCTCTAAAAACTATATTTGTAAAAAAAATAAAAATAATGTTTTTATTTGGATTATCGTGTTTTTTGTTTTGTTTTATTTTTTGATGGTTTTGATTTGTTTCCTTTATGTTGTACACTAGTATACTAATACACTGTTACTCAGCCCCGGTCCTCGAGTAGCCTGCCCTATCCAGCTTGTTTTCAATGTCTCCCCAACCAACACAGCTGAAGTTTGTTATCAGGCTTCATGCACAGTTTACTGATTAGCTGATCGTTTGAAACACGTGTTGCTTGTGGGAGACATGGAAAACAGGCTGGCTAGGGGTACTCGCGGACCAGGGTTGAGGACCACTGTACTAATATATACTTGGTTCAATAAAGCTGGTTAAAAAAAATCTGGCTGCAGACCCCCACTGTGAGGTCGGCTCCGGGCTCCACTGTTAGAACAGGAAATGCACGGGGTTCTTTCCAAAATAAAATCGCATATGAACTTCCGATGTAATTGTTTTTTTGTGCTAATCAGTTCCTGTCACTTAACTCTCATTTACTTATTGCATCGCAACACTCTTTTCCTAAATACGTTATATATTATATTTTGTCTTTTTAATTCTTACCCGTCATAAATTTCATTTTATTTTCATCACAAAAGAAAATCGTGACGTGTATGCATTTGCCAGGTGCCTCTCGGAATCTCGATACACGCTTCAGATTTTCTTTTCGTGGATTACTCGATACACGCTCCACAGCCTCGGCATTTTACATCCAATCACTAGAGGACCCAGCCTTGTTTGGACACAGGCAGCCACTGTCCTGCCTGTATGCAGCAACCAATCATATTGCAGCGGGCCGTATCCTTCCAAGAACCGAGTGTGGGATACATAATAATGTTTCTCTCATCCTGTGCTTCTGAGTATCGCACATAATGATGAAGTCACGATGCTAAATTCTTTTTCAGCTTTGTGATCTGTTCGTATACGTCTACGCGCTCTGAACGGGAATGCGTAACAACGCAGAGAAGAATACAAAGACTGGTTGGATACAATTTTGCCGTCTTTGGTGAGTGAGCTACGTAGCAGCTAGTCAATGCGAATGCTATTGGTTCTAGGATTTAACTTGGACTCTGCATCTGAAATTATAGTCGCGAAACTCGTGATTTAGTCTGTCAAATGATTTGAAAGATATGGATTATGGGACATTGTGTCACTTATCTTAGGCGCCAGCACTTTGCTCCCACGAGGAACTCGGCTATGTTTAGGGTATGTTTAGACAGTCGGGCCTTAGTTAGGCTTGTGTATCTATCATTCCGTTGCGCTAGCTAACATGCTTCTTCAGCCTGTCGCATAACATGAAGAATATTTCAGCACGGAGTTCAATCGCCGCAGAATAACCGTGTACTGTTAATAACTGAAAAAGGCAGTGGATATTTGGTATTTCGGTCGGTCAGTCAGGGACTTTTCCTTTCCGGGAAAAAAATATCGTGCATTCTAGTGAATTTTCAGAGTAAAAATGTTGTTGTGACTCCATATTTTTTGCACTTATTTTGTATTAAAATAATAATACAAATAAAATAGGTTGTCATTATAGGTGACAAAAACTGCATCGGGACGTATCGGACATGAATACACAATCCCAAACCACAAAGTGTGAGCATAGTGCTTTGCGGTGGTTAAAGAGAAAATATTATGGGATAATTCTTGCCGAAATTAATAAACCTATTTTACAGAGAAGAAAGCAAATCAATGAAAAACATCAGACACTTTAACCCAGACGTCCACAATTCTTTCACATACCGTGGCGTACCTTGTCCAGCCGGCGTTGCCTCCCAGTTTGTTTTGGTGGAGTGTGTTCGCCTTCTCTCATTGAACGTTCCCATGCTTCTTGGAACTTTACTTTCAAAGCCCAGTTTCAATGACCAGTTGGAGTTCCTTTGTTAATCCCCCCGGAATGATGGCAAGCCCCAACTTCGTTTTTTTGGTATTGATCCGATACCAAGTAAATACAGGTCCAGTATCGCTGATACTGATACTTTTGGAAAATTATGGTAAATAATATTTTTTTTAAATTAAGGTGGTTGTATCAGGGTTTTTCCTGGCTGAAATTGAAGCAGAGGTGGTACCATCCTGACTATGTTGGGAGACTACTGATAATACGGGGTTTCGGTGCCAATACCAGTCTTATTTTAAGGCATAGGTGTCAAACTCCGGTCCTGGAGGGCCGCAGTCCTTCAGGTCTTGGATGTTTCCGTTTTCCAACACAGCTGATATATGATCAGCTCATCAGCAAGCTCTGCATAAGCCTGATAACGATCCTGCTGATTGGAATCACCTTGTGTTGGATGAGGGAAACCTCCAAAACCTGCAGGACTGCGGCCCTCGACGACCAGAGTTTGACACCTATGCTTTAAGGTATCGGTACTCGCGGCGGTGACCAATGGCCACTATTGGCCTTTAATGAGGGACAATGTGGGACACTCCTCAGCAATGCGGCAGCCCCTCCCCGTGGGCAGACTCGCTAATAGTGATTTACCCATTTCGAGCACATATATCCTGTTAGTAAAGAAATATCAAATATAGCAACCGTAATGCAATGCACCTGCGAGATCTAAGTGTAACATAACTGCTTAAAGCACATAAAGCACATTTACTTAGCAAATACAAAGAAAACACAAACCTTCAGAAGTCAGTGGCAAATTTCATGAGTCAAGAAAGTCCATTATTTTCTCCTGTGTGGTTGATCCTCATGTTGTAGAGGCAAAAACAAACAAACACCAGTGATACGGTAACGGCCAGTTTGTGGCGTCATGCTTTGTACATCGCAGGCAAGTGTATTGACATTTTTTTCCCCCCTGCGAATGTTTAGGCAGTGGTTATTTTGCTGTAACCGGCAACCCTCCTGCAAGCGTTATTTTGCCAAGAATGTCTATGATTGGTCAATCAGAGGCGCGAGAAAATACCGTGATTGCTTGTAGACATGACCGAGTATGAATAACACAAATGTGTACGTTGAGGCAACTGAGCGATAGAAATGTGCACGGCGTCTCGTGGCCGAGTTACCGGTCGGTCACTGTAAAATAACCACTGCGGAGTGTTTATCTTGGCCAAACAATAAACGACTGCTTCAGTATTATACAGTCACGGTCAGCTTCTTCTTTTTTTTTTTTTTTTCAAAAGAGTGCGTCTAATCAAGAGTACGCTGAACAACAGGAGCTATTTCTATGTCCTCCTTGCATCTCGTCCTCGTCTTCAGCCTGCACATCCTCTTATCCTTAACGGCAACAGCTTTCCTGCACCATTTGCAAACCATTGTATTTTTTGTATCATATCTGACCTCTTGGAGCCTCCACACGATGCAGGTAGCTCACGCCCACTTTGCTGAAGATGCGACCGAACTGGATGGTCACAGCCTCACACGCTCCAACATTGTTTTTATGCAGCAGCGTATGTCATGGATGTTATGGATTACGTCATCACGTCAATTTCGCGATATTTAAAATTTTAATCACCCAAAAAAATACACCGGTAATATCGTAGAACGTATGATATGGAACACCCCTACTTTTTTTTAGCGCTGTCATATGGAGCTTGTGGAGGCGCGATGTTAATGGTTCTTGGTGGAACAGAATTGTCAACAAATCGCTGCTCCTGGCGGCCGTTTTTCTGCAAATCTCTACTAGTATTTTGATTAATGTCCCTCTTGTCAAAGTTGTCAAACCCGCAATTGAAGGCGAGGGAAGAGGACTATTTGCTAAAATGTAAGGAAGGAAGAAACGTCCGTCACGTCGTGACACTTCCCGCGGCACCTCCAAAATAAAAGTCACTACACAGTTTAGCTGTCAAGACACTTTTATGGTGACGAGGTCTTACAACAATGGCTCTAACTGCGCAAATTAAATTTTCAGAGCCAGTCACCGCACAACGTCTTGTAAGCTTACTTCGAGCCTTGAAACTAATAAATGAATAGTTACACAATGCATTTCACGTACAATAACGATAACAGCGTTTCAGATATGAGGAGAATAATTAGTTAATTAGTCTGTTCATGAAAAAAGAACGGAGTTAGTTTAACCTCCGTTATTCCCAACACTGGTTGTTACCAATTAGGTGGAATTGGACAATTTCCCACGGCACACCAGACAGTATCTCACGGCACACTAGTGTGTCGCGACACAGTTGTTGAGAAACACTGATCTGTTTGACCAAACTAGGGCTGTCACAAATTATTATTTTGATAGTCGACTAATCACCAACAGTAGTTGCCATTAGTCGACGAATAGAAACATATTGTCACTGCCCTAAGAAAAACTTGTATGTCTTTTTTTTGTTTTATTTATATTTATTTTTTAAACGTTTTTGGGATGTCTGCGTTCAGTTTCATCTTATAAATGTAAAAATATAAAAAATAGATGCAAGTGTTTTTCACAGGACAGTGATGATAGGTATTGCACCAACTAGCGGCTGCTCTTTTTAAAACCATCATTAGTTTTCATTTTGAATTCTTTAAAACTATGTACAGATTAATAATTAAAACAATTTAAGATTATAGTACAATGAACTTTGATTAGATTTTGCATCTTGTACCATAATTTCTGACATGTTTATAAATTGATGGTGATGCTGTGGCTTTAGAATTTTTTTTGCAGTAATTATTTAGTGTATTTTAAAATTGAACCAAAAACTATGCAGAGTAGCACTAATACTATGAAACTATTTGTAATATTTCACTCTTCTTTTTCACGCCTTTTTTTTTTTTTTTAAATGTAGGCCTAGAAGGTAGTGAAATCAAATGAGTAAAATTAGGAAAATACACTGTGCTGAACACAACTAAAATGAATACTTGTATTGTTTTTTATTAAATTCTGTTTTATTTAACCAATTTCCCACGGCACACCAGACAGTATCTCACGGCACACTAGTGTGTCGCGACACAGTTGTTGAGAAACACTGATCTGTTTGACCAAACTAGGGCTGTCACAAATTATTATTTTGATAGTCGACTAATCACCAACAGTAGTTGCCATTAGTCGACGAATAGAAACATATTGTCACTGCCCTAAGAAAAACTTGTATGTCTTTTTTTTGTTTTATTTATATTTATTTTTTAAACGTTTTTGGGATGTCTGCGTTCAGTTTCATCTTATAAATGTAAAAATATAAAAAATAGATGCAAGTGTTTTTCACAGGACAGTGATGATAGGTATTGCACCAACTAGCGGCTGCTCTTTTTAAAACCATCATTAGTTTTCATTTTGAATTCTTTAAAACTATGTACAGATTAATAATTAAAACAATTTAAGATTATAGTACAATGAACTTTGATTAGATTTTGCATCTTGTACCATAATTTCTGACATGTTTATAAATTGATGGTGATGCTGTGGCTTTAGAATTTTTTTTGCAGTAATTATTTAGTGTATTTTAAAATTGAACCAAAAACTATGCAGAGTAGCACTAATACTATGAAACTATTTGTAATATTTCACTCTTCTTTTTCACGCCTTTTTTTTTTTTTTAAATGTAGGCCTAGAAGGTAGTGAAATCAAATGAGTAAAATTAGGAAAATACACTGTGCTGAACACAACTAAAATGAATACTTGTATTGTTTTTTATTAAATTCTGTTTTATTTAACCAATTTCCCACGGCACACCAGACAGTATCTCACGGCACACTAGTGTGTCGCGACACAGTTGTTGAGAAACACTGATCTGTTTGACCAAACTAGGGCTGTCACAAATTATTATTTTGATAGTCGACTAATCACCAACAGTAGTTGCCATTAGTCGACGAATAGAAACATATTGTCACTGCCCTAAGAAAAACTTGTATGTCTTTTTTTTGTTTTATTTATATTTATTTTTTAAACATTTTTGGGATGTCTGCGTTCAGTTTCATCTTATAAATGTAAAAATATAAAAAATAGATGCAAGTGTTTTTCACAGGACAGTGATGATAGGTATTGCACCAACTAGCGGCTGCTCTTTTTAAAACCATCATTAGTTTTCATTTTGAATTCTTTAAAACTATGTACAGATTAATAATTAAAACAATTTAAGATTATAGTACAATGAACTTTGATTAGATTTTGCATCTTGTACCATAATTTCTGACATGTTTATAAATTGATGGTGATGCTGTGGCTTTAGAATTTTTTTTGCAGTAATTATTTAGTGTATTTTAAAATTGAACCAAAAACTATGCAGAGTAGCACTAATACTATGAAACTATTTGTAATATTTCACTCTTCTTTTTCACGCCTTTTTTTTTTTTTTAAATGTAGGCCTAGAAGGTAGTGAAATCAAATGAGTAAAATTAGGAAAATACACTGTGCTGAACACAACTAAAATGAATACTTGTATTGTTTTTTATTAAATTCTGTTTTATTTAACCTTTATCCAAAATGTTTTATTTTGCTTCACTAATATGTGTAATTTAAAAGTAGCAAATTGATCTACTCAAACGAAATGTGGAATGCACCTGAAATGAAAGAAATCCTTAAAGATTAGGAGGAACTTTTGTTGTTGTTTTTTTTTTAGCACTGTACTGCATATTATAACAAACTATTTTGTGTTTTATTGTAATGTGTTGTCGTTAAGGGCTTGCGGCAACTTACTATGTCCAAGTTCATAAACGCAACACTGCATGTTTGCGGCTCCCAAGTTGAGAGAGACCTCCGTGTAGGAGTGCGTTTGATGTCAACACCTTCGATGTCAACACGTTCTGTGGCATACAAAAACTGTTTTAGTTATTAATAAACGCGAGTTCTCTTTATAAAGCCTCCAAATCCATAATAGACCTTACAAATATGTTAGCGTACCAAACAGAACATCACGTTACACACACGGTTCTAATGCTAGCTTCAGGGATGTGATTTTTCCGCTAATTCGCGGAATTCCGCTTTTTTTATCTCCAAAAATAAAATGTTACAATTTTTTAAGTGGTAAAAAATCCGATTTCGTCTCTCAACATCGTTCCATTTTAGTGTTTCCGTAACTGAAATGAAACTGATCTTGCGATTGGCTGAAGTCTCCGTGTTGACCAATAAACGCGCTTGTTATAAAGGCATAGGCGTATGCCATTGTTTGTTGACCAATAAACACGCTTGTTATAAAGGCATAGGAGTATGCCATTGTTCATTTCTCAGACGTTTTTGCCGGGTGTTTAAAGAAAGATGTCCGTGATCGAACGCAAAGATGCTCCGCGAGTTAAGGAAATTGACAAGATCGTAAAAAACAAGTTTCGATGGGACTGGTTAGAGAAGGATATATCTACAAATGTTGGAAAGAAGACTGTGACGAATTTGTTCAGTGACTTTATTCGGAAGATCGATCGTGCCGGGAAAGCGCTTTGCATTTGGTGCCATGATACCCATTGACTATGGTGGGAGAGGTTTCAAAGCTCTTGAAAGTCACGCAAAGAGCAAAAAACACGTGAAAGAACTCCAGTCAAGAACAAATTATTCCATCGCTGGAAGTTTCGGCGCCCAAACGAAAACTCCAAAACTTTACGGCCTCCATCCCTTATTGACATCACAATCGGAAGCGGTAATAGAGAGAAGTGATCCACCCCAACAACCTGCACCAGTTGCTGACAGAGTCGTGAATTTTGAGGTCGGTGGTAAACGTTTCAAATTAATCTAAATCAAATTTTCGAAAATATTATAACGTAATAAAAATGGCCATAAATATTTAACATGGTTAATCATTGACACAAACTCAAATGAATGCTGCATGTTTGCACTTTTCAGGTTTCAATATGTTGACTGTCTTGATGTATGCAGTTACAGAGATGATCTTAGTCAATCATGCATTCGACGAATGCATGATTGTGTTTTTACCAGAGCTTGCTGCATGAGGTATTTTATGTTTTTGTTATGCATTATGTATTAAATTAAGAATGATTGATTAAATGATTTATTGCATGGTAAATATATATGATGATATTCTCAGTGATAGTTTTTAAAAGCAAAGGCAGTCCAATGTTTTTGAATGTGACTGATTTTGAGTTGACTAAAACTGCAATTTTATATGGGATAGTTCAATATACATTGAAAATTTATGCTGTTGTTTTGTCTATTTCTTTGTCATCTGAGTGCATTGAAAGTACTTAAAAACACGGAAAACCCATGAGCTCTGGACCTAGCTGAGTGCCCGCGACCCCCAGACCCCCGGCTAAATTTTCAGATAATTTCACTTTGGTCAAATCACATCCCTGTAGCTTCCAGACATGACTACACTATGCCAGAAATGCTATTAGGCATCAGCCACAACATGCTTCCTTTGCTTCTTCACTGCTGTGGTGCCATGGCAGTAGAAGTGAGGTTTACTTCGTAGGGCTGGGATGATCCACTTCTGTTGCGATCAAATCTGGATCCCGATACTTTGGTGGCGCTCCGATATGTATTGCAATATATATTTTTTCAAGTTTTATTTTTTGGCTTTTTTTGGCTAGTATTAACCTCAACATGTGTTTAAAAAAAAAAAAAAAAGGAATCATCCGGGATGGCCCATATTTCACTCACTCATGTTTTTTTCCCCCAGGGAAACAGTATTATCATGCATTATCAATGTCAGCCATCTGTTTTGGTAAATCCGTAAATAATATCAGTAAAAGTGGGGAGCAGACAAAAGTTTTTCTTCAAAATCATTGCACATACTGTACATGAATTTCCCCCAAAAAGTCTCTCAATCCAGACTAACATTACTGTGGCCATCTCCACCTTATGCCCACTTTGACCGAGTGTTGTCACGATACCAAAATTTGGACTTCAATACTATACCTGCATAAAATACCTCGATACCGATAGGATTTACACATTAAGCATGGAAGAATGTTATATTAATGGAACATTAAGCCTTAATATTTAATTTAAGTGCTGTTCAAACATGAAACAGACTGCAACCTGTTTGATAAATGCAGTGGCCAGTTGAGGTGGCTCAGGCATCTGGTTCGGATGCCTCCTGGACGCCTCCCTGGAGAGGTGTTCTGGGCATGTCCCACCGGCGGGAGGCCCCAGGGACGACCCAGGACACGCTGGAGAGACTATGTCTCTCGAATGGCCTGGGAACGCCTTGGGATCCCGTTGAAGTGGCTGGGGACAGAGAAGTCTGGGCTTCCCTCCTAAAGCTGCTGCCCCCGCGACCCGACCCCGGCTGAGCAGTAGTAAATGGATGGATGGATAGATGAATTCAAAGCAATCAATTATCCTTCACATTTGCAATTCCCAAGTGCAATGACAATTGGCCGTCTAAAAATCCCAGAATAGATTGTGGCTGACACTTGTGTAAACTGCAAGTAGAACTTATGCACTGCTGAACCAAATTGAATGAGTCATGTACTGGTTAGTGTACTCGCCCTGTGAGTAGCAGGTGCCTGGTTCACGACCCGCTCAAGTTTTTTTTCCCCCTTCTTCTTCTTTCCTCTCGCTTCTCCTCCCTTCCTCCTCGACGATTTCTTGTGGCAAGGAGACGTTTTGTTTCAAATGTTGAAGAATTGATGGCTCTCATGGCCATTCAGAGTAGAGGAGTGCTCAAACGCAGAGCTTCAGCAGCAGGCTGCAGCCGGCTCGCTGGGCGCGCCAACCACACAGGGAGAGGCGGGGTTTTACTGAACCGGGTGTTTTCCTTCCACATAAAAATAAATAACTAGCAAAACATCTAATATTTCATAAAAAATTACATCGCCATGGTATCAAAGGTAAGATTTAATCATTATATGCCTTTAGTTAACTGTGGAAGGCCTTAAAATAACGTGATGTAATCCCTTGGTCAATTTAATGTTGTTGTTGTTTTTTTTACATCTATACTATTAGTTGGTCACACGTGTGTTATTTTTGACAAATTATTTACCAATAAAATAACTATAATAGGTAATAAAAGAAAATAATGATTCATTCATACAGTAATAAAAGATAAGTGATATATATTTAAAGTGTTGATTTCATAATATTTATTTATGAAATGTGTAAAGAGGCAGAGTCCATTTTTTTTTTTATTTATTATTTTTTTTTTTTTACATCTATACTATTAGTTAGTCACACGTGTGTTATTTTTGACAAATTATTCACCAATAAGATAACTATAATAGGTAATAAAAGAAAATAATGATTCATTCATACAGTAATAAAAGATAAGTGATATATATTTAAAGTGTTGATTCCATAATATTTATTTATGAAATGTGTAAAGCCATTTGTATTTTTTTTGTAATTGTATTTTTATTTGGGAACAAACACAGCAAATCAACATTTCAATCATTAACACGAGAAATAAGAAACAAAAGAATGTCATCTTCCCGATTTTTTTTGTGTGTGTGTTTTGGTCCAGTTTTGACTGTTGCCGTTCAAATACTGTCCCACAATACTACCTCCACCGTATGAGATTAAATAATGTACATAAATACTTTAACAAAACAATAGGGACTAGCACTCATTTATAGACAACTTTGAAAACCAAAATTCAGAACTATGCACATAACAAGGGGTGATTGGGGTGAGGGGTTTGTCTGAGCTGCTGCCAAAAAAATAAAATAAAATGAGTAACCCTCACTAATTAAACATCATGTCAGAGAATCGGGGTCAAATAAAGTCTGCTCTCTTGGGTTAAATTAATGTAATCCAACTATTCCAGATTTGGTAGAATTTGTCTTTCTGGAGTCTTAATTCGATATGTCAGTTTTTTAATTCTAAATATCTCCAGAACTATTCCAATCCAATCATCTAGCGTTGGCTGCTTCGGGTTGAGCCATCTCCTTGTAATTGATTTCTTACTTGCCACCAAGAGTAGTTACAGCAACTTTATTTATCTCCTCTGTTCCACAATAGGAACATGACCCAAATATACAATGTAGGACTTTAATTATAAGTACCTGTGGAATTCCTTCTGTGCTAAACCGTATTTGTTTCTCAGGGTCTCAAAGCTGTGAACAGCTTTTTTAATGAGTTAATAAAAAAAATGTTGATAGCCCATACCTATACTATATATACATACTCCATGATCTCAAGGCTGAATCGAGTCTATTTTGGACAAATTCAGAATCATAAGCAAAAAGGGGTGTGAATTGCCTAGTACCTTTCGATTCGTATCACAATTCATAGGTCACGATTCGATTAGATTAATCCCGATGTGAATCTATAAAGTGATGATTGCGATTTATTTTTATTGTTTTACTCAAATTTAGAAAATACTAATCAGCAAACTTGTACATGTACACTGTAAGATTTGTATGAAATTTTATTTATTTATCTGAAAATTCAGGCTTATAACTGAGCCACTGCATTTAGCAAACAGGTTGCAGTCTGTTTCATGTTTGAACAGCACTGAAATAAAATATTAAGGCTTAATGTTCCATTAATATAACATTCTTCCATGCATCTTCCATCGATTCGAGAATTGCGCGCTGTAATATCGCGATATATTGCCGAATCAATTTTTTTTCTAACACCCCTATAAGCAAACCACCTAAACACTTTTAATAACTTGTGAATCCCATAGGAATTAATCAATGTCTGCCAAGCCTGGAGCGTGTGAGTCAGCCATGGATTCCCTATCCCTTTTAACTTATCCATCAAGCCCTTGTCCGCTTGGATGGGGAATTGTGTTGACATACCTGCCTCCATGTTGCTGTGTATGTGTCATTGCACCAATATAGGATAGGAGTAATCTATGCCGCATAATAATAGTTCCTCAGGCAGGGAAGGCCCAATCCTCCACCCAAAGGTTTCCTTTGGAAGTTGAAGAGTGACATACTTTATCCTGTGTTTTTTTGCCATGCCAAATAAACCTTGATATCCATCATCTGCAAGTTCCATCTGTGTAGGTAGCTCAAAAAAGCCTTGAAAGATCACTAGTCAATTGTATTCCTAGGTATTTAATATTCTCATTTTCCCACTTTAAATTATTTGCGTAGGGTTGCGGTGGGGGTATAGTTAAGTGTCATCACCTGCGTTTTTGAAATGTTAACTTTATAGCCCGAAAGCCTACCAAAGTCATTTAAGGATAACATCAGTTCCTTAAATGAGCTCTTTGGCGTCCCCAAACTAACCAAAACATCATCAATCTGATTTTTGTATTTTGTCTTATTGATTGGCCTAGTGTCTCTATAAATAAATAAAAAAGTAGGGGTGACATTGGACAGCCCTGCCTACATCCCCGTTCCAGGGGGAAACTTCCAGATAAATCCCCATTGATCTTAATCCGCGCTGTGGGCTTATCATACAATGCTTGAACTACTCTAATGAACTTGTCCCTAAAACCAAACTTCTTCAACACTTTATATATAAAAGCCCATCTGACCGAATCAAAGGCCTCGACATCCAGACTCCCTATTATTGTTTGCAATTTATTCTTGTGGATATAATCCATCCATGATATGCAGTACCCTTCTGATATTATCAGTTGTTTCCCTCTGGCGAATAAACCTAGTCTGATCTAAATTGATGAGGACCGGTAGCAGCTTTCTAGTCTATGGGAAAGAATAGAAGTAAATATCTTATAATCCAAATGTCAAAAACGTCTCAGTATAATTTTTTCCTATTACCGGTACTTAAAAAAATAAATACGAGACAGCCCGCCCACTCTGTTTTAAAGGCAGGTACACATACACGCATGGCCGCCTGTCTACTGATATATGGAAAACGCCTTAAGTAAGCAACACGCCTCTTTCAGCGTGTGTGCGAGAGGGCGCAGGAAGATGGCTTCTCGTACTTGAGCGCTCGCTGGACGTGCCCTCCTCGTTGAGAAGTATGACGCGCTAATTAAGGCTCCACGGGAGCGCGTAAGTAGAGTGGAAGCCACGCGACAGCAATTGGCATTGCCTACGCATGTTTTCAATAAACATATGAAGAACACACGTGTGGTTTTAAATTTTCAGTTTTAGAAACGTTTTTTAACAAGAGCAAATGTTTTTCGTGGAGAAGCAGAAGAAAAAGCAGCAATCAGTCCTGCAGTGGACTCAAGGTGTGTTCAATGAACAGGCACACAGTAGGAAATCACAGTTATGCATAGAAAAAGCTCAGACGACTGACAGAGCAGCAGACACAGGTTGTGACGCATTTTTGACACGTCCCTTAAAAATAAGTGGAGTGTGAATTATTTGTTCCCAGTATGTAGTATTTGATTACACATTTGACTAATTGGGAGCGAAATGGAGAAGAGCAAGGACATGCACGCACACTCTAGCAACGTTACATTGAGTCATTGGAGTGCCACTGTATTGCCAATATTTAAAACGGATGACATCAAATGCAGTCAAATACAGTACTTCAAGAATATGGCATGCAATGTGAAAGGACATACAGTATAAACATAAATATATACAGTATGTACATAAATTAACATGTATACATCCCAATATTTTGAATTGATAATAAATAAAAATAATTTGAAGTTCTTTTTTCAGTTGAAATGATGTTTTAGAGTTTTGTTGAGGTACCTTTTCAGTACCGGTATCGAGGTATTTTATGCAGGTATAGTATTGAAGTCAAAATGTTGGTATCGTGACAACACTAATCCAAATTAAGTACATTGATTGGTCGATAGCTTCCACACTCCTGTTTGTCTTTCCCCTCTTTTGGGATAACTGAAATTATTGCCTCTCTCCAGGAAGGTGGAATTACCCCCTCCTGTAATACAAGATTAAATGTTCTAACTAATAGTGGAGTTAGTTCCTGCCTTCGGCATCGGTACCAATGGGAATCATATCCATCAAGGCCAACCGCCTTTCCTGATTTCATCCTAGAGATGGCAGCATCAATTTATTCTGCTGAAATTTGCTTTATCAAGTTCACATTATGGAAAGTCTGTAAGCACTGGTAAATCCAGGAAGCCAAGGAAGGCCTTAATGTGATTTTTGTCCGAGGCCTTAGGTTGGGAATATAGATCTCTGTAGGAAGTTTCAAAACTTTCCTGAATCCTCGCCAATTCAGTCTCTAATACCTTAGTTTTAGGATTCTTAATTCTATATATAGTACTTTCCTCCTGTTGTTTTCTCAATTTATATGCCAGATATTTGACTGATTTCCCACCCATCTCATAGTATTTCTGTTTTAGATTTGTTAATTTTTTTAGCCTCCTGTGTATAAATATCATTTATTTCCCCTTGTAACTTTTTGATGTCCCTCTTTGTGATAGGATTTGGGTCATTTACATCCTCCAGTTTCGCTTTCAATTCCGCCTGTAGCTCTGTTAGTTTTTGCCCTTTGAGTCGTTTAAGATGCATAGTTATGGAGATTAAATTGCCCCCTCAGCGTGTCCCATAGAGTAATAGGTTAGATTTCTCCCGTGTCATTGACTTCCAGAAAAATCTTTGTTATACTTAATTTTTGAGACAGTGACAGGGTCATTGAGTATATTAGAATTTAATCTCCACTTCTTCCTAGCAATCTGAATACACAACAAAATAGGGCTATGATCAGATAGATCCCTTGTTAGTATGTTGCAGGTTTTAACCTTAAATCTATCTATATTAAACAAAAAAATAGTCAAGTCTAGCATAAACTTTGAACGAGTTTGAATAATGTGTATAATCTCTTGTAGATGTGTGTAACTCCCGCCAGGCATCCATTATCCCCATTTCTGCCAAATCGCTAATTTTCCTTATTAGTGGGGTGGTTTGGTTTGATGAATTTGAGGAAACTAGTGCGAGATTAAGACGAAAGTTAAAATCTCCCCCACATATAACAACACCCCGGGAATCAATTATCAGGTTCAAAACACTCCTATAGAATAACCAGTAACTTCCAGGTGGAGCATATACATTTATAATTGTAATATCACATCCTTTTATCTTCCCAATTATTTTAACATATCTAATTTCTTCATTACAAATTTCAGAAATATGTTCATAGTTAAGTGTTCCCGAAATGAGGAATGCCACTCCTCTCTTATGTTTTGCTTTATCAGATAAGGAAAACATAAATTTAAAACCTTTTCTTTTTAATCTCAGGTGTTCACTCTGGTTCAAGTGTATCTCTTGACGTAAAGCAATCTGGGCGTTTTCTTTCTGTAATTTAGATAGTATCTTGTTATTTTTTATCACATCAAAACCCTGTTTACATTAAGAGAGAATTTTCACTGAATTGAAAAATTTAATTTGACCAAATCTCACATCCCCTAAAGCAGCAGACAGACCCCCTCCCCCAGGGAAAGAACACAAAAATATGTAAAGAACTTATATATATATATACTGAAACAAAAGTCTGAAACTCAAACACACCTAACCACACTTCCAGCAGTGTTTCTCTACCACTGCCTCCCTCAACCTTTCAGGGAAAACCCTTATTTAGACCCCCTACTAAAATGGCCCTCCCAATGATGATGATTAATCCCCCATTTAGCTTGACGCTATTTGTAATTCACCCTTTCACCCAAGTCAAGTACTTGCAGCTTATCCTTGTATCTCGAAGTCTCCCATTTCTGCCGCTGCCGTCTCCCTCCAACCAGCTGCCACAACGCGAACCTCTGTAGTTTGTCGCTGAGTGTTGCCGGCAGTTTGATAACTTTTACAGGGAATCCCCGCTTTGCCAGATCTGATGTCGCTTCATCCATCGAGTTGTAGATGGTCGCTCCTATATCATAAAAAAACTTCAAGCGGGCTGGGTAGAGGGTACTTGAAATTATTTAAGTTTTGGGCCCTGAATCTATAATCTATGAAGGTTTGACTTTTTGAATTGGAATTACGGAAATTATTAAACTTTTAGAGGATATACAAATTTTGGGACGAGCACCTGTAGTTAAGGTCAGATACTACAGAATAAGGACCCGAAAATGTAGCCTGAAACTGAGATGCAACTAAAGGTAGTGTCAGGTTCAATAAGCTGACGCTGAAACGGTTGACAAAGTCAATCAAATTCGTTTCCAATCATCTTGTAACAGTGCGAGGGGACCTCACACTTTATGACCAAAGGTCATTAGGACTGAATCCTGTATTCTCCTGAACCACCTCACGAGTGGCCAACAGCATCCAGGGCAGAGCCTCCTCCCAGTCACCCTGCATCTGGACACAGAATGAACGCAACATCGATTTTAGCATCTGATGGAACCTCTCGAGCGCACCCTGACTTTGAGCGTGATAGGCAGATGAAAAATTGTGTTTAACCTTCAATTGCTTCAAAACCACAGAAAAAAAGTGTTTCGAGCCAAAATTCGAACCTTGGTCTTACTGTATAATCCGAGGAAGCCCAAAAACCGAAATAAACTGCGACTTGGCTGTAAATACTGCTAAAGACGGATACCTTGTAGTCTGACACATCACCGTTGACAAGACCAACACAGTCCATAAGCAAATGCTCAAATGGCTGCCCAAATCTGCAGTACAGTAGGACGAAACTGTACAGGCACAACCACTTAATACACTGACTCCCCCACAAAGCTCTCAAACGGAGGTGTCCATTTTTGCATTAGCATCCCATCATGCACAAAGTAACACAGAACTGTCTCTCACCTGTGACGAACAAACCAACTCCATGAGACCCTTCAATGTGTCATCTTCTTCACCAGCTCGACACAGGAAATAGACCAATGTCACAATCAGGAACAACGTCACATTCTACTTAAGACCTGGACCGAGTCACAACAATAACACCAGGATTGCTTGTCAGCCGAGCTGGAGGAGGAACCTCAGCCCAAACTCTGCTACCAGCACGCCCGCGAGTGAAGCCAGTGAGGTGCAGAAAAAGTACAGAAAAAGTACATGTGTGTGGAAATTGGACCACCAGAGCTCCAGCGAGGAGCGCGGCCTTTCAGTCCAGCGTGGCCGCATTCGACAACTGGAAACAGGAATGAGTCGCATGTTTGTTTAGCGCATTTTCACTAAATTAGCTTTAAAAATGGGAAACATTTGGATGGAAACCCCATAGAACAGGCAGCCCTGTTATGCAGGTACCTGTATGTGAACTCTGATGGGCCACAAGAAGAAATGGTCTGAATCACAGTATACCTATTATGCACGTTCTATTTTGTTGTTTTTTTGTTTCCCCAAATCCTCAAAATAAAAAATGACATAAAAAAAAAGATTTCTTTATAGAATTGTTATAATTGTATCAATGCAATGAAACATAACACATTGGAAGATAAACTTAAAGCATGTCAGCCACCCAGAGCGAGTGGGTTGTTGACAAATCTCCAAGGACAAACACAAATGTCCCTTTTCCTCTCATCTGGGCTGTTTTGTCGGTCACGGTCCTCAGCTCTGTGAGGGTTGGTCTTAAGACGGTTTCTTAACTCTTTGACTGCCATAAACGTTATATAACGTTTAGTTAAAACCTACGGATGGGCGCCGAGGACGTTAAAAGACGTTCACTATGTTATTTTTTTTTGGGGGGGGGAAACTGGTGGAGGAAAGCCTTGGGCAGCTGTGCTGAAAGTATCAAGCAGATCTAGTTAGTATAATGACTCGTTTTGGCCCCTAGATGGCAGCGATGACTCTCTTTGGACAAGATTGGGTAGGAGTGAGTAGAAGACGTGAGGCGGAGCTAGAGTGTTGAGGGGACAATGGCTGATGATGCAAAAATGGCTGATGAAGCAACAATGGCGACCGGTTGCAAGCAGCTCACGCATTTTTTTCAAAGACGGAAAGCATCGATCAATACTAAAAAGCGCATTGATGTCGACGATGATGATGATTCCGAGCTTGACGCCAAAGTTGGAAGCCTTGACGCGACCGTTATGATCACGTAGTAAGCCTCACCGGCTAGCGACGCTAACGCCGGAAAACGCGCAGCACAACCGACCGGGTACTTCTGCACAAGCGGACATTCGATTGGACGATGGAGAGGAGTCGAAAAGCATCGACCAATGCACATTGATGATGATGATGATGGTGACTCCCGAGGTTGACGCCACAGTTGGAAGCATTGACGCGGCCGTTATTCTCTTGTCATAAAGCCTCACCGGCTAGCGCTGCTAACGCCGGAAAACGCAGAGCTGCACAAGCGGACATTCGATCGGGCGATGGATGCATATTCATCGGAGGAGCGGGTACAGTCTGATCACGGAGAAGACACTGGTTCTGGACTACGATGCCACCATGAATGGAGTGGATAAGATGGATCAGAACATCTCTTACCACCCGGTATAGGAACCGAAGGACATGAGGAAGCCAGAGTGTAACACCACCGTAACGTAACCGTAGCATGATCCTGATAGTAGACTTGATGGCAACACACACTGCAGTATATACTTGCTATTCCCCAGAAAAAACGTCCGGCAAGAAAGTGTAGCTTTTGCACGCGAAGAGGCAATTGCAGTGAAACTAATTTGTTGTGCAAATCCTGTTGCGTCTCCTTGCACGCAGGGGAGTGTTACACAAAAAGAAAAATGTCGTCGAAACATCCACATAATTGTAAATAGTACCACAGTTGCACACATTTGTAAATAGTTTGCCAAATTGTTGTCAAATTGTTACACTGTTGAATGTAAATAAATGTATTTTGCTATCAAAAAACACTTTTTCATTCTTGGTGGTAGTGTTTTATAGAAGTAAAGCACTATTTAGGTGTTTGTGGCATCATTCATGGACAAAAAGAAGTGTAAAATTCACTAGAGTGCATGAAATAATATCGTTTCACTAAAAGCTTGATTTCTCCGTATTTTGGTCCAAAACAAGCGCATTTGGGTGAAACTAACCATTTTCTATTGTTGATTACTAAAGAACGGAATAAGGTAGAAACAAACTTTTTTTTTCTGATGAAAGATGAAAGTTCAATCTCTCTTTTTGGTAGTATGTGTGTTTCCATAGTCCAAACAGAAAATTTTCTGTGGACCTTGAAAGATCAGTCAAAATGCTTAAATCGGCTGGCACTCACAGCATCCCTTTTCTGAAAACGTCTGGCAGTCAAAGAGTTAATGGAACAATGTCAGGCCTTACAATTGTGGCTAAAGACCTAGTGTCCACCAGGGCTGTGCAAAAAATGTCCCCATTCTGCAAGCAAACATGACTCGGGTCCACCATGTCTGTCCAACCCACCATTACAACGGTCTCACCCTAGACGTGTTGGTCCCTGCACACAGCTCCTTCACATGCAGGTTGCATTTCCTGGTAAACAACTTGAGAGGTCAACGTAGTCCGGTCGACACTGACCCTTTTCAGTTTCCCTGCTTCTTCAACTTCTTTGGGCAGTGGCGAAGCAGATGACCTGGTTGCCCACACCCCAGCAGACAGCAGGGCGTGCTGGTTGATCACTCCCTTCCTCGATTTGTGCTGGGCAGCTCTTTATTATGCACACTAGCTCCTCCAACCTTGCAGGTCTGCGCTTTTCCCTCTCCGACGTCGCATCTCCCAAGGCTGCTGGGTGAGCGAGCTGGACGTGCATGCGCAGCTCATCCGGTCTGAGAGCTTTGATAAACTGGTTGCGTATCATTTCATTTTGGACCACGTCGGGCATTTCAGCACATGTGCGCCGACCCAGGCTCTCTATCTCATGAGCAAGGCAATGAAGCGGCTCACCTGGCTTTCGATCACCCTGCTTAATTTAACAGTCTCTCAAGTTAAACTCTCCAAACCACCTTTGGAACGTACCCACCAGCGCGCCGTAATCGAGTCTCTTTGTTCTTCAGTAGCAGCAAACTCGGTGTAGCGTCCTCTGTCAGCGCCAGCTGCACAGCTTTCGCTTTTTCTGACCACCCTGCTGCATCAGCTACCATCTCCAATTGTGCTCTGTAGGCCTCCCAACTGCCCTTTCCGGAGAACTTAAGCGCTTTGGTGTCAGGCCACGCGAACTCCTGGGCGCTGCCATGCATGTTTACATCCAGCCGGGCCACTGCGACATCTCGCGGGACGTCATCACGCAGTCACGCGGGCTCACGCTTATTTCAGAGCAAAATACCAGTGTTATGGCGACTGCTCTTGGTGCTACTTGATGCAGCATGTCAAATACACAGCCCACGGCTTCTTCTTTTAGCTTCCGCCGAGTGGGTCGCCGAACATCCTCGTACGCAAAAGCCGGGTGAAAGACGGTGAATCCAAAACTTCTGACACCAAATTTAATGCCCTTACATGTGATCAAGGATGCACACAGTCACCAATTCAGTCTGATCGCTTTTAAATAATAATATTAAAAAAGCGGTACAAACACGAGCTGCTGTTAGCCGCGACTCATGCTCATGTAGCGATTATTTGGGTTGCCGTAATGGCTTATGAAAAATGTAGACGGTACTGAGGGGAGTTGTAATTTGCAAAATAAACTATAAAAATCCTATTATCAAGTATTCATAATCTGAAGTTGCTACTTAAATTAATCATGGAGTTCGTTGCTTTAATAAGAGAATTACTAATCCACTCAGTAAACAAATGATTCGGCAGAAATTGAATTTCTAGACAACCAATTTATTTAGTAAACACACACATATATCAGTCACAGCCTAACCTATTAATGAAACGGAATAAAAAAAATGTGAATCAAATATAAAAAGAAAACATGCAACCTAACGAACTAAGATAAAAAGGGAATGAAAAAAGGTAGATGGGGAATAGAGATGGAAGTGTTTTGACCAGTCAACCCTCTTATTATTTGAATAAAAGCGTTGCACCAGTAGTATATGGTCAGATTGTAATGTAGGCGCACTAAGGGACTGGTTCAGGTACATGGGAGAGAGAGAGACTCGGCAAGAGACTCGGCGAGCGTCGGCGAGCGTCGATCCTCATTGGAAGAAAACTCCGTTGGAGGCAACCTGGGCGGTCAGCGCACGCGCAGGTGGAATGCTGCACTGGAGTCTCTGGCTGATGGTGATGGGCGCACGACTGAGAGGCTGCTGCAGGTCTCCAGTTGGTGGCGAGGTGCACGCGCGGCGTGGAGGCTGCGGCAGGTCCTTGGCTGGCACAAGTCCCGGTTGGTGGTGATGTGCTTGCGCGGTTGAGAGGCCGCAGTCAGTTGGTTGGGGAGCTGCGGGGCGTCTCAGGCGCACGGCTGGAGCAGGGATGGATCGCTGACGCGCAGCAGCTCGGTGCCTAACAGCTGTCGTGGAACCGGGTCGGCGGGGCGCTGCGTGATTCAGAGAGCGGAAGGTAGGTGGGTCGGCTCTCGGCAGGAACAGACGCGCGTTTTGGGGACGCGCAGTGTGGTTACGAGTCTTTGCGTGATGCGTGCTTTGGGGCGCGCGGTGTGGCTCAAGTCCAGGGATCAAAGAAACAAGCCACACGGTCGCTCTCAGTGTTCGGCGACCACGTCTCTCGTGAGGGTCAGTTCATGGGGCAAGAGGAGAAGAGGGAGAGGAGTGAAGAAGAGGTGAAGAAGAGGGGAAAGTTCCCTTCGCGCTGGCTTTTAAACTGGTGTACCAGGGGGTCGGAGTAGTAGTCCCGCCTCTTCCGTGCACTTGAAGCAGATTTGGTCGACTGAGACCAAGCTTTTGGGATAGCATTTGATAAATTTTTTTTATCAGAATTGACAAGCCAGATGCTTCATTTATCATTCTGAACACATTTCAAACATTACCGCGATCATAAAGTTATTGAATCCGCTAAGCTTACTAATTAGTTAAACTTAGATGGCTGCAGAAGTTACACACATTTATTTGAGATAGAAATACAGGTTGTGTACAAAGATAAACAACAGGAGTTACTTGATGTCAGTCAAGTACATAGAGTCCGTGTATGTCCCGAATTATGTAGACTTCAGATTAATTAGGAGCGGCAGGATTCTTGAGGATAATACCGATCGTGACCGCTGGAGGGTACTGTTGTACCGTATAACTTCCAAAGGGCGTTGTTTCCAACAACACATGGCTGATTGCTGTGGATAGACCAGACCATAAAAGTGGTCTGGGGACTGATAAGCATTCTTATCGCTAGTTTGCTTGCTAAACAGGCTTTTAGATCTCGGTAGGCGCTGAAGTATGCGTTTCCTGTGGGTTGTAAAAACGAAATCCAGTCCCTGCTGGAGGGAAATTCAAAGAGTTTTTCCTTTTTGAACTGTCTCTGGTTGGTTTGAGAAAAACAGGGTTGAGGCTTGCACACACATTCCCCAGAGGGACGTGTTTAAAAAGGCAAATAAATAAAAAGAAATTAGGGTGACGGGCAATATTCGTTATACTCATGCGCTCCTCAACAGACTAACTAACTGAGCCAACTTCAACGTCACATCCTACCTAACCGGTCCCACACTTAAATACACACAAAACGAACAAACACTACAGTATTACTAAAATTATTCATCAAATGGTGGCCAGGTAAAAACTTTTTTTCAAATAACAGTAATTGCTATCTTCCTTTTGACTGCAGAACTATACAGAGATGCCTGAAGTTCGGGACTTTTCTGAGGTTTTGCCAGAGACGCCCATGGACCCAATCACTGGAGTTGGTGTTGTAGCCTCCAGGAGCAGAGCACCAACTGGTTATGATGTTGTAAGATCATTTACTCTTAATATAATTGTCATAAACATCATAAATCGTCAGCATTTTTGTCTATCCATCTCATACAGTGCAGAAATGCATGCAGAATCTCCTGTCACACTCCTGCGATGCATATGAAGTCAGTTTTTACACTTGCATTCACATCATGATAATCAATGGACTCTGTTGATTCTAGGTTTCAACAACAACTGATGGTCTGGATGCTGATCTTTGGAAAGATGGGCTTTTCAAGTCCAAGGTGACCCGGTACCTGTGCTTCACCAGAGTATTCTCAAAGGAAAATGTAAATATACTATTCTAGCTGTCTGTGCATGCAACTGCAAATACAGTAATTCCCAGCCTATTTTACAGCGTTGAAAAAATAGCAACAAATGCAAAAAATAAATAAATAAATATATATATATATATATATATATATATATATATATATATATATATATATACACACCGTATTTTTACGACTATAAGGCGAACTTAAAAGTCTTAAATGATCTCAAAAATCGACGGTGCGCCTAATAGTGAGGTGCGCCTTGTGTGTGGACCAAGGTCCAAAATCTGACTGACTGTGTGAGGACTTCCCGCACACATTGCTTATTAGGGGTGTGAATTGCCTCGTACCTGGCGATTCAATTCGTATCACGATTCATAGGTCACGATTCGATTCAATACCGATTAATCCCGATATGAATCTATAAATTGATTACTGCGATTTAAAAAATGTTTTTTTTAATTTTTTACTCAAATTTAGAAAATACTAATTAGTAAAATTGTACATGTACACTGTAAGATTTGTATGAAAATGTATTTATCTGAAAATTCTGGCTTATAACTGAGCCACTGCATTTAGCAAACAGGTTGCAGTCTGTTTCATGTTTGAACAGCACTGAAATAAAATATTAAGGCTTAATGTTCCATTAATATAACATTCTTCCATGCTTAATGTGTGAATCCTAACCCTAAGTAAGACGTTTTGTTGAATATTCCCATAAAAAATGTATGTTTAAAAATTGATTCGGCCGCATATCGAATCGAATCGAGAATTGCGCGCTGTAATATCGCGATATATTGCCGAATCAATTTTTTCTAACACCCCTATTGCTTATATACAAGAAAGGCGGACCTGACTGAGGACAGACATGAGAGCACGGAAGTCAATTTGGTGGCGAGTTCTCCAGCTCATCCTGCTCCACCCCCACGTGTTCGCTCTGCCAATCGTGATTTGTTATGTTCAAACTTATGCCAGGGCGCTAAAGCATGCATGTTCAGTGAGCATGTGTCCTATTTTTTTCTTTTTTGCTTGTTTCAGAGCTTAACGAGCCACTTACAAGTTAATTGTTTGATTGACAGCTCCCTCCAAAACAGAGCGGTCTGTTCGCACAGTGAGGGAGGGAGATGGAACATACCAAATGCAAAGGGGTGTCCGGGCTAAACTACTACATACAGTAGTGTATTGTTTCCTTTTTTTCCTTTATTTTTTAAATGCTCTATTGAACAACGTGCACTTACAGCAACAGACATAGCAAAAGTCACTTTGAAGTAGTGCAAGTCTATACAGTGTAGCTAAACAGATCACACCACATACAAAAGACACCAGATTGGTTTTTCCCACGCATCACCTTTCCTTCCTTATCTTCGTGACTCAAATGCGCACATCTCTCTGCCGCTGTGAAAAATAAAGTTCAGCAAATGAACGCAGAGCTTGCTATCATTCCGGGAGGCTGGCGAACACAGCTTTGCCAAGACTGGGAGGCAGCACCATGCAAGTTATGCCACAAATTGTCAATGGATTGTGAATGCTTGGGCAAACGCAAAAGCCGGCATAATTTCCAAGGACACGACAACGAAACTGACTCCGACAATGAGACGGCATGTTTGATGGAGAACTGGCCCAGTTGTTTGTTAGTAGTAACTGTGACTGCGCCTTATAATACGGTGCGACTTATGGTCGTGAAAATACCGTAAACTATGCGAGTGCACCGGCACACGGACTAATGAATCAGTCTAAAAATAGCTTGAACCGTCCGATGGCCCGGTCAAGACGTTATAAATCGGTTTTATGTTGCTGATACAGGTGCTTAAAGCTGTCTTATAAAACAACCAAAACATTCCAGTTGCGATCGATTCAATGCCATGGGAATAAAATATTAACATGACAATTATTCACAAGTTTGCTGTTGAAATGGCATTTCCTTGACTCTTAAGTCACGCGAAACTTCGCTCGGGAGACCGTGTTTGTGTGTGTCACACGAGATTTGTCGCAGTTATATGACGTCAGCACTTTTTTGGGAGTTTGGGAGGGAAGTTGAATGGAGACGCGGACAAGGGTCACAACATGCACTGACAAGTTTAATGTCCAAAGTATTGAAGAGATGTTTATTTTATATGAAAAATGGAATGCTGGATTAAAGTGTCGCCATTTACAAAGACTGTAAACCTGCGCTAATATACACCGCGAGTACAGCAGATGTATGTGCACGCTTGATGAGCTGGCATGGATCTGGTGTTCAACCGCACGGACAGGACTTTTTCAAACTAAAACACTCACAACTCGACCACAGGAACGGTAATAACGACCTTAGAAACCCGGTTTAATGTTAAAGATTTAAGCCATACTGTGTTATGGAGAATGAGGGCTTTCAGACTAGACTCCTGTGTGACAATCACGCCGCAGTGAGGATCCTTGTTTTAAAAACTAGGGTTGAGTGGAACACAGCAATAAAGGGCCAGCCCTCGTTACTGATAATGAAATATGACAGGTGACATGATCGTAATGATCAAGTTCAACACATTTTTCACAAGAACCTTAAGCATTAAGCATACATCAACTTATTCACTGCATGAATGGGTAGTATACAGGAACTGACACTATCACAAGAGTAAACGCAATAGAAAGTAACTGAGATATAACTAGTTTACATTTAGTAAGATAGCACTTTGAAAAATATATTCACAGGGCTCTCCATTAACTTTTGAACTGGTAGCACTGGTGCTACCAACTTTTTTAGTTGGTAGTACCACAGGTTTTGGTCGCACCCTTTTTGGGGGAGATACCACATGACCATATTTTCTGATGTATGGTTGTCTTAATAGTTGTCTTAATTTGCATAGCGTAGTTTCAGATGACATAAAGATTGACAACATATATAGCTGCAAAATATTTTACTGCAACAAGATTTGTCTGCAATAAAATAGGTCAATTATTTTATATTACTTTAAAATAAATTGAAAAAACTCCTTTACTTTTGGTTTCATTGGCTTGAGGGGCCAACTCTTATTGCGAGGTCTCCAAACCCTCTTCCCCTTGGGAAAACCAAACCTTAACAGCCTGACTAGCATTATGATCAGTCAAATCTGGCCCTTCAATACTGCGTTGGATTAGGTCGTCCGATGCAGTGTTTCCCAACCATGAGTATGTGAGCACATTGCAGGGGGTTATATGGAAACTCAAGTAACTGATGAAAATAAAATGAAACTGCTATACTATGACAATGGTTTTTTGTTCAATGTTTTGTTTATTGCCTATTTAAAGGAGACTATTGTAAAGGTGCTCCTATTTTTGATGGTAAATGTTATAAGAAGAGCTGTCAAACGATTACATTTTTAAATCTGATTAATCACATTTTAGAATTTTGATAAATCACGATTAATCGCTTAATTAAAAAGGCTTTTTTTATCAAATTTAAAGAGCACCTGTTATGTGTTAATTTTTTCGACATTCAATGTTATGACGACGTCTTCCAAAATTTTTTATCTACTGCTTACATTCATCCTCTTTTTCTAATCAGTTAATTACATCATTCACTCCCAGCTATTTTCACTGAAGCAACCCCCTTTGCTCCTGGCTTTTTTTTTTTTACTGGATTTTGACAGATTTTGCAAGGCCCACAGAATATTGTGTTCAATTGATATAAAAACATGGAACCTACCATAAGAAAGATTAGTCTCTTTCATCAGGAAAAAAAGTATATTTCTATCTGTTTCCATTTTGCATTAATTAGCATTAGAATATAGCTTTTTAAGTTTTGTCATTATTCACAAATGTTTCAAACTGTGGGGAAAACAGTTTGTTTCAATATGGCCCTGTTTGATCTCTGATACTCTGCTGCCACCTGCTGGCCGTTTTAAGATGCTTCATTGCTTCAACCGTTCTCTACAGTTCAGAGGCTGCATCAAAGCCTTCTGTATGCTCTAGCATAAAAAAAAGAAAAAAGAAGAACACTGGTAATATTTAAAATAGAACAAATTTATACGTTTTTGGGAGAAAATGAGTTACATGCATAATTTAAAATGAAAAAAAAAAAGACCCTAATAGTTTGACGTGAACAAATATTCTGAATGTCACATGCAAACATTTATTAAATGCTTTACTTTAATGCATGAGTTATGTTTATTGCTCAAACACAACCTGTGATGACTTAAACGTAACCATCCGCTGTCAGCTAAAGTATCATCTGCGGTCAAAATGAATAGTGTGATTAATCTGCATTAATTCATGATTAATGCGATAATTACTAATTTTGGCAGCACTAGTTATAAGAATTACATGCACGCACACCCCCCCCCCCCACACACACACATATATATATATATATATATATATATATATAAACAGCAGGTTTATTTATTTTGATTAATTTACATACAATTAGAAGGGAGGATGAAAGCCAAGTAGATGATTAGGCATTGTAAACAGAAGTGGCTCGTTGGACCATTGATTGGAATTAAGTAAAAAAACAAAACAGTGATTTCACATCCATCATTCTTCTTAATGTATACCAGCTTTTATAGATTGATAGAAAGCCTTCATTGTTTATATATTTGCAATTATTAACGGTTAATGCATTGATTGTATTTTTTCTATCTGAGTGAAATGTCCGACAGTATTTGAATGTGGATCGCTGACCGCTAGTGTCAATGTTTAGATTCTGTTAGTGGCTAGTTGCTAATGCCGGAGACTTATTACTGTATTACAAGAGGAAAACGAGGGCCACAATACAGTACTATCAAGAGGAAATGAGGGCCACCAGACCCAAAAACAAAGAGCTGACAGCAAGCATCAAGAAAGCCTGTGCTTCCAAGACCCCCAGGCAATGCCACGGTGCATCGAGGCAGTGATTTAAGGCAAAGAGAATCCAACCAACTATTAAAGATAGACTTACCGTTTTGAAAATACCATCCATCCATTCATCTTTTTTTCCCCATGCAAAAATACTCGGAAGTATGCATGGTGATTTATTCATATTAGGATGTTTTCAGTGACGACAAAATTTAAGATGTTACTATTACATTTTATCTCTCTTTATCTCACTTCTGTTTTTCCTTTCCTTTACTTACAGAGCCATCTAGGAAATGTTCTTGTTGACATGAAGCTGATCGATATAAAGGACACCCTTCCTGTGGGCTTCATTCCAATCCAGGAGACTGTTGACACTCGTAAGTCGCCACGAGAAGTAGTGAATAACGTCTACTAACAGGACAGGCCTATTTGATTCCAAATTGCTATCGTAAAATTTAAAGTTTCTTTTCTGCCTCTTTTGCAAAAACAATTCCTGCATCAGAGCGGAAGATGTGATCTGCCTGTGTTTATTATACAAAGGAAATAAGATATTTTCTTAACTGTGTGTGTGATTTTTAAAAACTGGTGGCGTAATGTTAATGCTTTTTGCACTATATATACAGGTGCGTCAATACATTAGAATATAATGGAACACTTTATTTCAGTAGTTCAATTCAAAAAGGTAAATGGTTAATGGACTGAGGTTATATAGTGTGTAGGATATTTTATTTTCATCAAGCAGGGTTTTTCCTGGCTCAAATTGAGGTGGATGTGTTACCATTCTAACTATGGGCGACTACCGATACCAATACCAGTCTTATTTTAAGGTATCGGTACTTACGACGGTGACCTATAGCAATATCGGTTGCCCTGCTGCAGCCGTTTTACAATCAAAAACTACAAATGAGAAATATATGAATACAATGTTTCCTTTAATTTCATGCAATGTAAAAATAATATATTGGGGCATGTTGTAGGTCTTTCTTTAAAATAATCAAATTTTTGGGTGGGAAATTTTATTTACTAGTGGTATCGGTATTTGGTATCAGTATCGGTGACTACTTTAAAGAAAAAAAGTGGTATCACGCATCCCTAATCCTGTGACTGATGTGCATGTATTCTGTAACTTAACTGATTGGCTTACATTTTTTACAGGCAACATATAATACTCCTATGTTCCAATAATAATAATAATAGTATTAATAATAATAGTTCCAACAAGAATATGACTATTATCATGTTAAAGTATCCATTCATTAAAGCAGTTCTGCCGCAACATTTCACGAGTGGGAAGGATCGGCCACTGTTTTTTTTTCTTCCAGGATTCAAAATAAGAATTTTCATTGCATGATGTGGCGACGTCTTAAAGTACAGCCCATCAAATGACCAGAAGCTTTCACATATTTACCAGCAAGACAACCAGACTCCCGATAGACTCAGTCTTCGCTCTAAGACTCGACATACTTGGGATTTCGATTCAGCCAAAGTATGTAAACAAGCATTTGTCCCATCACTTCACATTGGTGCACTGTGGGCAAACACTACGATATCAATAAACATACGTTATAACCACATTACCTAGAAGCTCCCGTCACACACGTCCTACATTACTCAAATAAGCGGTTCTGACGGGGAATTCATATGAATATTAAAGTAACCCATAATTACTTTATTATCTGCATTAGTTACCAAGTCAGCTACAAGTTAAAAAAATTCATCGAGAAAGCCAGAGTAAGGTCCAGGAGGGGACGGTAGATATCCACGAGATAAAACGGATAAGTGGAGCCAAAATCCCAAGCGGATCGTAGATAGTGCTAACCATTGAGAGCACTCATTTTCTTGTTAATGGCTTGCTTTGAATGCACACCCTGAACTGCAGTGTGTCCGACTCCACACACCACTGAACTCCTAAAGCTCTTTCGATTGGCAAACAATCATTTTCAAAATCCAGCATCTTGACTTTGTCGGCTCTCTCCTTTTCATGTACTGATGCGAGCACAACTCTGCTATTGGAAACCCATTTCGTGAGTTTAAAACCTCCAGCAGCACAAAAGCCTGCAGTTCCTGTTTAAGAGCAATTGCCTGTTCCTCAGTACCAACAGATTTTAGACAATCGTCCACATAGAAATTCCTCAAGATGGTGATTGTAGCTTCTGAGCTGAACTGTGCCTGATTGTCCTCTGCACACCTTCTCAATGCATAACTTGCACAACTTGGCGACGAAGTTGCACCAAATATATGGACCAACATTCTGTATTATTTTAGCTGCCGACTGAGGTCTCCCTGTGGCCACCACAAAAATATCAACACATCAGTATCTTCCAGGGGAACTTTGAATTGATTAAACATACCTTCAATGTCGGCCATGAAGGCAATCGGCTCTTGTCGGAATCTTGTTAGCACTCCAATGAGAGAACTCGTCAAATCTGGCCCTTGCAACAAACATAAATTAAGTGAGGTGCCTCTATATGTGGCTGGACAGTCAAAAACCACACGTAACTTATGCTTTGTTGGGTGGTAAACCCCATGATGTGGGATGTACCATGTCCTCTTGCTACCAGTACCATCAACATCAGCTGCTGTAGCAATTTCCTTAGCCTAGCCCTTCGCCATCGTCTGTCATGAACTTTGTGTAATCCTCATGAAACTCTGGGTTTTTCATCAGCTTCCGCTTTAAGCTTTCAGCTCTCTGTCCTGCAAAGTCACGATTATTTGGGTAAACAATGCCGTCAACCAGCTTCACTGACTTTGATACAGAATTTATGAACTGTTTGTCTTCAAAATACATTTCGAATTTTTCAGCCATCTGATGCTCAGGGGGAAGTCCAACTTTATTTGATGCTCAGTGAGCTCTTCCAAGGTTGACACTGAGATCTTGTTTACGGTGATTTGTGGCCTCTCAGTGCTTTCCTCTCTGGGATTTTCACCCTTCAGTGGTCAATTGATAGTCCAGCCTAGAAGAGTCTTTACCGCATATGGTCCATTTCCGTCACTGTTAACGACCTCCCATGGTTCGAGTGCTTTTGGTACGTTTGTTCCTATTAACAAACCTATTTCTCCAACAATTCTTTTAAGTTGAACATGTGTCCATCTGTCCACATCACTTTGTTGTGGAATGTTCTCTTTCTTAACTGGGATCTCAGATTGTGTAAAAACTTTTGGAAGCTTCAAGAAATTATCCTCATCCAAAGCACTGACTTCAAGTCCCTGACAATTTCTTCTTTTCCCATGGTGCGGAGCCTAAATCTTGTCTTTTCTCTTGTTATCATAAGATTCCTCACAAATTTTTCAGTGCAGAAAGTTCCAGTACTTCCTGGGTCTAGAAACGCGTATACTTCAACGCTTTTGTTACTCCTCAAACACCTGACCTTGACTGGAACGATTGACAGACCACAAGCTGCTTCCCTGGCCCAGTACAACCACAAGTTAAATTTTCAGTGGGAGATTAATTTTGGGCAGCTTGTTTTGCATTGCATTGCAGAGTCCTGTTTGTCAAAATGCAGGATGGTGGAACGCTTTCGTGAACATGTTTGACAGATGTGTCTTTGCTGACAGCCTTTACTTAAATGTCCCTCGTGGTTCTAATTCCTGACTTTTCTTGAACGTCACAAGCAAACCCTCTCCACTTTTCTCTTAATTTGAAGGGAAGTTTGGATATAATTGTGCGCATGTTGGTAGGGCTGTCCAGCTAATCAATATAATCCATGGTATCAACAGTGTTGCAGCAACTTGTGAGGAAAACTGCAAACTCTGTAAGTGGTTCTCCATCTTCTGACCTTACTACATGCCACTGCAATGCCTTTTCAATTTAGGCAGAAGCAATTGTGTATTAATTTCCAAAATTCTCGTACAAAAGCCTTTTTGTTTCTTTATAGCCTCTATCTGGATTCAAATGTGCACAGCTGCGTACTAGAATTTTAGGTCTTCCATGTGTAAATTGCTCAAGAAAATGCAGTCCATCTTTGTTAAGCTCTGTCTTTTTTTCAATTCCATGCTCAAATGCTTTGACAAAGAAACTAAATTCCAGTGGATCACCACTAAAGACTGGAATATCAAGTGGCAGTAGTGTAGACACTTTCTGTTGCTTCACTAAAAGTGCAGTGATTTCATTCTGTCGCTGCATAAATCAACAAATCTCGAATACCAGCTGCCTTTGTGTCGCCTGTGCTGCATTGATTGCTAGATATGTCCTTCAATCGCTGATGTCTGTTACTCCTTTCTGAGTCACTGTGAAGCAAGGTGTTCTGTGTCATTTTTAAATGACCCTTTTTGCCAACATTGTCATGTTCGGACAACACAGTCCTGAAGCTGCGCTCACTACCTTGATCTGGACCTCTCTGTTTCACAGTCACATTTTCTCTGAATGCAGCAGTGTCTGACCAATCTGTCTCTTTTGCAGTTAGCACCTCTAGCTTTGCGTTAGCAGCAGCAATAGCTGTTTGCAACTCTAACTCCTTTTTTTCTGGCCTTGAGCAGGGCTTCTTCTCTTTCAATTTCCACTCTTTTTGGTAATGTTCCTGCACGTGCTAACAGAGCCGCTTTTTCAGCTTCTATTTTCATCCTTGATACAGACACAGTAGAAGAAACAACAGAAGATGATCTGCTAGTTTTCTGCTCTTTACTGTTCTTTGTGGATATCAATGAGACACTATGTGCAGGCTCAATTTCTGCATCAATTCTTTTTGCCTCATCTTCTTGTTCATTTACTTATTCTAGCCAGCTCTCACTCTCTTTCCACAAAGGTCTTTAAATATTTTGAATTAGGCTCAAACCACTGTGATTGGTCTTGCAAAACTTCAGTGTCACTCATGAGATTTTTAACTGCATTATTGGCTGTACACAATTCCATGTACCTGCCTGCAAAGTCACCTGCTATTATGGCACTCACGTCCAGCATTGCTAGCATCCTCATTAAGAGCTTCAATTTCCTTCATCTTTCTTGTAAGATACCGCAACTTGGACTTTCTCACTTCTTTAAGCTCCTGAAGCTTTTCCTCTTGAGCTTTCATTGTTAGTTTAGATACTCTTTGTGGAAGATTCCATTTCCTTTTGCTCCATATTAATTGAGTTGCCTTTCACTTTTCAACACAATTAATCCACTTACGCCTTGTGCTTCGCTGCATGACGTCACACCATGTGCTTGTTCACTCCTTAACTCTTTGACTGCCATAAACGTTATAAAACGTTTAGCATAAACCTAGGGAAGGGCGCCGAGGACGTTAAAATGTTTTTTTTTTTTTTTTTTTTTTGGAAACGGGTGCAGGAAAGCCTTGGGCAGCTGTGCTGAAAGTATCAGGCAGATCTGATTAGTAAAAGACTCGTTTTGGCCCCTAGAGGGCAGCGATGACTCTCTTTGCACAAGGTTGGATGGGCCGCCCACCGTGGGCGTCAGTAGAAGACGTGAGGCGGAGCTAGAGTGTTGAGGAGACAATGGCTGATGAAGCCACAATGGCTGACCAAGCAACCGGTTGCAAGCAGCTCACGCTTGAGCATTTTTTTCAAAGACGGAAAGCATCAATCAATACTAAAAAGCGCATTGATGTCGACGATGATGATGACTCCGAGCTTGACGCCAAAGTTGGAAGCCTTGACGCGACTGTTATGATCACGTAGTAAGCCTCACCGGCTAAGCGCGGCTAGCGCTGCTAAGGCCGGAAAACGCGCACAATAACCGACCGGGTACTTCTACACAATCGGACATTCGATCGGGCGATGGAGAGTTGGCATCGACCAATGCAGATTGATGATGATGATGATGATGACTCCGAGCTTGACGCCAAAGTTGGAAGCCTTGACGCGACTGTTATGATCACGTAGTAAGCCTCACCGGCTAAGCGCGGCTAGCGCGGCTACCGCTGCTAAGGCCGGAAAACGCGCACAATAACCGACCGGACATTCGATCGGACAATGAAGAGTACCCCGAGTCCAATGCATATTCATCGGAGGAGCGGGTACAGTCTGATCACGGAGAAGACACTGTTTCTGGACTACGATGCCACCATGAATGGAGTGGATAAAATGGATCAGAACATCTCTTACAACCCGGTGTAGCAACTGAAGGACACGAGGAAGCGAGACGTAACGAAACCGTAGCATGATCCTGATATTAGACTTGATGGCAACACACACTGCAGTATATACTTGCTATTCCCCGGAAAAAACGGCCTGCAAGAAAGTGGAGCACGCGAAGAGGCAATCTGTTGTGCAAATGCTGTTGCGTCTCCTTGCACGCAGGAGAGTGTTACAAAAAGAAAAACTGTCGTTGAAACATCCACATATTTGTAAATAGCACCACAGTTGCACACATTTGTAAATAGTTTGCCAAATTGTTGTCAAATTGTTACACTGTTGAATGTAAATAAACGCATTTTGCTATCAAAAAACACTTTTTCATTCTCGGTGGTAGTGTTTTATAGAAGTAAAGCACTATTTAGGTGTTTGTGGCATCATTCATGGACAAAAAGAAGTGTAATATTCACTAGAATGCATGAAATAATATCGTTTCACTAAAAGCTTGATTTCTCCGTATTTTGGTCCAAAACAGGCGAAATTGGGTCAAACGTGTGTTTCCATAGTCCAAACAGAACATTTTCTGTGGACCTTGAAAGATCAGTCAAAATGCTTAAATCGGCTGGCACTGACGGCATCCCTTTTCTGAAAACGTCTGGCAGTCAAAGAGTTAAACACGCCACAAATGTCCTCCCAAGTGCATGGAATGAAGCACTTCCAAAACGTCGAGCCGTTTCAAATCCCAAAGTGCAGGGTGAATTCAAATCCGCAATGTCCTCATTAACGGACGGCGTTCGAAAATAATGCGCCAAATGTCCGTTCCTCCTCTTACTCAGACTGCGGCACTGGCACGCCAACTACCACCATGCGTCGCGGGTGTTGACAATGATTCTCGCGGAGCAACTTTGTCTAACTTAAATGTAACAGCACCTTTCCTTTTTACTTTTCGTCATTACGTAAGCAGGGCATGAAGGTCTCTAACGCGCACCAACCGTAGTCGATCTTTTCACCTCAGCAATGACCACAAATGCAAAACGCCATTGCGGATGAACAAAAAAGATTTCCACTTTATTTACCCCCAAAAAATGGTGATTACAAGACCATAAACAAACTTACAATCAGTACGGTCAGCTCGGTTAGACAAAGTTGTTGCTCCTAGCCCTACTTGTTTTTCCCTTTTTATTTATGCCAACAACACACTTTACGGCAACTCCTTCCTTTACGACTAACAAGCAGGACAAACTTACGGAGCACAAGTACTAAAATATTCTAAAAATCTACATTACACAAAATAACAAAAATAAAACACCAAATATAGGCTTGTGACTAGTAAACAAAAATTATTCAAATGGAACACAAATAGATAAACATATATTCACATTTGAACGAATCTATATTCATATTTTTCTTATGGCTCTAACATAGCGATACAATGCATTTGGTTTTAACCAGGTTTGACAAAGACCAATCAGATTGAGGTTATGGTCTCTAATTAGGTAATTAATTAGCCAGGCTTTCGAAGAAAGTGTTCTAATATTTGCATTGCATTGTCTGCATAACATTTTGTACTTCAAGCGACGATAGTTGTGGCATGAGTTTAATACCGTAGGAATCTGATACAGAATTATCAATATGACTCACCTCGGAAGACTCCTGAACTGCTACCTCAATTGAAAACAAGTCAGTATGTGGTTCAGCAGTGGGTAGTGAATCTGTATGTTAAGTGCACAACGCTCTAATTTACATAAAACACTGTGTTGCATGAAACTAGCATAGCGCTAGTTAGCTCTAGCCTTACAGATGCAGCACCCGTTTTAACAGGCTAACTGTTCTAACTGTATTCGCTAATCACCCGTAGTCATAAAAGGCTCAAACAGTAATCTATCCCTGTGTCCAAATTCACAAGGCTGGGTCTGTAGTGCATTGATCGATAGTCCATTCATGTGCAAGTCTGTGCGTGCAGTCGAGTTGCGCCAGGAGTGACGTTATGCGGCAGACAAATTCGGCCTTCGGAGGACCCAGTGAATTTGGCCATGGTATATTTTTAGAAATAGTGATGGCGCTTTCCCAGTTGGGGTGAAGGCCGACCAACCTCAGCGCAGGTCTTATCACCTCCAGAAGGAGGGCCAATTATCTATAAACTGAAATCCCTGCTTGATACAAAAACCTGGCCAGATTGATAATTGTGATTCACTCAAGGGAGTTCTCCACAAAATCAATCTTGGACCGCTCCAATGTGATCTTGTCGGGAAAAACGAGACGTTCAGTACAATACTAATTGGCTAAGCTTTTGTTTTGAGCACGGCAGTGGATGAAAATGTCGTCGTCATTGTCGTAGGTTAAAAAACAAAAACACAAACATCTATAACAGTTAAAAATGCACGAAGCGCCTCTCGCTGTTCTTCATTCAACAAGAAACTGAGTAAATCTGCGAGAACTGAATTAATTGCAGCGTCTACGCATTTGTTCATGATTCGGCGCATAGTTTTTATCACTGCCGCATATTCCGCCCCCGAACACAATACCGCTTGGCCCGTACAAGACGTTTACGGATTGGTGAAAATCAGCGGGTTCAGTACAAGATTCTCAGGGGTTTGTGAACTCACAAATCCCGTGAGAATTCAGCTTGCAGCACAAGGTTAACAAAAACTAGCCACCCACCAATTATCTCATTTGCTCCCAGAAATTTATAAATATGTTCTATTTTAAATGTTTTAGTGTCTCAAAGAGGTATTTATATGTTTAAAATGTTTTTTTTTTTTAATGCTAGAGCTTTGATACAGCCTCTCAACTGCAAAGAACGGTTGAAGAAATGATAGTTATTACACAAACAGCCAGCAGGTGACAGCAGACCAAAAGAGATCAACCAGGGGCCATATTGAAAAAAAGCTCATTACTCACATTTCTAAATAGATTTGCAGGGCTTAAAGTACTCCGGGACGGTGCCGGATTTCCGGCGTAAGAGCCACTAGCGCAATGACAAATCCAGCGAAGTAAACAAATACATGTGGGGAATATTTGACACATCTGGCAAAACACCGCCAATGCGGAGAGAAGGCCAACTTCAAAATAAACCTTCCCATACCAAGTAATATGTGGAGCGCAATGCCAATGGACGCCTTCATTTTCAAATTTTTCATGGGAGCGTTTTTCCTGTCGCGGCGCAACGGATGACTTGACTAGTCCTGCGGAACGTGTCTGCCGTTTTTATTGCCAGCGTAAACAATTCTCTTCAAAACTTCGTACAGAAATTAGGGCATTAAGAGAGGAAAATCATTGGGAATTTCCTGAGTTTCCCAAATGCCCAGTCCATCCACAGCGACGAATCGAATAGTAATGGCTTGATGTCGATCGAACAACGAATCGGCACGTTGGACACTGCAATACCGCTCCTCAGCAAAAGTTCAGGCTCAGGATTTTTTTTTTTTACTTCAAGCCCTGGATTTGTGAGCAATGATGAAATTTAGCTATATTCTAATGCTAATTGCTGCAAAACGGAAACATTCAATATATTGCTTCTGTAAAAATGTTTGGGAGTGAATGAATTAAGAGTCAAGTTGCTTAGAGTGCTTAACAAGGAGTCAAAGTAGGCATGACCTGACCTTTGACTCAGCTGTTTTTTTTGTTTCAGATAACATTACAATCAATAAGGTATGTGACTATTTCTTGTTTTGTTGTGTAGAGGAACAGGCGTTCAGGAAGAGGCGACTCTGTATCAAGTTTATCCCACGGGACTCTACAGAGGCAGCCATCTGTGATATCCGTATCCTGGGAAGGTCAAAGCAGGCTCCCCCACAGTACACCTTTATTGGGTTTGTTCAATGTTTTTTTTTTTTTTTTTTACTATGCTTTTATTGCAATTTTACACATCAATACACACAAATGGTGCCCCCACAATCACTCAAAATACATACCTAGTGTGTGTATATTTAGAGCCACAATTCTCTCTGTCTCTCCCTCTACCTCTCCCTCTCTCTCTCTCCCTTTCTCACTATATTTCAGGCCAAACGTTTGGACACACACATATCTCTATATTACTATTTACCAATGGTGTCAAAATTAACATGTTAAGTTCCTTAAACAGCACTAATTTTTTTAACGCTCAAATTAACGACCACCCTTATTTGGAAAGCTTCTTCTAATGCTACATTTACATTGACATTTTTTGAGTTAGGATTCCGGTGACGTCATCGGCAAGCATAACTGCTTAGAGCGATAGCACCCGTGAGAAACAACGGATTTTCGCCCTATAACCAATCAAGGACGATAGAAACTCGATTAAACTTGAACGCCCTGTTTACACCGATGTCCAGCGGTTGAAGTTCTTTGGTCAAGCCTCCCGGTATGATGGCAAGCTTCGCGTTCATTTGCTGCACTTGTTTTTTCACGGTGGCTGTCTCTGGTCATCTGGTCTCTTTATATACACCTCAGTAAGCCACTCTTTCATTTTGTCTTCGTCTCTCATCATGACTGTCTTCAGTCACGTCCGCCTTTCAGTTCACTCTTTCGCTGTCACAATCGCTCCCCCTCCTTTTCATATATCCTTCCACTAATCGCGCTCATTTAAAATACTGTAGTTCCGTCCTCCCAAATTAGAAACAAAATAGATCCCCAAAAATAAATATATCAATGTGAAAATAAATCCTCTTACATACATAAGCAATGTGTTGACAGAAAATCCTCTAAATATTCTATTGCTTCCAATGTAAATTAAATACATTTTATCGACTATAAATGCCTGTTGCGGTCAACGATGTCGGTGGCCATATTTGGGTTTTTTTTGGTGTGGGTTGTGTGAGCGCTGCTCTCTGATTGGTGGCTCTTGTCCCTGACTCTGTCCACCAATCAGGGCAAGAAATTGGGATTGATTGCCATTCTTAATGTTTTGTGCAGCATTCGATAATTTAACTTTGAAATTAACAATGATCGACATTTATGTTGTCAGTTTCTTTTTTTCTTTTTTTTTTCTTTCTTTCAAAAGCTCAGTATTGTTCATTCGGTAATCTTACCGATTCGACATGTCATCATCATTGCTCTCTCTCTCTTTTCTTCCTCTTTTTCTTTTTTTTGTATGTGCGTGAGTACGTGTGTGTGTGCGTGTTAGTGTGTACTCATTAATTTACCTAAAACCTATTAAAAATCCCATACCGTTCACCTAAACCGAATACTTCAGAATCCAGCTAGAGTCGTGAGGTTGTCAAGAGACCCGAAGAAGGATCAAAGAAAGTGAAATCCAGCACCGACCAGACATCACCTACTACCCACCGGGTTACCAATCAGATTCTTTCACCAACCCCAGAAACATCTCAAATCCAACAAATTAGGAAAACCTCAAGAGACCAAAGAAAAGACTGAGGAAAGGAAGGGAAGGATAGATGAAGCAGAGTGAGATCCGCAGACATCAGCCTCCACCGATTCAACGACCAGAGGAAGAAGCAGATTGTGTTTGAATTTCGATAGATGCTGGTGTGGTGGATCTGGCATGCATGAAAACCTCCACCAAAGAGGAGAGCCGTCGAACCCGGGTAGGACAGAGCAAGCACAACACCTAGTAATTCAGATTTTTTTGGTTGAAAATCACAAATATTATGGTGACGAAAACGGTATTTTGATTTGTGGGGGGATCTGAATATACACTTACAACCAAGGTTGGATTCCTCCTCCAGAAAAAGTTCTGACACGAAAATATTGTACCAAAAGATGAATAAGCTTTTTCTGAAGGCAGGTCTCATCGATATGTGGAGGGACTTTTTTCCTAGTAGGAGGGATTACACACATTTCTCCGCCCCTCACTGCCTATATACGAGAATTGATTACTTCCTTACATTTACAAAAGACACCAACAAAATAATTACGAGTGATATTGGGGCAATGGAATTAAGTGATCATGCACCTGTATATTTATCTGTTGATTTGAACCTTCAGCCCAAAAGTAACTCATGGAAATTTAACGCTAGCCTACTTAATGATTCTCTATTTAAGAGGAAAATTAGGGAAGAAATAGACCTCTACCTGTGTCTTAATGATAATGGAGAGGATGACCCTCCTATTTTGCGGGACACTTTGAATGCTGTTCTGAGGGGGAAAATCATAACAATATATTCTTACAAAAAAAGAATGAGAAATAAAACACTCCAAGACTTGCAAAATAAACTGAAGGAATTAGAAACAAAGCATAAGATAAACCCAACACAGAATGATTTACAGGAAATTAAAGCGATCAGAAACAAAATTGACAATTTAGAGACACGAGACATAAAGAAAAAATGTATGTTCTTAAAACAACAATATTATGACAGTGGTTCTAAATTTATGGAAATACTAGCTCTACGTTATACCGGGGACAAACGAATTTGTCTCGACGAGACCTTTCAAATGGTGTATGGCCTGTCGCGTTCTGACCTTGCCCGTCGCGTTCCCGACCTGGAGATGGAGGCCTGACAGTTTCCCAATTTCATGCCCTTGAACGCTTTAGCGTGCGTCCGGCACCGCCCCATGGCTCTTCCCTAGATTACACCGCATGCGTGTGCATTGCGGATCCACTCGCCGATTTGTTTCCATTTCCAGCTTGTTCATATTAAACCAGCTGCGGATCGACTGCCGACCAGTTGTCGTGCCAAGACCGCCAGATGAATAGACAATGCGCTCCCAAGCCTCCCGGTCAAAATGGATTTCTCAGCCTTGTATCATAATCATTAAAATTAAGAGTGTCATTTCTAACAGCTGTTTTGTTGTTATTGTGTGTGTGTTTTTTAAATTACTATTATTATAAAAAAACATTTTTAGGAATACATACCGGCCTAGAATTTTTTTTATCAATTGTCGTTATATATTTGTTTCTCAAATAAATGTTTTGGATATTAGTTTAATTCTATTTTATTGTTACTATTATTTTAAAATCTATAAAGGTTTGAACACTGAGAGTTGTCAGGTTAATTCAGCCTAGAACATTTAATAAACAGACACGGAAGGAAGACGAGATATATATTCTTATTACTCATGAGGATAATGGTTATAGTTGTTTTTTTATTGAACATATAAACATGAAGAAAACACATTACAAGTATAAAATATAAGTTGAAGTAAAAAGGAAAACAAGAATAGGAAAAAAGAAAAGAGTTTATATGTTCAAAAGGCATAGGAGGAAGTTAAAAATGTATCTAGTCCTACCCTTTATTCGTTTTATATTGATAACAATAATAAGGTTAATGTATTTCAACAAAAGAAAAATGTATAAACCTAGTCATATATATATACAAGTGCACTTCAACATACGCACATTTGCCAACAACATATGTACATGAAATTTATAGGCGTATACCATAATACATTTATGAATCATATCCTTATACTCACATATACAATTTTCATTACACTCATACCGATACATCCAAAGAAATTACAACATATATGCAATTTTAACAGTTCATGTCTGAAGTAAAAAAATGTAACTTTGCTTTTAATTTTTTTTTTTAATTGACTTACAGAAACACACCTTTGCTTAATATTTGTTGTGCTGTCCTTACTGCAGTGTGGCTACTGTAGCTATCCAGCCAGTTAAACTCTGATGCAATGACGAGGAGTTTGTGGTGTAGTGAACCTTTTGCCGTTGTTTACTGAAGATTCCGACATGACAGAGCGAAAACTGTAACAAAAACAAAGAATGTTTTAACATTAAGCTCAGCTTCATATAAAGTCTGATGAAATATCCTTGCACATATATGTAAATAAAAACGATATTTTTAACCTATTTATTATCTTCCCTTTCAACTCAAAACATAACGTATATCAGTAATTTAACTTAACAATGAATTTTACTCACTACTTTGCTTCTAGCGTCTTCAAGATCATCATTTAGTTTGCAAAAACGGTTTTCAACAAGTAGGAACCAGGCAGCAATCAAAATGGTTGCTAGAGAGGAAGAGGTAACCAAATTATTTCAATTTAATTTACCAAAATTTTGACCTGTTTGGTTTGTCTAGTATCAAAAACTATCAACTTTGTTTTCTATAAGTTTTGTGATCATTTGTTCAGATCAAACCAATTTTTTAATGTGCTTAATTCATACTCCACAGTAGTCAGAAGCTGCTTCAGGTTTTCTCCTGAACAGTGGAGAGTTGTGTCATTGGCGAATAAAACACTTTTGAATATTTTTGAGACACAACAGATATCATTTATATACAATATAAAAAATTTGGGAACCAACACAGACCCTTGGGGGACTCCATAAGTAATCTTCAAGTGTTTTGATTGTATATTGTTAAACTGTAAGTACTGATATCTATTATCCAAATAACTTTTCATCCATTTATGTCAAACCTCTTATGCTATATATTTCTAATGTATTCATTAGTATAGAATGATCTATAGTATCAAATGCTTTTTTTAAATCTATAAAAATTCCAACAGTAATTTTTTCATTATCTGTGTTAGTAGTAATTGCTTCTACGAGTTCATGACTGCCATTGAGGTGGTCCGTTTTGCTCTAAACCCATATTGATTTCCCCTCAAAAGCTTATGTTTCTTAATAAAGCTTCTCAACCATAAAAATGTTCCTGCCACTTGTCTTGTGATGAGGGCACAGTTCCTGTCTTGTGATAAAGCTTCGTGACTGCAGTCGACTCCAACTCGCACAGAGGTCACAATGTTGAATAAATTCACAATGTTGAATAAATGCTTTGCAATTAATAAAAGACTAAATATGGGATAATTAAGATACATTTATCTAACATTTCCCCCGTTTATCACATATTTGCTAACCTATCACCTATCAGTCACTTCAGTTAGAATTTCAACAGTAGGATAATTTAAAACTTACCAATACAATGTATTTGTCAAATAGGCAAAATATCACCATCATAGAGCATAACATAATATTTTTTGTTTCCATCATAAAAAACACATTAGTGAAATAATCATCAGCACAATGTCAAAAATAGTGTTGTCCTTCAAGTGCAATCAATGTGTTTTTGCTCTGTGTGTATATTGTCCATTGTTCATAATCCAGTGTGCACAATTTTTCTGCATGTACTATTCAGCGTTAATAGTTCAGCCAGCTCTCTCTCTCTTCCCCCTCAAAATGTCCCCAAAAATAAAAACAAAAGAAAGCCCCCAAAGAGTCCGATCGCATCTTCGATTCAGGAAAGGGACTCGATGTTCCTTGATTTGTCCCTTCTGACACTTCCAGCACAATGGACAGGCCCAAGACTTAACAGCGGTTGCGGAACCTTGTTGGGGAGCAGACTGAATGTGCTCCCATCCATCTCACTGACTGACTTGGTCAAACTTTTCTCCACAGCTAGACAAGGTGCTTGTTTTTCCCCTTCTCTGACCTTGATTCGGTCAGGCTTCACTCCGCAACCAGACGAACTATTAGTCAATGGTGCCTGTTGTGCTGTGCGAATGGTGACTCCAGGAGGGTCGTTCAGCGATCTTCACAGCATTCGGGGTTGTCAACAACACTTACAAGGACCTTCCCACCCTAGGCTGGACCTTTGATCAAAACCCAGTCACTACCCTTGATGGGAGGTTGGCCTTTCTGCAGAGGCAGAGTTGTCTGGCATTTGATTAAACATTTTCACTTTCTCGTCATTTAACAATCTCCTCCGTTAATTAAATCAATTTATTTTATTTTATTGACTTAACAGGTTATTTACAATAGGCAAAATAAATAGTCTATCACACACATATCTTAACAATGTGACTTACAAAGTGACTTTCATTCGTTAGTCCAAATAACTAGTATGCCATATACATACACAATACATTATATATTTACTACACAATGCTTTTGCTGTAATAATAACGTCCAGGTGTTTTGCTGGAACAATTTCAACTCGTAACCCCTCCGTCACACCTACAGCACACCTCACCACTTTCTTACAGTCCTCATACATGTCCTGCACCACTTGAACATACTTCTCTGTCATTCCAGACTTCCTCATACAAAACCACAGTTCCTCTCCAGGCACCCTGTCATTTTCTCCAGATCTACAAAGACACAATGCAGCTCCTTCTGACCTTCTCTATTAACATCCTCAAAGCAAATACTGCATCTGTGGTACTCTTCTTTTTTTTTTTTTTTGCCATGAAACCATACTGCTGCTCACAAATGTTCACCTCTGCCCTCAGTCCAGCTTCAATTACTCTTTCCCATAGCTTCATTGCGAGGCTCATCAGCTTTATTCCTCTGCAGTTGCCACAACTCTGCATGTCTCCCTTATTCTTAAAAATGGGCACTAGCACACTTCTTCTCCATTCCTCAGGCATCTTCTCAATTACAGGGATGTGATTTTTCCGCTAATTCGCGGAATTCCGCTTTTTTTATCTCCAAAAATAAAATGTTACAATTTTTTAAGTGGTAAAAAATCCGATTTCGTCTCTCGACAGCATTCCATTTGAGTGTTTCCGTAACTGAAATGAAACTGATCTTGCGATTGGCTGAAGTCTCCGTGTTGACCAATAAACGCGCTTGTTATAAAGGCATAGGCGTATGCCATTGTTTGTTGACCAATAAACGCGCTTGTTATAAAGGCATAGGAGTATGCCATTGTTCATTTCTCAGACGTTTTTGCCGGGTGTTTAAAGAAAGATGTCCGTGATCGAACGCAAAGATGCTCCGCGAGTTAAGGAAATTGACAAGATCGTAAAAAACAAGTTTCGATGGGACTGGTTAGAGAAGGATATATCTACAAATGTTGGAAAGAAGACTGTGACGAATTTGTTCAGTGACTTTATTCGGAAGATCGATCGTGCCGGGAAAGCGCTTTGCATTTGGTGCCGTGATACCGTTGACTATGGTGGGAGAGGTTTTAAAGCTCTTGAAAGTCACGCAAAGAGCAAAAAACACGTGAAAGAACTCCAGTCAAGAACAACAAATTATTCCATCGCTGGAAGTTTCGGTGCCCAAACGAAAACTCCAAAACTTTACGGCCTCCATCCCTTATTGACATCACAATCGGAAGCGGTAATAGAGAGACGTGATCCACCCCAACAACCTGTACCAGTTGCTGACAGAGTCGTGAATTTTGAGGTCGGTGGTAAACTTTTCAAATTAATCGAAATCAAATTTTCGAAAATATTATAACGTAATAAAAATGGCCATAAATATTTAACATGGTTAATCATTGACACAAACTCAAATGAATGCTGCATGTTCGCACTTTTCAGGTTTCAATATGTTGACTGTCTTGATGTATGCAGTTACAGAGATGATCTTAGTCAATCATGCATTCGACGAATGCATGATTGTGTTTTTACCAGAGCTTGCTGCATGAGGTATTTTATGTTTTTGTTATGCATTATGTATTAAATTAAGAATGATTGATTAAATGATTTATTGCATGGTAAATATATATGATGATATTCTCAGTGATAGTTTTTAAAAGCAAAGGCAGTCCAATGTTTTTGAATGTGACTGATTTTGAGTTGACTAAAACTGCAATTTTATATGGGATAGTTCAATATACATTGAAAATTTATGCTGTTGTTTTGTCTATTTCTTTGTCATCTGAGTGCATTGAAAGTACTTAAAAACACGGAAAACCCATGAGCTCTGGACCTAGCTGAGTGCCCGCGGCCCCCAGACCCCCGGCTAAATTTTCAGATAATTTCACTTTGGTCAAATCACATCCCTGCAATTAGATCCTGTTGAACAGCCCAGTCAGAAATTCCACTGCTACCTCTCCTAGACACTTTCATGCCTCCACAGGTATATCATCAGGGCCTTTCCACTCTTCATCCTCTTCAATGCCCTTTTCACTTCATCCTTACTAATCTTTGCTACTTCCTGGTCCACAACAGTCACCTCTTCTACTCTTCGTTGTCTCTTATTTTCCTCATTCATCAATTCTTCAAAGTACTCTTTCCATCTTCCCATCACACTACTGGCATCTGTCAACACACTTCCATCCCTATCCTTTATTACCCTAACCTGCTGCACGTCCTTCCCATCTCTGTCTCTTTGCCTTGCCAAACTGTATAGATCAGTCCTTACTGTCCAACCTTGCATAGAAGTCATCGCAAGACCCTTGTTTGGCCTTTGCCACTTCTACTTTCACCTTGCACTGCATTTCCCTGTACTCCTGTCTACTTTCTTCAGTCTTCTCAGTGTCCCACTTCTTCTTAGCTAACCTCTTTCTCTGGATCCACTTCTGCTCCTCCGCATCCCACCACCAAGTCTCCTTATCTCCTTTCCTTCCAGATTACACAACAAGGACTGTCCTAGAGAACCGGCGGTAGTGCTACACAGTCCAAATTGCTCCTTCATTTGAACATTCTTCCCCTTAACATTGTGTATTGTAGCTCCAGTGCAGTACAGTGCATTTCTATTGGGTATTTTTCCGTGGACGTTCCTGCTGCGTCACGACTTGAATTCCCTTAGAGGAGGCTTTCCAAATAAGGGGCGGTCGAGCGTTAAAAAAATGTGTGCCGTTAAAGGCACTTCAAGTTAACGCGATATAAAACCACTAATATACACATATATAGCTCTTCAATCTGTTTTAATGAGGTGCAAAATGCAATGTGGAACCAATTATTCAAAGCCATTGTTTCTGGCAGTTCAAAAATGTTTATACAAGCAGAAAAGTTTGTTTTCTCTGCCATCTCTCATGTTGACTATGCCTCACCACAAAAAAATGCAGTCATTGTTGCTGGTTTACACCTGCCGTTCAGGCATAGGATTTAAAGATGCAAAATCAGCCACCTCAATTCATATGAGGTTGCTACATCACATTGCATGTGCCAAATTAACCTATTTTCATTTACTTGCGGCAGTATTTTGTGCATTTGGGTAGATGAGCAAATTATTATTTATTTATTTTCTTTTTTGAGAGAGATGAGCTAAATTTATTGTTTGGCTATTTTATTTTATAAATCAGTGCCAAAGTATCATAAATGCATATTACAAGTTTCTCAAAAGTTGTTGTGAATAATCAATGCTTCCTAACAGTCCATGCTTTTTAGTCATTTTTATTTCATATTTGATGCATAACCACAACTTGTTTTTATTTAACAGAGAGCTTAACAACATGGGCATCTGGTATCGTATGGGTACTGTGCCACGAACTCAGGAGTCCTCTCACACATCAGCCATGACTGATATCCAGAATGTGAATTCTACCTCCATTTCAACCCCTGTCCCACCAGCTTCAGTGACTAAGTATGTCCACTCATATTTATTGTCTCACTACTACTACTAAATATGTTTGTTTGTTTTTTAATACGATTTTCAATTTTCTACTTCATGCATTGTGAAGGCTTTGTACACATTTTTAGCAATATGAGGTTAGCAACATTCCACACTCTAACCACCACATTGTTCTTGCTATAGCTGAGTGTTTTGTTTTGTTTTTTTGGTCATCCTCTACCGTTGTATCCAGGGTTCGAAATTACCATTCGCCGAATGCGGGTTAAAATAAATTTTGGTGGTTATTGATAAAATCTTACCAGTCAATTTGGCCAGTGATGCATGAAGCAATCGTGTTGCTTGGATATACTTCGGGTTGGCTGTGCAGTTGAGTATTGAGAATCGATGGAACCGGGACTAAAATTACGACACTCACGGAATTGTTCGCCTTTTTAATTTTTTTACGGTGCCTATCAGTCTTGTCTACAGACCAGAAGAACTATTTGATGAGATTAACGAGGAAAAAGTGTGCAGTCTGCGCAACCGTGCGTGTCGTGTGGATGCACCTCTGGTGCCGATCACATGTAGGACTACTTTGTTAAAGGGTCGACTCGGTGCTACACTTACAATAAGATCAAATTGTGCAAAGGAGGTGACGTGCCGTGTATACATTAATGGAATGCGTGTCCGCTGAGCTTGGTGTTCCCTCCCAATCCAGCCTGAGCCTACAGTGAGCTAAATTTCAGAGTCATAATCGGGTGAATTAAAGCAGCACTTAGGAACTTTTCAACCTTCAAATTATATTGTCATAACTTGACTATAATGTTATCAAAACATTAACTTGCAGCCAGTTGAATGGTACCTTTGTCATGGCCTGAGGGGTTCTGTGTCGCTTTCCTGAAACTAAGCAATTTTGAGGAGTGTGGTAGGAACACTGACTGCCACACAAAAAACTGCTTTAGGGCATACGTCACTTACCCCTTTCTCTATTCGTTGCAAAGATGGAAGTCGATTCAAGCGTCTAAGCGTGATTACTGTTTTCATGGTGAAGCTTCAAAAGAACAGAAGAAATGCAAATATTTATCTGAGGCCCCCCCCAAAAAAGGGAGGCTACCCGGATAAAAAGACAGTCAAGGATCAATATTGTCCCGGCTTTAGCACACTGGCGTGAGGTCAAAGACAAGGAGGGATTTCCGACTGAATCGGCCTTGGCTCTGTTCCTGCTGGACTAGTAAGTAGCTTTCGATATTCAAGTCAAAATGGTAATGCTAATTTTAGCTCTCGAAAATTTGCGCGGTAGCAATAAATAGCCATCAGCTTGATAGTTCGCAGCTCCACACTAACACGACGGCCAACCACGCAACAAACTCAAAAATACAGTAGAGCGTTGGAGTTCGAACGTCTCGGAACTTGTACAAATCTGACTTCGACCAAAAAATCGGAGGAAAAAAATAACTCTGAGTTTGACCTCATTTTCTGAGTCTGAACACCCAAGCAAAGCTGAACATACCTTGAACGGACGGGTAGACAAGTCAAGCCGAGGGATGCCGAATGCATGAAATGAGGTTACAGAATTGCTCTGTTTTTGGCTGTTTACACAGCAGGTTAGCATATCAGTGGGAGCTGAATGAATACTCGTTTACACTCGTGTTATTAGAGCCGAGCAGCTACCGCTTCATATCATCAGTAGTGTTCCTTTGAATCAGTGGGTGTTTCGGCCTTTCAACACTAGACACCCTCATCAAAGGTGGCCGGCTACAGGGTGATCACGCCTGAGCTTGTGTCTTATACCCAATCATAAGTTACCAAATTTTAAAAGGTGGTGGGTTTTAGCGAGCGGGAAGTACCGCCACTCTTTTGAGCCCAGTCAGGATCTTTCCGCTTTGCCCATATCCACCTGCTGCTTCAGAGACTGATCTTATTGTCTGCCGCAGAGCCTGTCCATGAATCCCAAGTAGCTTCAACAGGCTAATGGTGGAAGAAGCCACAAACCTGCATCCCACTTCAGCCGGATAGACTTTTGTATTCCACCCTTTCTGCTGAGCGTCTGCTGCCAGGTCTGTGTAGCGCAGTTTCTTGCGCTCATAGGCCTCCTGCATTGCATTCTCCCATGGGACATTGAGCTCCATGATGAACACAGTCTTCAGTGAGGATGACCAGAGTACCATGTCTGGCCTTAAGGTGGTAGCTACAATTTCGGGTGGGAAGATTAGCTGTTGGCCAATATCGACATGTAGCTTCCAATCTCTGGTCATGGCTAGATGTCCAGCTTCTAGTTTTGGCAGAGGGATGGATGGGCTTTTTCTGACCTTCTTGGATGAATGTTGGTGCTATTATGGAATTTGTCTTTCTCAGGGGCAGGGAGTTGATGGTATGCTCTCTTGCTCTCAATGGCTGTTGCCAGACTCTTGAGGACCTGGTTGTGCCTCCAGGTGTAGCAGCCTTGTGTGAGGCTGGTTTTACAACCGGTCAGGATGTGTTGCAGTCTTGCTGGAGTTGAGCAGAGGGCGCAGGTTGGGTCCGCTCCATACCACTGGTGGAGGTTTTTTGGAGATGGGAGCACATCGTAAGTTGCTCTAATGATGAAGCTGATGTAGCTTGCTTCCATTTCCCAGAGCTCTCTCCAGCTGAGTTTTCTTCCTTCCAGGCCCTCCCACCTCATCCATTGTCCTTGTTTGGCAAGCGAGACAGCCTTGGCGCTTCTTTCCACCTCCTCTTGACGCCACACCTCTTCTACCACCATTTTTTCCTCTCTGATGTTGAGGCCTTACGCCAAGTTGGTTTACTTAAAGCAAGGCCAAGGCCTCCTCTTCCCTAGTGGACAAGCCCCACAATGTCGTTGTGCGTCAGGGCTGATGTAGCTTGCAGCATCACATTAGAAGGTGACCATTTTCGTCCAATTACCAGGGGTGGTGCAACATTACTGATAGTCTGGTCTCTAGAATCCTTCAAAGTCATCTGGAGTCTTACTTTAGAGCACTTGTACTCTTTGGTTAGGCTTGTTATAGGCAGTTCAAGGACCCCTTTGCCGTAAAGGCTGATGTTAGTCAGACAGCGTTGGACCCCGAGCCATTTCTTAATGTATGAGGTCATGGTTCGTTCCATCTTCTCCACTGTTGTTATTGGGACCTCATAGAGTGTGAGAGGCTACAATACTCAAGAAGACCACATTGTAGGCACCAGAGCTTAAGTTTTCCTGGCAATAGTGTCTTATTAATATTTTCCAGACTGTTAGAAATGTCCTTCCCTAGTTGTTGTATTTGGTCCTTGTCCCTGAGGCTTGCATTGTACCACCTGCTTTTAACGGGTTGCTCAGACACTGTGGGTATAGGGTCATCACCAATGCAGAACTTCACGTTTTTAAGTTCTCTCTTGACGGGCCCACTGGATGTTCTCCTGCAGGTTTGCAAGTAATCGCCTAGTGCATGCTGCAGTAGTAGTCAAAATGGTTATGACGTCCATGTATGCTCTGATGGGTGGAAGGCAGATCCCGTTCTTGACTCGCTCACCACCTACCACCCATTTTGAGGTCCTTATGATGACCTCCATGGCTATTGTGAAGGCCAGGGGTGAGACTGTACAGCCTGCCATAATGCCTACTTCAACACACTGCCATGATGTTATGTAGTCAGCTGTTGTGAAGCACAATCGCAGGTCTTTAAAGTAGGCTTTTATTAGTGTAGTGACAGATAATGGAACATGGAAGAAGTTGACATGGAGGTCTCTTTTGTCCTTCTTTGCTGCTTGGATCTTATGCCAGATCATACTGGTATGCTCCAAGCAGCCAGAAAACCCAGGAATGCCGGCCTTCTGTATAGATGTATCGATATACTTATTCTTCTCCAGGTAGGTGGATAGCCTCTGTGCTAACATGCTGAAAAAGATTTTGCCCTCAACATTGAGAAGACAGATTGGCAGGAATTGACTGTCTGTTGCATCCTTTTCTTTATGATGATTTGGGTTGCCGTAATGGCTTATGAGAAATTTAGACGGTACTAAGGGGAGTTGTAAATTTCTCAGCAACCTCGGGGGCACCACGTTGACTTTGCTTGTTTGTAGGAGCAAAATAAACGATAAAAATCCTTTTATCAAGTATTCATAATCTGAAGTTGTTACTTTAGTTAATCATGGAGTTCTTTGCTTTCATAAGAGAATTACTAATCCACTCAGTAAACACAAATAATTCGGATGGAATTTCTAGACAACAATTTTATTTAGTAAACACACATATATCAGTCACAGCCTAACCTATTGATGAAACGGAATAAAAATGCGAGTCAAAGATAAAAAGAAAACTTGCAACCTAACTAACTAAGATAAAAGAAGGTAGATGAAAAAGGTAGATGGGGGATAAAGATGGAAGCGTTTGACCTGTCAATTCTTTTATTATTGAATAAAAGCATAGCACCAGTAGTATATGATCATCATATTGCAATGGAAGCGCAACTCACAAACCGGTTCAGTCGCACGGGAGAGAGAGAGACTCGAGCGTCAATTCTCGGTTGAATGCTGGAATGCTGCAGCAGGTCTCCGGCTGCTGGTCAGGTGCTCGCGGGGCGTGGAGGCAGCGGGGCCGGTCCTTGGCTGGCACACGTCCAGCTGGAATGCTGCCCGGTGATGCATGCGCGGCCTGGAGGCGTGTGGTCACCCTCAGCGACCACGTTTCTCCTTGCTTGATGCGCGCTTTGTGACGCGCGCTGTGGCTCAAAGGAAGAAGCCGTGTGGTGGAGGAGTTGCAGGAACGAGAGAGTCCTTGAGCAGTTCAGGGGAAAGAGAGTTCAGGAAAAAAAAGAGAAGTTCCTTCACACGCTTGGTTTTAAAGCTATGTCAGCAGGGGGGTCGGTCGGAGTCACACCCCCTCCGTGCGCATGAAACAGACTTGGTCGACTGAGACCAAGCTGTTGGGATCAGAATTGACAAACCAGATGCTTTATTTATCATTCTAGAACACATTTCAAACATTACCGTGATCATAAAGTTATTGAATCCGCTAAGCTTACTAATTAGCTAAACTTAGGTGGCTACAGAAATTACACACATCATTCATTTGAGATAGACATACAGGTTGCGTACAAAGATAAACAACAGGAGTTATTTGATGTCAGTCAAGTACATAGAGTGTATGTCCCAAATTATGTAGACTTCAGATTAATTAGGAGCGGCAGGATTCTTGAGGATAATCGATAGTGACCGTTGGAGGGCACTGTTGTACCATACACCTTCCACGGGGCATTGTTTCCCAAGAAAAAAACACATGGCTAATTCCTGTGGATAGGCCAGACCATAAAAGATGGTCTATGGACTGCTTATCAAACAGGATTTCAGGTCTGTCGGAGCTGTGGTATGCGTTTCCTGAGGGTTATAAAACGAAGTCCAGTCCCTGCTGGAGGGAAACTCAAAAGAGTCCTTTTGAACAGAAAACACAGAGTTAAGACACGCACACACATTCCCCAGGGGGAAATGTTTAAAAAGGCACATAAAATGAAAACATTTAGGGTGACGGGCAATATTCGTTACACTGCCCTCATGAGCCTCCAAAGGTAGCGTAGAATATCTGGTGCATTCTTGTAGAGCTTATATGGTACTCCATTCGGACCAGGGGCTGATGCTGATCTCGCGTGTCGTACTATGTTCTCTACTTCCTTCCATTTTGGAAGGTCAGTGTCCAACTTGAAATCAGGAGGTTGAAGGCGGTATGTCACGAGGGATAGATAGCTGTTCGTGCCTTTTTTGGTCACAGTAGACCCTTTGTAGATGTTGTTCCAGTTCCTGTTTTGGAGTTTTTAGGGTTCCGCTTTTTTTTGGGGGGTGAAGGAACTTGAAGGGTTTTTTGTAGAACCGTGTTCTTGTGCGTTTCTTCCTCTTACGACGTTTCCTCAAGTTCTCAGCTCTTCGCAACGTTGTCAACCAGCATTTGATGTCCCCCTGGAGCAGCATGAGATCATCTCTCTTTTCATCAGAGGCCTTCCTCCACTGCTTTCTTAGCTGCCTTCTCTCTTTCACCAACATTTCAATCTCTTGCTGCCTCCTGGATTTAACTGTTGCTGGTGTTACTTTATCGCTTCTTCTTATGTTCAATGGCCAGAAACGTTCCCACGTCGTAGTTGGCTTCGGCTGGACTAGGATTTCGAGAGAAGACACACGGGTGGAGTCTCTGGTCGACTGGAGAGTGCTGTGAAAGGACTGCCCCCACTCCTGAATCCGACGCATCGCCCCTCAACAACGAAAGGGAGATCCGGATTGGGATGGATTAAAATAGGCAAGCACGCAAACAATTGCTTTTGCATTTGGTGAACGCGATTTTGGCTTCTGGGGTCCATTTAAACAGAACCTTGAATGGAGCCACTGAATCCAGTATATTGAGGCTGTGTGAGTGGAACCATGAGCTGAGTTCCTCTGTGAAGTGGGGATACAAAGCTCATCAAAGGCATCAAAGAACTGACCAGCAGTGAGGGGGGTTAAAAATGTTATGTCTTGACTCAGGAACGGCAGATTTAACAGCAGAGGCAGGGGGAAAACCAACATCAAAGCAAACAGCCATATGATCAGATATCACATTTTCCACTATTTTTTAGATGTGAGACCACCGCGAGACCATAAATAAGAACCAAGTCTAAAGAATGACCTATTTCATGTGTGGAGCCAGACACACACTGCACTATATTAAATGAGTCAATAAGGCTTAAAAAGTCCTTATCCAATGGTTTTTCAGGACAGCACACATGAATATTAAAGTCCCCAATAAGAAGGATATTATTATATTTTAGCATGATTTCGGCAAGAAGATTTGCAAAGTCATTTAAAAAGTCCTTATTGTATTTTGGAGGTCAGCAAATGACACAGCACAACACAGTGACAGTTTGGCTGACTTCAAAGAAAGTGGCTTCAAAACTGTTAATCAATGTGGTAAATAGGCATTGTTTACATTTAAAATTGTTTTTACAAATAGTCGCCTTCCTCCACCTCGACCCGACGTCCTTGAAGCGTCCAAGTAAGCATAGTAAGCATTCACCGGCGACATTACAGGCAGAGGAAATCCAAGTCATTGGAAAGGAAGAACTCCCTCCAAATAAACGTTTTGTTTGTCAAATTAACAAAATGAAGAAAAAAATTTTGTTCAGATGAGGCTCACAGATGCAGATATAACATTACCATATTTTTTGGACTCTGAAGGCCTTTCTATACTTGCACCCGAGGCGACGTCGCAGACGTCACGGCGGAGTGCCGTGCTTGCGTTTAACTTCATACCTGTGTGCAACCCTTGCATTTTCACTCGAAGCCGGTGTTGTCGCAGCGGCTTGTATTGGCTAGGACGCCTCAGAGTGGAGTTTCATCAGCATTTTATAGCCAATTCTGGAAGTTGTTTTAGTTTCTGAAACGTATAACAAAGCAAAAAAAAAAGTATTTGGCTACCATTTGTGTGTCTTTATAATGCCTTGAGTTGGCTCGCCCAATCCTGGTCCTCGAGGGCCGGAGTCCTGCTGTGGTTTTAGATGCTTCCGTACACCAACACACCTGATTCCTATAATCGGCTCATCAGCAAGCTCTGCCTGATAACGATCCTGATCTTCAGAATCAGGTGCGTTGGAGGACGCAAACATCTAAAACCTGCAGGATTAGGCAAGCCTGGCCTAGAGCTTGCATCATATAAATGTTTATAGTAACGTTTTAAATGATCATACCAAGCGAGGAAGCTAGTAACAATTCTTTAATGCCAATTTGCAACGGTTACTGTCGACCAAAACCACTCCAAAACACAGCAACACACTAATGTGCGTAGTTGGCTATCAAAAAATCAGTGTTGCCTTCATGGCCCGTCCAGACCATGGGAAACCACACACAATATTAGTAATGATTAATAATGATCAAATAATAATCATTACTAGAATTGTTATTTATATTAGTATTATAATTATTAAATAATAATTAGTAATATTAATAATTTTTACAATATATTTGCACACCTCCTTGCACAGCCTCTTCCACTGGATCCATGTTTTAAAAATGACCGTATTGCAGAAACTATCCAGGGAAGGCTTGACTCCGCCTTCTAGTGCTGTCACCGACTTAAAAAAAAAAATCGAGTTGCCTATCGATTATTCCATCGATTAATCGCCCCGCCCCCCCAAAAAGTGTAATTTGTTATAATTTTTTTCCTCAATTTTTTTCATATATATTTTTTTTGTCAACTAAGGTTGAGTTGAATTTAGTGGATAAAAAATACTCATTGTTCCTTGTCTTCTGCACACATGCACATATTACACCAACATTAGCCTATGCTAAATGATTAATAATCGTGATTAGGATTAGCCCTGAATAAACTCGAATCACTTACTAATTGTACTTTTCCTGAAAATCACTTCACAGTCCAACATATAAAAAATGCAATTTGATCAAAATATTAAATGGTAAATGGAGTGCTTTTAAGTAGCGCTTTATCCTTATCATATGTTTACTAAGCCAGACTTATTTGCTTGTCTCGTTCAAACATTGAGTTGTCAAAGCCTACAATGGCCATTGACGCAGCATACTTAGGTTTTTCAAATAACTAATTTTATGCCCCAGGATCCTGTGCCGTCACCCTGATGTTTTTCTACGTTCCATCAAATCCATAAATGTCACAAATTGAGTTTGTTTCTACCGCCACTGTCCGTGTTTGCAAAGTGCAAACTCCCTTGCGTCTGTTAAGTGGATTGTGGCCAACTGGGTCAAGTTGGCTCAGTTATTGCACATTTGGTGGCGTAAAACCGTAGTAATAGTCCTTATGGCAAATGCACACTAGCTGCACGCTACTTGGAGGAGTGGAAAAAAAAACTACCACGGCGGGGTCGGCGGAGTCTTGCTCTATGTTTAACATAGTAGATACCACCTTCCTGTTGCTACCGCACGTAGGGCCACTTGCCATCTTACGTGTGCCAGGCCGGCGCCAGTAAATTAATTAAGCTCTTTTATTTGTTTAGCGATTTTGACGCGGATTGTTACAAACATAAGACATGTAGCAATGCTAATTTTCTCCCTTTTCAGTCTAAAGAGACCACAAACAAACCCTAAGAAGCATCTTAGTTAGTAGTGGTGAATGCCGGTTGGAGTCTGTCAGCAATAAGTGACCGTGCGGAAACATGAAATATTGGTTCCGGGCCTCCGGCAACTTCCAGGTGCCACAAATATGTTTTTTAAAATTATTAAAATAACTTCGGCACATGCATTTTTGCGTCAACCAATTTTTGTGGTCAGCCCAACCGACTAGGTCAACTTTTTTTTCCAGCCCTAACGCCTTCACATCATGTGACTAGACTGACCAATCACGAGTGATGCTACTACGTCCAGCCATCTACACTTGACGGGAATTTGTAACGTCTGCGCAGCATGCGTCATAGCTTGCGGCCCAGTTACGGCGCTCATCACGGCGTCGATCATGTGATGCACTGTGGTAGTTAACGCCCAAGCGAACGCAGGAGTAAAGTAAGTCACACTGAAGGATAAGTTGCACCAGTCAAAAATGCATCATGAAAAAGGAAAAATGTCACTCTGGAGTGAGTCACACTTTTTTGTACAGTTATTATAGAAAAAAAAAGATAGAGATCAGTCGAGCTCGGACTCGCAGCCAGGGTCCCTGTTCCCTATTCATGGGGGCGTTTGGAAATACACTCTAAGTGTGCACTCTGATCGTTCGGAAACTTGGAGCATTGTTCAAATGTCTGTTGACTTGAAAGGATAAAAAAAATACCCTACTTCTGTATCTAAATGGCGCAATTGTGTTATGGTCACTACCACAGAGTTAATGAATATGTTGCATTTTTTTATTTATCTATTATCTTTTTTTCTTTTTTGCCCACAGGCATTTTTCCATGACCCTCCCTGCCAGTTTCAGAGGGAAAACCGCTACTCGACCAGATTATGAACACCAAAACTCCAGTTTCTACGCAATCTCTGGTTTGATATTCAACATCTCTCCCAATTTTTTACCAATCTTTTTGGACTGGGCTGTGTATATTTGTTTGTCTTTTTCCCCCAGATTAACTACTCCAAAAGATTAATAACTGGTGATTTCATTTTTGGGGAAACATCATTGTGTTGTTGCTCCTGCTAAATCTTATAAAGTCTTATACCATTATGATTTACTCATGTCGATGCTGATTCCGATATTTTGCAGGGAGAAATTCAGATGATAATCTGTAATCCGGCAATTATTATTTTTTACATACAGGTAGTCCTCAATTTACGAACACAATGGGTTCACAGAAGTTCGTAAGTCAAATTTGTTTGTAAGTCGAATTACATTAAATTTTGATTAAAAATAAAATGTTATGAAATTATTTTTTTAAATAAAATAATAAAAATATGTAAAACATTTCTAAAATGAAACAAATTAAACTATATACTGTATATACTTTATATACAGTACATAAATTAGATTTAAAACAAACATTAACAGACATGAAAATCCCTCATCTTTTGGCGAAATTTGCCTTTTTGAAACCTACATGAATCGTGCATATCCGATGAGAAAATAATTCGGGGGGGTTTAGGCGACCAGAGTCAGGGTATCAGTGAACTTCGGATGGGATGGGTACTGAAGACAGCACCGATTCACATTAAATCAGACGGTGACATGTTCTAAAGCACGTCTTAAGTTGTAAATGTGCGGGAGTAGATGTGTTCAATTCTCGATGTGTTGGTAATTTTCGATGGCGCACTGGAACGCAGCAGTATACGCGCAACCAGCGTACTGATGTCACCCACTCGAGCTGGGTTTCATTCACACTGCATTTACAGGTTTGGGTGGAAGCAAGTGAGATTTGACCGCGGACAAGCCAAATGAGAGTGAAGCTTTGCGGTTCCTAGCATGTTTTGGTTGAGCGTAGTGCCCCACCTGCGTGAACTTTTCGGTGCTGAGGCCGAGCGGCAGCTGGGATGTCGCCGCATTGGCTGCCATATGCGGGGAGCACCACCACGTCGCTCGCCTCTCCCCTGTGCGGAAACAGCATACGTCCGTCTTCAACCACCGATTCGATTCATGTTGTAAGGTGTGTAGCTTTACCATTCTTACAATATATTATAGAATTTTGGAACAATACTTACCACATACTTATACCATACATTTATAATTTCATGGGTAACAAAATCTTGTGGCCAACATGTAGCACTTACAAGCATTACGTACCGCATTGGATACATACATTAAAATGAGTTTGTGACACTTTAGATTTGGCATATTCTATATGCGCTTTCCATGTTAAATGTTCATCAATAATGATACCTAGAAACGTAATTTCATTAGTCCTTTCTATTTCTATGCCTTGCACAGTCAGTGTTGCTTCAACATCCATATTTCTACAACTGAAAATCATCGATCTGGTTTTACTAATATCAGCATTGAACCACTTCATAATATTCTTCAACTCTTTCCCTATTACTTGTACTACATTATATATATTTTTCCCGGCATAAAATAAAGTGGTGTCATCTGCAAACAAAATATTTTGAACAATTTTTGAACAATTTCGAAATGGTTGTAATATCATTCACATAAATAAGAAAAATTACCCCAGAATTGATGCCTGAGGCATCCCACAAGTTACATAACTGTGTTTTGATTGCCTACTATTGAATTCAACATATTGTTTTCTATTTTTTAAATAACTGGCAACCCATTGATGTGCGACACCTCTTAAACCATATTTAAACAATTTATGCAATAATATTTCATGATCTAATGTGTCAAATGCTTTTTGTAAATCTACAAAAACGCTCACTAAAACATGTTTTTTATCCATGGCTGTGCAAATTTCTTCAGTTAACTCCATTAATGTTATGGTAGTTGAGTGATTGGAACGAAACCCATATTGGCTATTACTTAAAATTTTATGCTTGTCTTAGAATTTATTTAGTCTTATCGCATACAATTTTTCCAATATTTTAGAAAGCTGTGCTAGATATTTTAATTTGTTCTGGGAAAATTTCTGTTATAAATGATAAGTTGCAAATGTATGTTAAAGGCTCTATAATCACATCTGTGATTTGCTTTATCAGTGACATATTCATGTCTGTGTAGTCGTTAGATTTTTTACCAGCAAAATATTGAACAATGTTCAAAATGTCACCAGCTTGTCAGCCTCAAGAAAAATACTGTTAACATTGTTTGATATGAAATTTTGTGATAATCTTGGGGCAATATTCACAAAGGAAAAAAAAGAAGGCTTTGTGCATGAATTGTAATATTTTTACAATATTTATTATATGAATGTGTGGGTGTGGTCATGAAAGAATTATACGCATTATTTAAGTTGTTTGTATATACGTGATCCCAGTTCTGCCACTTCAAATCTTCTTTTAAAAGTTCTACTGCTTTTCTAGATGTGTCTAGTATTTATACTTATTTTTTCATATATTGGAAATACAGGGAGATGATCACTTATGTCTATTGTAAATATACCACATTTTATTTCATGTATGTTTGTATATCTATTATCCAGGATTAGGGCTGGGCAATAAATCTAAATAATTCAATACATCGTCATTTTAAAAATCGAATAGCTGAAAATTTGCTAAATCGTGAACTCGAATTTTGTCTTCTGGATTAATAAAAGTTTTTATGAGTTGTAATTTTGCACATGTGGCAGAATGCTGGATGGGTGGTTTACAAGACATGTTTACAATAGCTACCAACTACTTAATTGTGGCATTTAAGAACAAACTATGAATGTTAAATTTATGAACTAATTTTGTATTAGTATACATTATCGTTGTCTGAACATTTTTGCACAGGAATTATTTTTGAATAAATGAAACCTTTCAAATAAATGTTTGTTGGGTTCATTAGATTAAAATCGATTAAAATCGTTATCGTCCTGAATGACTGCAAAAATCGAGATTTATTTTTTGGCCATATCGCCCAGCCCTATCCAGTATAGAAGCACTGTGGGTAGTGATCCTTGTAGGTTGAGAAATAATGGGGCATAGACCAACAATTTCCATGTAGTTCTTAAAGTCATTTGTATTGCCCGAATCTATATTGAAATCACCTAATCATTTGGCCAAGATGGCTGCCTCCCAGGGCGGGCCGGTGTGTGAGAATCCTGAGTGTACCTAATTAATTGGCCAAGATGGACGCTGCCCTGGATGGGGCGTAGGGACAAGAATCCTGGGCAATGGGCTGGGGGCGCGGGTCGTGTTGGGGTGGGGGGCGCTACTGGCTTCTGGGGCTGCTCTCCGGCCGGTGACCCCTGCGAGGCCCGGGGGTTGTGCCTTGGCGCTGCCGTGGCCTGGGGGGTTGTGCCTTGGCGCTGCCGTGGCCTGGTGGGTTGTGCTTGCTCTGTCCTGGCCGGGGTCGACGGCTCCCCTCTTTGGTGGATTTTGGTATTAGTAATGGATTTAAGAATGATATAGACAGCTGTGGAAAAAATTGAGAGCCCCAAAAAAAGATTTTTGGGGGGGACCATTTTTAACTTCCTGCAAACAAATGCTCTAAATGACAATATTTTGAATTCAGGATTTATGTTGTCAAATATTTTATAGAATAAAACAAAAAGGTTTATTTTACTCAAACATATATTTTGGAACCGCAGTTTTTGTGAGGATCCATTCCAGAAAGTCTGGTTAAAACCAAATTGTACCAAATCTGTGAAGCACTTTTTATTTATATATAAATAATAAAACTTGCGAAATTTAGCCGACAAAAATCATTGAGAACTGAATCAAGGACAAACCAATCTACCACCGTACTCTAAATAACAAAACCAGATAAACGGATCATTTTGCAGCACTCTCTAATTTTTTCCCAAAGCTGTACATAATGTTTATTTTGATTTTTTTGATTGTTGCCGTTCCTGAACATGCTTAACTCTTTGACTGCCATAAACGTTAAATAACGTTTAGTAAAAACCTACGGAGAGGCGCCAAAGACGTTAAAAGATGTTCACTATGTTTTTTTTGTTTTTTTTGGGGAAACGGGTAGAGGAAAGCCTTGGGCAGCTGTGCTGAAAGTATCAAGCAGATCTAGTGATGATGATGATGATGGTGACTCCCGAGGTTGACGCGAAGTTGGAAGCGTTGACGCGCGACGATGGTCACGTCATAAAGCCTCACCGGCTAGCGATGCTAACGCCGGAAAACGCGGAGCACAGCCGAGTACTTCTGCACAAGCGGACATTTGATCGGACGATGGAGAGTACCCCGAGTCCAATGCATATTCATCGGAGGAGAGGGTACAGTCTGATCACGGAGAAGACACTGGTTCTGGACTACGATGCCACCATGAATGGAGTGGATAAGATGGATCAGAACATCTACCACCCAGTATAGGAACTGAAGGACATAAGGAAGCCGGACGTAACACCACCGTAACGTAACCGTAGCATGATCCTGATAGTAGACTTGATGGCAACACACACTGCAGTATATACTTGCTATTCCCCGGAAAAAACGGCCGGCAAGAAAGTGTAGCGTCTGCACGCGAAGAGGCAATCGCAGTGAAACTAATCTGTTGTGCAAATCCTGTTGCGTCTCCTTGCACACAGGGGAGTGTTACACAAAAAGAAAAACTATAGTTGAAACATCCACATAATTGTAAATAGTACCACAGTTGCACACATTTGTAAATAGTTTGCCAAATTGTTACACTGTTGAAGGTAAATAAGCGTATTTTGCTATCAAAAAACACTTTTTCATTCTTGGTGGTAGTGTTTTATAGAAGTAAAGCACTATTTAGGTGTTTGTGGCATCATTCATGGACAAAAAGAAGTGTAAAATTCACTAGAGTGCATGAAATAATATCGTTTCACTAAAAGCTTGATTTCTCCGTATTTTGGTCCAAAACAAGCGCATTTGGGTGAAACTAACCATTTTCTATTGTTGATTACTAAAGAACGGAATAAGGTAGAAACAAACTTTTTTTTTCTGATGAAAGATGAGAGTTCAATCTTTCATTTGGTGTTTCCATAGTCCAAACAGAAAATTTTCTGTGGACCTTGAAAGATCAGTCAAAATGCTTAAATCGGCTGGCACTCGCAGCATCCCTTTTCTGAAGATAAGTTAAGATAGGGTATACAAAATATTAATAAATGAGTTAATATGAAAAGATAGTTTGTTCATGATAACAAACATCAGAGAACATGTTAATCAATTGAACATGATGATGTGTGGTCACTTTACAATAGGGTATGCAAAAATATTATTAAATGAGTAGTTAATATGAAAAGACATTTCATGATAAATATTATCAAAGAACATGTTAATCAATTGAACATGAGGATGTGTGGTCACTTTAGAATAGGGGTTGAAAAAAGATGAGTAAATGAGTTAATATGAAAAGATAGTTTGTTCATGATAACAGATGATTTGTACACATGGAAATCTAAGTTGTGAATGATAAAAACAGCCTACAAATACTGGTGAAATCACCAATGTTCAACTTTGGAGTGGATCTGCAAAAAGGTTTGCATTAAATACCACACCAGTGGGGCCTTGACTTCCAGGGGCCCAGATGAGGAGCTGAGCTACGAGGACAGTGAATGTTATTCTTCAATAGTTGCAAATTATTAGCTCATCATGAGCTTAGAATTGATCATCATGACATCATGGAGCTGGTCAAAACTCTGCTTTCAGTTTGTGACAAAAGTTGAATGGAGACAGGGTTACGCGGGCAAGATTTACAACGTGCAAGTTTAATGTACAAAGTATAGAAGAGATCATGTTTATTTTATATGAACAATGGAATACTGGATAAAAGTGTCGGCATGTGCAAAGATTGTCAACCGCGAGTTTGGCCAATGTACGTACACGCTTGATGAGACGGCATGGATCCGCGGTGTTCAACCGCACGCACGGACAGACAGACAGGACTTCTTCCAATTAAATCGGCCACAACTCGACCAGAAGAAAGTTAATAACGACCTTAATAACCCGGTTTATTGATAAAGACTTAAGCCATACTGCGTTGTGGAGAATGAGGGCTTTCAGGACATGATAAAAACATTAGCGCCCCCGATATGATGTGCAACTACTAGACTCTTGTCTGACACGCCGCAGTGAGGTCAGTTGCAGGGAGCGGCGTGGGGTGACGTCCAGAGAGAAACCACGGCCCCCCCGCCGCAAGATGTCCTGGTCAGCAGACGAAACATCAGTGAACGGTGGCACCAGCTGACGACCCTGCAGCTGACCTCAAAGTGCACTGGAGGAGGTGCAGCAGGCAGCTAAGCAGCTAAACCTGTACTATTCAAATGACAAGTATACATCAACTTATGTATGGGTACTATACAGGAACTGACACTATCTAAAAAGAGTAAATGTACTAGAAAGAAAAATATATTTATTAGTAGTTACAACTTATGTGTGTAGTATTTTATTAGGCAGATGCATGTTAAAACAGCATTTTAAAAGACTAAAAAAAGTTACTAATTTGGTCTGTAGCATGTCAGAACATTGCATATGCAAAAATGTTGCTCACTGTTTTCCAACATAAAAGCAGATTTTTGCAAATGTGAAAATTACAAGATTTAGATCATTTTAAATTAACTCTTTGACTGCCAGACGTTTTCAGAAAAGGGATGCCGCCAGTGCCAGCCGATTTAAGCATTTTGACTGATCTTTCAATGTCCACAGAAAATGTTCTGTTTGGACTATGGAAACACACGTACGACCAAATGAAAGATTGGACTTTCATCTTTCATCAGAAAAAAAAAGTTTGTTTCTACCTTATTCCGTTCTTTAGTAATCAACAATAGAAAATGGTTAGTTTGACCCAATTTCGCCTGTTTTGGACCAAAATATGGAGAAATCAAGCTTTTAGTGAACCGATATTATTTCATGCATTCTAGTGAATTTTACACTTCTTTTTGTCCATGAATGATGCCACAAACACCTAAATAGTGCTTTACTTCTATAAAACACTACCACCAAGAATGAAAAAGTGTTTTTTGATAGCAAAATACGTTTATTTACATTCAACAGTGTAACAATTTGACAACAATTTGGCAAACTATTTACAAATGTGTGCAACTGTGGTACTATTTACAAATATGTGGATGTTTCAACGACAGTTTTTCTTTTTGTAACACTCTCCTGCGTGCAAAGAGACGCAACAGCATTTGCACAACAGATTGCCTCTTCGCGTGCGCCACTTTCTTGCAGGCCGTTTTTTTCCGGGGAATAGCAAGTATATACTGCAGTGTGTCATCAAGTCTAATATCAGGATCATGCTACGGTTACGTTACGGTTTCGTTACGTCTCGCTTCCCCGTGTCCTTCAGTTGCTATACCGGGTGGTAGGAGATGTTCTGATCCATTTTATCCACTCCATTCATGGTGGCATCGTAGTCCAGAAACAGTGTCTTCTCCGTGATCAGACTGTACCCGCTCCTCCGATGAATATGCATTGGACTCGGGGTACTCTTCATTGTCCGATCGAATGTCCGCTTGTGCAGCTCCGCGTTTTCCGGCCTTAGCAGCGCTAGCCGCGCTAGCCGCGCTTAGCCGGTGAGGCTTACTACGTGTTCATAACAGTCACGCCAAAGCTTCCAACTTTGGCGTAGAGCTCGGATTCATCATCATCATCATCATCAATCTGCATTGGTCGATGCCAACTCTCCATCGCCCGATCGAATGTCCGATTGTGTAGAAGTACCCGGCCGGCTATTGTGCGCGTTTTCCGGCCTTAGCAGCGCTAGCCGCGCTAGCCGCGCTTAGCCGGTGAGGCTTACTACGTGTTCATAACAGTCACGCCAAAGCTTCCAACTTTGGCGTAGAGCTCGTTGTCATCATCATCGTTGACATCAATGCGCTTTTTAGTATTGATTGATGCTTTCCGTCTTTGAAAAAAATGCTCAAGCGTGAGCTGCTTGCAACCGGTTGCTTGGGCAGCCATTGTGGGCTTATTCAGCCATGTCTCCTCAACACTCTAGCTCCGCCTCACGTCTTCTACTGACGCCCACGGTGGGCGGCCCATCCAACCTTGTGCAAAGAGAGTCATCGCTGCCCTCTAGGGGCCAAAACGAGTCTTTGACTAATCAGATCTGCCTGATACTTTCAGCGCAGCTGCCCAAGGCTTTCCTGCACCCGTTTTTGAAAAAAAAAAAAAAAAACATAGGGGACGTCTTTTAACGTCCTCGCCGCCCTTCCCTAGGTTTATGCTAAACGTTTTATAACGTTTATGGCAGTCAAAGAGTTAAACAAGATCAAGGGTCCAAGTTCGGTCCTCGAGAGCCCCTATCCAGCCTGTTTTCCATGTTTCTCTCCACTAACACACCTGATTCATGATCAGGATCCTTATCAGGCGTATTCTTCTCCTCCTTCTTCTTCTTGGTAAACAATCTCATTTTTGGGGACCTAAACATTTACAAAAACTCACCAAACTGCACACTCCTCGGGCTCGGCGAAAAATTTGATATTATGAAGTTGCCATAAGAACATAACATATAGCGCCCCCAAGCGTGGAAAAATATGCACCAATCCCGGCATGTTTGACCGAAGGCTACAAAAATTGGCAGGCACATGAAGCGCCTTGAGACACACACAAAAGTCATTGGAAGCCATATCCTAAAATGTACAGGAAGTGAGCTATGAATTTTTGAATGCCCAATTTTGGCCCATTTTTGCACATTCACTGTAGTCATTCTTTTTGCCCATTTGCCAACAGTTTTGAACCGATTTACTTTTAACTTGGCATGGATCATCTCAAGCCCTGGGACAACAACTGGGGAAAAAATCTTGACTTTTTGAAATACTATATGACGGGGGCGGGGCTTCAAATTTTGCCTTTAATATTTCCTTCATCAAAAAAGAGGAAATGCTTTATAACGCTGCTGTACAAGCTCCAAAAAATGCCAAACTTCTCATGGCCTGAAAACATCTATATGATAATATTCAGTTATAGATGTAGCGCCACCTAATGGTGACAAGAAATGTCATACTTTACATTTGTATCTATTGTGTCAAGCTTGTTTGAGGGATCCAGTTAAAATTGTCAGAAAAGCTTTAAGATGTTGATCATGCCCAACACCAAATATTGTAACTTTTCGCCAAAGGGCGTGGCCGTTACGGTCCCACAAAGTCTGATGATTCACCATGACAATAAAAGCTGCGTTAACTTGACCTAAATGATCCTATCTTTTCAAAATTTCACACATTTGATGAGTCCATGTCTGAATACATCTACAAACTTATATTTATTCGTACTGATAGAACCGCCTACTGGCAATTTTTTTTTTTTTTAACATTTTTTCTTCTACTTTTTTCTCCAACCACGTTAACTGAATCTACCTCATATTTACTCAGAAGAGTGTTTAGGCCTTCATGATGTCATAACACGAAGTTTGTGAGTTTTCGCGAATCGCTGTGGGCGTGGCATGGTACTGTTTGCCAAGAAAACAACGCCAATTTTGAGGGCCTAAACATGCACAGAAACTCATGAAACTTAGCACACACATCTGGCCTGGCAAAATGAGCATGTTTTTATTATGTATTGTGCGATTTTTACATAAATTACTTACTAGCGCCCCCTAGAAATTTGTAACGAAGCAGCCCCGGTTGTATGTTTAAGCAAGATCTACGAAGAAAAAAAAAATTATATGAGGGAGCTTAACCTACAAAAAAGTCTCTTGGACCCATATGCTAAAATGAACAGGAAGTGAGTTACAAATTTTTGAATGTCCGTTTGTTGCCGGTTTTTGGACATTTACAGGGGGCATTGCCCATTTCTCCTACACATTTGATCCAATTGACTTCAAACTTGGCCTGGACCATGTCAAGACCTAGGTCAACAAAAGGGGGAAAAATCTTGAATTTTCAATATACTATATGATGGTGGCGGGGCATAATTTTTTGTTTCATATTTACTTTTCCATGAAACACGAAATACGTAATAACTCCTCGGTACATGCTCCAAAAATTCCCAAACTTTACATGTATGTTTATAGTCACGACCTGAAGGTATCCCTATGACAATAAACAGTTAAATATAGCGGCACCTAGCCTTTGGGGTCGACAAAAAAAAGTCACCCCACACATATTTTTTAATATTTGTACAAAATGTTGATACTTTTGTAAGTGTGATAACTAAGTCATTTATGATTTTTTTTTTTTTACTTTTGACCACTCTACTATTTATTTATTCATTTATTATATCCTGTATGGAAAATAAAAGCAATATTGTGCTATGAGTAAAACTAACGATGATGTGTATATATGTACTTTAAAATCGGGGCAACTCATTGCCAAAAAATGAAACGGACGCTGATTTTGAGGGTCTTAACATTGAGCAAAACCTCATTGAGCTTTGCACACTCATCACACCTGGCAAAATAAACTATCCATAATATGTAAAGGTTTATTATGCCATTTTCAAATAAATTCTACTACCCAAACGCGGCAGTACCCCAACGTGCAAGTACCCCAAAGTGGCCCGGGCTGCGAGGGCCCCTGCAGCTCTAGTTTAATTTATTACTGCTAAATTGTGTTATAGCAGAGGTTGGCAATCTCGGTCCTCGAGGGCCGGAGTCCTGCAGATTTTGGAGGTTTCTCACTTACAACACAAGCTGATTCCACTGACACGTCTAGGAAGCAGGTGGATCGGAGCGCGGGGGGGGGGGGGGTTATCATTTCCCTCTGCTCCATCTCACCTGCTCCTGATTTTAATGCACCACACACACACACACTTGTATATACACTGCGTGGGGTCAAACCACGGTGTAGGGGTAGAGTTGGCCAGTCGGCGAGTTGGCAAACTCAGTAACAGGGTTAGCTTTCACTGGGTACGCTGGCGTGACGACCGGGGTCTTTCCTCGCTGGGCCTGGGGTTTGGGGGTGCCGCCTGTCTCCCAGTGCTCCCATCTCCCTTTCCATCCCCAGTGTTCCGCCCCACCACGCGGCTGGAGGGGGGGTGGGCGCAGGTACCCTCGCCGCTTCGTTGTCCGGCCCCTCTTCGGCACCGATGCGATGTGCCGATGTGGTGGGTGGCGGGGGGGCCTCGTGGGGGAAGCGGTGGCTGTGGGCCGGTGGGGTGCCTTGTGGGCCTGCCATGCCCCATTCTGCTGCGTTGAACTTGGGGCGTGGACCATGTTGGAGTAGGGGCGCTCCTGGCTTTGTTCTCCGGCCGGGGGTTGTGCCTTGGCGCTGCCGCGGCCTGGGGGGTTGTGCTTGCTCTGTCCTGGCCGGGGTCGACGGCTCTTCTCTTTGGTGGAGGTTTTCATGCATGCCAGATCCACCACACCAGCATCTACCGAAATTCAAACACAATCTGCCTCTTCCTCTCGTCGTTGAATCGGTGGAGGCTGATGTCTGTGGATCTCACTCTTCATCTTTCCTTCCTTAATTCCTTCCTTCCCTCAGTCTTTCCTTTGGTCTCTTGAGGTCTCCCTAATTTGTTGGAATTTAGATGTTTCTGGGGTTGGTGAAAGATTCTGGTTGGTAAACCGGTGGGTAGTAGGTGATGTCTGGTCGGTGCTGGATTCTTCCTCGGGTCTCCTGACAACCTCACGATTCTAGCTGGAATCTGAAATATTCGGTTTAGGTGAACGGTATGGGATTTGTAATAGGTTTTAGGTGAATTAATGAGCACACACTCACACGCACGCACATATGCACACACACACCCACCCTCACACACCATCACATGCACATACAAAATGATGATGACATGTCGAATCGGTAAGATTACCGAATGAACAATACTGAGCTCTCTCAAAAAAAACAAAAAAAAAACAAGCTGATTCCAATCAACAGGATCGTTATCAGGCTTATGCAGAGATTGCTGATGAGCTGATCTTATATCAGCTGTGTTGAAGAAGGGCAACATGCAAAACCTGCAGGACTCCGGTCCTCGATGTCCACATCTGTGTTATAGTGACTCTGGCACTCTGCTGCAAGCAAGCCAAGAGCACGACTATGGAATATTACACTTAAGAGATGTTTTCTGGTGTTGCTGAGTAAAATACGCCTCACATCTAAAGATCAAGTGGCTTGGGGTCACTCCAACTGACAAGACGGGGTCCATTCGGCTCTTGGCTCTCACGGGTTTTTTTTGCACACTCTTGGCAACGGTATGTAAGGAGTTCCCATAGGTGAGAATGCCAGGAGAGTGTGCAAAGCAGTAATCGGAGCAAAGGGTGGATATATTGGTGAAACCAGAATCTAAAACATGTTTTCAAAAAAAAAAAGGTGAAATAACACCTTTTTTTTTTGTTTAGTACCTAACTCCACGTGTTCATTCTTAGTTTTGATGCCTTCAGTGAGAATCTACAATATAAATGAGTAATGAGAATAAAGCAATTAACACATTGAATGATGTGTGTCTAAACTTTTGGCCTGTACTTGTGCGTGTGTGTGTATGTGCGGCGAGGGGATGGGGGGTGGGTCACTGTTGAACCATCATAACATTTTCATTTTCTTTATGTGTCTAAATGCATTGGAGACATAACATCAATCAATAAACTTTCTTGGAGCAACAATAAAATGCCTCAGAAGACGGATTGTAAGCTTAATGTGGTCTTCAAGTTTGAGGCTGATTTACTTTGTAGAAAGGTCAAACTTCCTAATGTTTTAAAGGGTTCAAATCTTGGATGATGTCCTTATCTGCTATTGGAATCGACTTTCCAGTCACCAGTTCCTTAAAATGTCATGTCAATATATTTTTCCTAAGGTATTGGTTACCCTAGGCATTTGATAGATGCATGGACCAAAACTTTAAACTCTTTTTTTCTCAAAACTAGGGATTTCAACCTGGCAACATTAAAATTGTTGTAACTTGTCAATTTTTGAGGTACACCCATGTATTATACTATGATATGAATATCTCAATTTAGATTTTTTGACATGAGGGCCCTTTTGCCTGAGCCGGTCATATATGGAATTTATTTATCTGTGTCTTTCAGCAATGGATGGAGTGCCCTTCATGATCTCTGAGAAGTTTGCATGTGCCTCATCAGAAGTAAGTTTTTAAAATAATTTTCCGTACCAGTACAGCAACTATTTTTCATGTACTATAAATGAACTTTGGTAATACAAAATAAATAAACACTTAGCTGTTTTCATCTGTAGGTCATGAAAAAAATCAGGACACCTTATAATAGTTTTTTTTTTCAACAAATTTAAACAAATATTTAAGTAATAAGTAAGAAATTAGGACACCAAACAACACAATTGTTAATATTTTGAAGGCAATACACCCAATTAAATTTCAGACATGCAGTTTGGTGTACTCTTGACCGTTGACATGAGAGTGAACACCAGGTGAGAATGGCCTGCTCTTCAGAAAGAAGATTTTTGTAGTTTGAGAGTCTAGTAAGGGATTTAAAAATATCTCAAAACATTTTTAAATCGGTTATTCCACTGCTCAGAATTTTTTTTGTACAAGTGGAAGACATAAAAATTAATTGCCAGCGTGCCCAAGTCCGGTCATCAAAGCAAGTTCACCCAGAGAGCAGTTCACAAGATGCTAACAGAAGTCTTCAAAACACCTAAAATGTTATTTCTGGGACAACTACAGGCTCTGGCGACTAACAGACAAAGAAGGAAGACAAGAGACTTCGATTAATTTTACTCACGAAGAGAATGGACAGAGATGTGCACAGATTACAATCTCCTACCCGCTCTGAAAGCACACTCCACGGAGTCCTCTCTTTTTAATAGGATGTTCTCTAGTTACACAAATGTTGCTGCTCTAAAGGGGAGGGGGAACACACGGCAGCAACCATCACAGATATGAGTCATAGTGCAGATAATAATACAGACGTGTGTTTCTTCAGCGCTGAAGGTTTCAACAGTCAAAGTTTAAAAATTCATATGCAAAGTTTTTCGGCCGCTATCTTGTAATAAAGCATCCTTCCCACGGGGCTCTGCTTTCTTCACAGATAACTCCAACTCACATGATTCAAACATTATACCGCTGAATAAATGCTTTACAATACTATAAGAGTAAATATCGGATAACTTATATACAAACCCAATTCCTAAAAAGTTGGGACACTACAAACTGTGAATAAAAGATTAATGCAATTATGTGGAACTGCCAAATTTCAATATTTTGTTAAGAATGGAACATAGATGACAGGTCAAAAATTTTAACTAAGAAAATGTATCATTTTAAGGAACAATATGTTGATTGTAAATTTCATGGTGCCAACAAATCAAAAAAAAAGTTGGGACATGTAGCAAGTTGGGACACTATACAAATTGTGAATAAAAACTGAATGCAATTATGTGGAACTGCCACATTTCAATATTTTGTTCAGAATAGAACATAGATGACAGGTAAAAAAAATTTAACTAAGAAAATGTATAATTTTAAGGAAAAATATGTTGATTGTAAATTTCATGGTGCCAACAAATCTCAAAAAAGTTGGGACAGGTAGCAATAAGAGGCTGGAAAAGTCAATTGCACAAAAAAACAACAGCTGGAAGACCAGTTACCACTAATGAGGTCCATTGGCAACTTGATATTGGAGCTTTTTGGAGTGGCAGTGTCTCTCAGAAGTAAAGATGGGTAGAGAATCACCAATTCCTCCAATGTTGCGCAGAAAGATAGTGGAGAAATATCAGAAAGGTGTTAAACCAGCGAAAAATTGCTAAAAGGTTGAAGTAATCATCATCTACAGTGCATAACGTCATCCAAAGATTCAGAGAATCTGGAACAATCTCTGTGTGTAAGGGTAAAGGCCGAAAAATCCTACTGGATGCCCATGATCTTCGGGCCCTTAAACGGCACTCACCGCAAACAGGAATGCTTCCTTTCTGAGATTGTCCTTACAGTTAAGGACAATCTCAGAAAGGGATCAGAAATACTTCCAGAAAACATTGTGGGTGAACAAAATCCACCTTGCCAGCCGCCGTTGCCAGATGAAACTCTACAGTACAATGAAGAAGCCATTTCTAAAGCAGACCAAGAAGCACAGGCGTTTCTCTGGGCCAGGGGTCATTTAAAATAGAGTGTGGCAAAGTGGAAACCTGTTTTGTGGTCAGATGAATCACAATTTGAAGTTCTTTGTGGAAAACTGGGGGGCTATATCATACTGACTAAAGAGGACAAGGACAACCCAAGTTGTTATCAGCACTTAGTTTATAAGCCTGCATCTATGATCGTATAGGGTTGCATGAGTGCGTGTGACATGGGCAGCTTCCACATCTGGAAAGGCATCAACAATGCAAAAAGGTATATTCAGATTCGAGAACAACATATGCTCCCATCAAGGCAGAGAAGATCTTGCATTTCTCAACACGATAATGCCAGACCACATGCAGCGGCAATTACAACATCATGGCTGAGTAGGAAAAGGATCCGGGTATTGAAATGGCCAGCTTGCAGTCCACTTCTTTCACTTATAGAGCACATTTGGCGCAGCATCATAAAGGGGAAGGTGCAACAAAGGAAGCCCAAAACAGTTGAACAGTTAGAGAGACGCGTGCTAGTCAAGAATGGGACAGCATTCCTATTTCTAAACTTGAGATACTTGTCTCCTCAATCCCCAGACGTTTGCAGACTGTTGTAAGAAGAGGGGATGTCTCAGTGGTGAAAATGGCCTTGTCCCAACCTTTTTTTGATTTTTTGACACCATGGAATTTAAAATCAACAGTTTTCCCTTAAAATGATAAATTTTCTCAGTTTTAACTTTTTACCTGTTCTCTATGTTCTATTCTGATCAAAATATTAAAATGTGGCTCTTCCACATAATTGCATTCAGTTTTCATTCACAATTTGTATAGTGTCCCAACTTCTTGGGAATTGGGTTTGTACAATTATTCTAACAGCAAGGAGGTGACTAAGAAAAAACATTAAGGCCAGACTTAAGTTTGCCAGAGAGATCATAGACAAAGACCAGGACTTTGGAATTATGTTCTTTTGACCGATTAATCTAAAATGTAATTATTTGGAGGAAGGTTTGGCACAATACAATGTTCCATGAAAATGAACTCATACCAACTGTGAAGCATGGAGGTGGAAGTGTAATGTTTTTGGAGGACCTCACCAGCTCACCATCATACTCTGTCATGAATTCTACAATGTATCACAAGGTTCTTGAGTAAAATGTGAGAGTTTGTAAGAAAATTAAAGCAGAATTGGACCCTTTAACCAGTGGTGGTGGTAACGCATTACCACATTACTCCGAAATGACTACTTTTTTTCTAACTAGCTATCTATAATTTATTACTATTTCCAGAGAAGTAATTAGATTAAGGGTTACTCCAAGTCACTGTGCATTACTTCATTGTGGTGATAGTGAGTCACAAGAACACAGAATAAAGCACAGGCATTTTACTTCAGGAATGGCAACAATCACCATTGGGTTGCAGAAGTAACATGAGGCGCAGGTTTACCATCTCTATTCAGTTACGGTACATCACTCACATATGCACATGCAACAAAACTAATAGTTAATAAGAAAATTAAAGAGATGAAACACTCTATTGCAAACTCTGATGCAAACAACACAAACAACTGTATTGTATTATCGAACATGCATTAAAGGGAACCTACGTATTTTTGTGAGGCATTCTGAGAAGCTGTAATCTTTGCCCTCCCATCACCTTTGATCAATCCTTATCCACAAATCCCTCAAACTCCTCATCTTCTGTATCTGAAACAAACAACTGGGCTAGTTCTCCACCAAAACACGCCAGGTTCCCTCTCGTCATTGCAGTATTGTCGGTCTCGTTCCCGTGCGGCTCATCAGAAATGATGCCGGCTTTTGCGAAAGCTCGATTAGTGCAAGCAGACTTGTTTAGTCCAAGCTTGAACGATCCATTCACAAATTGTGGCGTAACTCGCTTTAACAGTTTCATAAAGCGAAAGTGGAGAGCATCAAGATGTCCAGTTTTATCTTTTATACAGGAAATCCGGCCCTGGTTGAAGACTTGCAAGCATGAGAAACCGAAAGACTCGCGTCATCTTTCAGTTGAGTCTTTCAGATTCTAATGCCTGCCAGTCCTCAACCAGGGCCGGATTTCCTGTATATAAGCAATATGTCGGCAGACAGTCAAGTGGAGTGCTGACCAAAATTGCACAACACTTACAGTTTTTGGATCTCGGTGTACACAAAAGGCGCACCTCACGATTAGGGGCACCGTCGATTTTTGAGAACATTTATGACTTTTAAGTGCGCCTTACAGTTGTGAAAATACGGTACTTCCATGGGGCTGTGCAAACCAATGCTGCTGAAGACCAATACTGCTGACATTTTGACAGTTGTTTCTATGAGAAGAATGTAAGTATGATGCCTGTAGAGTTGAGTCTGTTTTGATTGTGCTGTGTTTAATGGTTGTATTTTACAGGAAAGGCTATTAGAAAAGGCTTAAATTCTGAATCCATCCATCCATTTACTACCGCTTATCCGGGGTCGGGTCGCAGGGGCAACAGCTTTAGGAGGGAAACTCAGTCTTCCCTCTCCCCTGCCACTTCAACAAGCTCCTCCGGCTTCCCAAATCGTTCCTGGGCCAGCCGAAAGACATAGTCTCTCCAGCGTGTCCTGGATTGTCTCCGGGGCCTCCCTACAGTCAGACATGCCCGGAACACCAGGGAGGCGTCCAGGAGGCCTCCGAACCAGATGCCCGAGCCACCTCAACTGACTCCTCTCAACGTGGAGGAGTAGCGGCTAGAGTCCCTCCCGGACGACCGATCTTCTCACTCTGTCTCTAAGGGAGAGCCGGACACCCTGCGGAGGAAACTTATTTCGGCCGCTTGTACCCGGGATCTTGTTCTTTCGGTCACGACCCACAGCTCGTGATCATAGGTGAGGGTAGGAACGTAGATCGACCGGTAAATCGAGAGCTTTGCCTTTTGGCTCAGCTCCTTCTTCGCCACAACGGACCTATACAGAGTCCGCATCACTGCATACGCTGCACCAATCCGCCTGTCGAGCTCCCGCTCTATCCTGCCTTCACTCGTGAACAAGACCCCAAGATACTTGAACTCCTCCACTTGGGGCAGGATCTTATCCCTGACCCAGAGATGGCATGCCACCCTTTTCAGATTAAAGACTATGGTCTCGGATTTGGAGGTGCTGATCTTCATCCTAACCGCTTCACACTCTGCTATGAACCGCTCCAGTGAGAGTTAGAGATCACGGCTTAATGATGACAATAATAATAATAATAATAATAATAATGCATTATTTTGATAAGCGGGCTTGGTACCCCGTACTCCTAAAGCACCCCCCACAGGACTCCCCAAGAGACACAGTCGAACGCCTTCTCCAAATCCACAAAACACATGTAGACTGGTTGGGCAAACTCCTATGCACCCTCGAGGACCCTGCCGAGTGTGGAGAGCTGGTCCACTGTTCCACGGCCGGGACAAAAACCACACTGCTCCCCCTGAATCCGAGATTCGACTTCCTGACAGACCCTCCTCTCCAGCACCCCTGAATAGACCTTACCAGGAAGGCTGAGGAGTGTGATCCCTCTATAGTTGTAGCACACCCTCCGGTCCACCTTCTTAAAAAGAGGGACCGCCACCCCGGTCTGCCAATCCAGAGGCACTGTCCCCAATGTCCACGCGACGTTGTAGAGGTGTGTCAACCACGACAGCCCCACAACATCCAGAGCCTTTAGGAACTCTTGGCAGATCTCATCCACCCCCGGGACCTTGCCATCGAGGAGCTTTCCAACCAGCTCAGTGACTTCGACCCCAGAGATAGGAGAGCCTACCTCAGAGTCCCCAGACTCTTACAATTCTGCTTCCTCAAAGGAAGACGTGTCGTTGGAATTGAGGTCTGCGAAGTATTCTCCCCACCGACTCATGATGTCCAGAGTCAAGTTTTTTTTTTTTTGCGTCCGAGTGGCTGCTTGTTACAGCAGCTCTGTTGTGTTTGTGATTGTTGTATGTTACATTGCAAGAACAAATTATGCAGTAGGGACATTGAACAGCTGGCCGTTAGTATGTGGCCATATTCTCCCATGTCATCACAATCGTAGCGTATGTTCCCCGCTCTGCAAATGCTGACACTGCCAGCGCAACTCTCCACTCGGCTGTGAGCAGGCTGCAAACACAGCATCCACAAGCCCTCCTCTCGATAGCAGGTGACTTTAACCATGCCTCTCCCTCCTCTACATTGCCAACTTTCAGCCAATATGTCACCTGCCACACCAGAGGAAATAAGACCCTTGATCTCTTTTATGCCAACATCAAGGAGTCATACACATCCTCACCCCTACCTCCTCTGGGGAGATCCGACCATGATCTTGTTTATGTTCTCCCTGTGTACAAGCCTTTAGTACACAGACAACCAGCCACCACCTACACAAGGAAGATGTGGTCCGAGGAGGCTGTGGAGACATTGAAAGACTGTTTTGACTCCATGATGTGGGATGTGTTCTGTGATGACCACGGGGAGGACATTGACCGTCTAACCAGCTGTGTGACGGACTACATTAACTTTTGTGTTAACGCTACCATTCCTGTTAAGACTGTAAGACAGTTTGTGAACAACAAACCGTGGATCACTCCTGCTATAAAAATGCTCCTAAAAAAAGAGATCTGCTTTTAAATTGCGGGACAGGGAGCAGATGAGGATGGTGCAGAGGCACCTAAGGAGGAAGGTCAGAGAGGGGAAGAGTAGCTACAGGAGAAGGATGGAAGAACAACTGCAGCCCAATGTCGTCAGCAGCGTCTGGACACAGTAACCTGAGACCTGTGCGGGACAAGGATCAGGAGTGGGTGAATGACTTAAATAGGTTTTTTAATCGGTTTGACCATCTATCAAACACCCTCCCAACTCAACCAACTCTGCTGCAGCTTCCTCCCCCACCTACTGAGAGGACACTCTCTGTATCCAGCGTGGCCTGCTCTACAGCACAGGTTGAAAGAGAACTGTCAAGGCTCAAGGTCAAGAAGGCTACTGGTCCGGATAGCTTAAGCTCAAGGCTCCTCAAATCTTGCGCAAGGCAACTGTGTGTGATTGTGGAGCATATTTTCAACATGAGCTTGAGGCTGAAAAATGTGCCACTGCTGTGGAAGACATCTTGCGTGGTACCGGTGCCCAAGTCATCTCGGCCTCGTGACTTCAACCACTACCGACCACTAGCCCTGACATCTCACCTGGCAAAGACCCTGGAGAGACTGGTCCTCCACCACCTGCGTCCCCTCGTGAGTACTTTGGCAGACCCACAATAATTTGCCTACCAGCAGGGAATTGGAGTTTAGGACACCGTCATCTTTCTCGTCCAGAGATCCCTTTCCCATATGGAGAGGCCCGGAAGTACTGTGAGAATCATGTTCTATGATTTCTCCAGTGCTTTTGATACCATCAAGCCAGATCTCCTGAGGGGTAAACTGGAGCTCAATGGGGTGTGCCACCAGCTAACAACACGGGTTCTGGACTTTCTCACCAATAGGCCGCAGTATGTGAAGACGAGCGGCCGTGTGTCTGATACGATGATCTGCAGTACGGGGGCGCCTCAAGGGACTGTTCTAGCGCCTCTACTGTTCACCATTTACACAGCTGACTTCTCATACTACACGACGAACTGTCACCTACAAAAGTTCTCGGATGACTCTGCCATCTTTGGTCTCATCAACAATGGAGATGAGACAGAGTACCGAGAACTGAACAAGAACTTTGTGGCCTGGTGTGAGGAAAATCGCCTCCGAATTAATGCAGGAAAAACTAAGGAGCTGGTGGTGAATTTTCGCCTGAATAAAGGTTATTTAACTCACCCCCTTTTGGTGAACATCTAGTGAATAGACATTGAGATAGTGGACTCTTGCAAGTACTTGGGTGTTCACCTCATTAGGAATCTGGATTGGACTGACAACACTCAGGCTCTGTACAAAAAGGGACTGAGTAGACTATACCTGCTACGTAGACTGAGGTCCTTCGGGGTGCGGAAGGACTTATTAAGGACCTTCTATGACTGTGGTGGCCTCAGTCTTATTTTACGGTGTGGTTTGCTGGAGCAACAGCATCTCAGCTGCGAAAGAGAAGAATAGACTGAACAAATTGGTGAAGAAGGCAGGCTCTGTTCTAGGCTCCAGTCTTGAAACGGTAGAGGTGGTAGGCAACAGGAGAATGGTGACAAAGCTGTCATCTATCCGGGACTGTTCGAGCCATGGAGAGCACCATTAGTGCTAGGCTTCTTCACCCACACTTGTAACAAGGAAAGGTACCGAAGGTCCTTCCTACCCAGTGCTGTTAGACTTAACAATCAGCTGTACTCTCGGTAGACCATTGATGTGGTGTGATGTAATGTTTTAGTTTCAAATGTAACAAAAGTGATGTTGATCGATTTGCACTATTGTGTTTCTCGGTTTTTATTTATCTATAGGCTGCATAAGTATTTTTTGTGATACATATTATTTATATATGATGTGTGATGATGTGTATTGCTGCTGGTAACGCTGTAAATTTCTCCACTGTGGGATAAATAAAGGTGTATCTTATCTTATCTCCACTATACACAGTGTTAATGGTGCACTGCTTTCCTCTCCTGAGACGCTGGATGGTGGACCAGAATTTCTTCGAAGCCGTCCAGAAGTCATTTTCCATGTCCTCACGGAACTCCTCCCATGTCCGAGTTTTTTCCTCAGCGACCACCGAAGTTGCATTCCGCTTGGCCAGCCGGTACCTGTCAGCTGCCTCTGGAGTCCCACAGGCCAAAAAGGCCCGATAGGACTCCTTCAGCTTGACCGCATCCCTTCTGGTGGACACCAGCGAGTTCAAGGATTGCTGCCACGACAGGCACTGACCACCTTATGGCCACAGCTTCAATCAGCCGCCTCAGCAACAGAGGCGAAGAACATGGCCCACTCAGACTTAACGTGCCCCGCCTCCCCCGGGACAAGAGAGAAGTTCTGCCGGAGGTGGGCATTGAAACTCTTTCCGACAGGGGATTCCGCTAGACGTTCCCAGCAAACTCTGCGTTTGGGTCTGCCAGATCTGACCGGTATCTTCCCCCACCATCGGAGCCAACAGACCACCAGGTGGTGATCAGTTGACAGCTCTGCCCCTCTCTTCACCCAAGTGTCCAAAACATGCGGCCGCAAACCCGATGACACGACTACAAAGTCGATCATTGAACTGCGGCCTTGGGTGTCCTGGTGCCAAGTGCAGCCCCACTCGAGAGGATTGGTACCAGAGCCAAGCCGTGTGTGGAGGAGAGTCCGACTATATCTAGTCGGAATTTTTCTGCCTCACACACCAGCTCGGGCTCCTTCCCCACCAGAGAGGTTACAATCCATGTCCGAAAAACAGGCATGAAAACAGGTCAAAATTGTGGCCATTAATATCAAACCTGAGGGTTATGGGATGGTGAGTTTTAATGTATACAAGATTTTATGGCCTCAAGAAAAACTGTTTGCGAAAATGTGAACGTCTCTGCTACATTTATTGGACCGTGGAAATACACCATGTGCTGCATTTAAGTAGGGATGGGTACCATTCGCATTTGAACCGGTTTGGTTCCAATTGTCGGTGCTGGGGTATCGATACCGGTACTGAACAATACCAATTTTTGGTACTGTTGTTCTGTTGTTTGTGGTAATAAATATACATTTATTTGACAATAAAATAATAATAAAAAAAAATAACATTCACTTTAACAGTAATTTTTCATTAATTAAAATCAGTCATGATGTTTTACTATATGTCAGATTTTCTGACAAATAATAAAACGAAATGAAAATGAATTCATAACACATGAGCCAGAAAGGATGGAGTAAAAAAAATCAAGATATAACATTAATAAAGTATAAGTAATACCATCAATTAATATTAAAAATAACAAAAATAGAAGCAAAGTTCTTTACTATGAACAACATTAAGCAGTTAATACAAGAACAGACGCTAAATAATTGTATTAGTGTTATTTTGGTTCTTTGTGCAGTTTTTCAAGAACATGCATGCGCGATGAATTCTGATCCCAACTTTGAGTGAAATCTCGCAAAAAATGACAGTTGGAAGAGGATATGAACAATGACAATGAAGAGAATAATTGGGACTCTGAAGCAAACTCAATGTAGAATGTATCTAACGCGGTACATAATGTTAGCTAGTGCTACAGATTGGCCACAAGATTTTGCAGTTTTATCGTTACCCATTAAAATATAATTATGGTATAAGTAATATATTGTAACAATGGTAAAGCCACACACCTTATAACATGTATCAAATCGGTGGGTGAAGACGGATCTGCTATGTCTGCGTGTTACCCGCATATGGCGAGCCGATGGCGGGGACTTTCCAGCCGCCGCTCAGCCTCCGCACCAAAACGTCCACGCAGGTGTGGGGCACAACCCACAAGCAAAGTATGCTGGGAACCGCGAAGCTTCACTCTCGTTTGACTTGCAGATGGTCAAATCTCGCTTGCTTATTAACCCAAATCCCAAACCCGGAAAGGCATTTTAGTGTAGCGTAAATAAATGTAGCGCGAATTCGTGACGTCAGTACGCTGGTTGTGCTTACACTGCTGCGTTCAAGTGCGCCATGGAAAATTACACATCTACTCCCGGACAGTTACAATTTAAGACGTGCTTCGGAACATGGCACTGTTTGATTTAACATGAATCGGTGCCAAAGTGGAGAAACTTTCTGTGCTGAGAAGCAATAGGGACGTGGAAGTAAGCGTCCTTCAGATCGATTGACGTGAACCATTCCCCTCCAGTGATCGTCCTCAACATGGCCGACGTAGTCAGCATGCAGAAGGGCAACACCCTGAGGTAACGGTTGAGACCTTAGATCCAGGATAGGGCGCGTATACAAGTGTGTGTGTGTGTGTGTGTGTGTGGTGCATTAAATAGGATAAAGAAACTGCATGTTTGCCAGGGCACGGCCGGCCGCCGGGAGCCGAGGATAAACACGAGAATTGTACCAGTAGGAATGAAGGTCTGTCAAAAAAAGACGAGATTCCGGGATCCAAAAAGACTCAGTTGAGTAGTCCATCAAAGAGAGCCTACACTCGGAGGCTGAGAAAAGCCAGACGTGTCCAACTTTAAACATTGGAAGGGGCTAAGCTTAACAACGCGCATCAATTCCGCTCCAGATGAAGAATTTTCAGGAGGAGGAGAGGACGGGGCAGTGGAAACAGAGTCCATTCCCGTATATGCCTCAGAATCCCGAATGGAAACAGCATCCTCTGTGACGTCGTCATCTTTGGAGGGCAATTGGAGTGTTGAATCCGGCATGGCCACCTCTGCATAGGGCAACGACACTGCAGAGGCCTGAGAAGCAGAAGGGTTTTGATTACCCAACTGAGCCTGTATTGCCATCACACTCGCCTCCAAACGGCTCAACTGCAAGCCAATCTGAGAGTCAGCCCGACGGAAGCAGGAGAAGCAAACGTGTGCTTTGTCCCGGGGGGGTGGTTTAGCATTGCCAACACAGACAATGACCGCCCCTGGTCAGCCGCTGCGTCCTGGTGAGGTGAAACATCAGTTGTGTTCACAGGAGTTATGTAGCAGTTGCCTCTTCGGGCAAGAAGGATCCGCCACAGTGTTTACAGCGAGCGTCGTCATCCATAGCAGCCTCCAATCGACGCGCAATAAGTGTGCGCAAGTCAACAGGCTGCTATCTTTGTGTGGGAGAGGAGGCGAAAACCAGTCTTTTCACCAACGGAACAAACAAATCCACAACGTACTCACAGCAACACGTAAGTGACCGTTTGTGTCGTCACCCAACGTACTCACGAACTTGATACTGCACTCAACGATGAGGTGTGGAAAACATGGAAAGATGGAAGGGGAGCTCCAGCGTCCGTACATATATTCCAAAAGCTAAAAAATACACCAAGCCGTCACAACCAAGGGGGGTGGGGAACCCGCTGCCCCGATCAAAAAGATCACAGACCACCAGCAACGGCTGCGAAGAACAGCGGTAAACACCATGAGTTAACCATGCAAGAAGGTCAAAGAGACTGGGTTCCGGTTGTGATCCTTTTTATGAGGATCACGTCAGCCGGAACTCTGGAAATGTCCTTTTATGAATTCTTTCTCGAGTGACGCATGCGCGTGGGGGATTTCGTGTTGTTTCAGCACCGCCACCTGGCGGTCGGGAGGGACGAAATAGAACCATATCCAAATTCAGAGACATGACAACTGGACCATGATCCGAGAGAGTTTGCGGTTCAATGTGGCAATCTTGCACACTGTGGACTGGAAATACAAAAAAAAGTATTTTCTAGAGTGGCTTTTGTAGACTCGAAAAAAGAGTGTAATCTCTAACCCTTGGATTTTTCACACGCCATACATAATCAAGCCCCAATTCTTGTAGCATATTACACACTCTTTTTTGCCGAGATTTAGATGACAGAGTCCTTTTCCTTTGTTCAAGTGGAAATTTGTCGATATATTTATCTATCACACAATTTAAGTCCCCTCCCAGTATTATAATTACTTTTGAGTTTCCAGCTAGAATTTGAGTTATCATTTAAAAAAAGCGCAGGTCATCCTCATTAGGACCATAAATATTCATAATTGTCCGAAAGACCTCCAATAGAACCTATGACAATTACCCAACGGCCATTTTTGTCTTTAAGTACTTTTTCTGATACAAACCCTAATGATCTATGGCAGGGTATAGCCACTCCTCTTTTCTTATATTTTTCATATGAGGCACTAAATATCTGTTCCACCCACTTTCGTTTTAATTTGGCATGTTCTACCTCATTTAAATGTTTCTTGTAGAAGCCCAATTGAACAATTCAGTCATTTTGAGTCAAAAATCTTTTTCCTCTTTATAGCATGGTTTTGACGATTAACTCTTTGACCGCCAAAAACGTTTAATAACGTTTAGTAAAATCCAAATGAGTGCCGCCAAAAACGTTAAAAGACGTTAACTATGTTTTTTAATGGAAACGGGTGGAGAAAAGCCTTGGCCAGCTGTGCTCAAAGTATCAAGCAGATCGAGTTAGTATAATGACTATTTAAAAGCACTAGATGGCAGCGATGACTCTTTTGGGACAAGATCGGGTAGGAGTCAGTAGTAGAAGAAGTGAGGTGGAGCTAGAGTGTTGAGGGGAGAATGGCTGAGGAAGCGAAAATGGCGACAGGTTGCAAGCAGCTCACGCTTGAGCATTTTTTTCAAAGACGAAAAGCATTGACCAGTGCTAAAGAGCACATTGATGATGATGATGGTGACTCCGAGGTTGACGCCGAAGTTGGAAGCGTTGACGCGGCGGCTTCGACCACGTCGTAAAGCCTCACTGGCTAGCGATGCTAATGCCGGAAAACGTGGTGCACAACCGAGCACTTCTGCACAGGCGGACGTTCAATCGGACGATGAAGAGTACCCTGAGTCCAATGCATATTCATTGGAGGAGTGGGTACAGTCTGATCACGGAGAAGACACTGGTTTTGGACTACGATGCCATCATGAATGGAGTGGATAAGATGGATCAGAACATCTCTTACCACCCGGTATAGGAACTGAAGGACATGAAGGAAGCCAGACGTAACACCAGGTCACCGTATCATGATCCTGAGAGTAGACTTGATGGCAACATGGCCAAACACACACTGCAGTATATACCTGCTACTCCCCGGAAAAAAAAGGCCGTCAAGTAAGGGTAAGGGTCTGCACCGCAGTGAAACTAATCTGTGGTGCAAATTCTGCTGCGTCCCCTTGCACGCAGGGGAGTGTTACACAATATACCACACAAAAAGAAAAACTGTGTAGTTCCACACAATTGTAAATAGTACCACACATGCACAGTTGCACACATTTGTAAATAGTTTGCCAAATTGTTTTGTCAAATTGTTACACTGTTGAATGTAAATAAACGTATTTTACTATCAAAAAACACTTTTTCATTGTTGGTGGTAGTGTTTTACAGAAGTAAAGCACTGTTTAGGTGTTTGTGGCATCATTCATGGGAAAAAAAGGTGTCAAATTCACTAGAGTGCATGAAATAATATAGTTTCACAAAAAGCTTGATTTCTATGTATTTTGGTCCAAAACAGAGCATTTGGGTGAAACTAACCTATTTTCTATTGTTGATTACTGAAAAACTGAATATAGTAGAAACAAACTTTGTTTTTCTGATGAAAGATGAGAGTTCAATCTTTCATTTGGTAGTAGCTGTGTTTCCATAGTCCAAACACAAAATTTTCTGTGAACCTTGAAAGATCAGACAAAATGCTCTAAATCAGCTGGCACCCACATGTTCTCTTTTCTGAAAATGGTTGGCAGTCAGAGTTATTAATGTTGTAACAAAGAAGAAGTCATGTTGACCTACTAAAAGTAAAATTTGTGATTTGATCTCTTCTCACATATCTTAACATATACATTACCGACCAAAATAACTACTTCAAAGAACACTTCTGTGTGGGCACATCGTGAGGTCTTATATGTGACCCCAGAAAAGCCAGAATTTTTTACTGACTAGGAGAGAAGGCCTCTATTCTCGTTTCCTCGTAAAGTGCCCTCCATTAATTGTATTCACATAAGAAGTCAGAACCTCCTCGAACAGAAAAAATGTAAATCGACATAAATTCACCCAATTTTCTCTCAATATAATCTCAGTGTATATGTCCCACAAAGTCAATTCCAACGTTTCCTTACCAGAATGTTTTCAATTGTCCGCTCGCCTGTATGCATCCAACTTTTTCTTGAATCCTTCCCGCGGAGCCTCCAACTGCTGCTCTCCTCCTCTTGAAGTGAAGACCGTGACTTGTGCCACATCAGATTTTTTTATTTTGACAGCCCAGCTCGTCTGGGGTTTGTAGACAGCCACGGAAAGGCCTCTCTTCACCATGTCGCTCCTACGCTGAGTTGTAAAGGCACGTCTCTCCCTCGTAGAACACTCTCAATCCAGCTAGAAATTGTGTCTGGAATCGAATGCCTTTCTCCCACAGCGCCCTCTTTGCCTCAATGTATTCCCGGCGCTTCCTCAACATCTCCCGTGCGTAGTCGTGGTCAACAAAGACTCTCTTATTGTACAGAAACCCCCTTTTGCGCCATACATTCTGCATGATCTCTTCTTTCATTTTACTACTGGCAAATTTCACTATTACCGACCTTGGGGGACACTCGGCAGGTGGTTTCAGGCCCAGGGCATGGTGCGACCGTTCAATTTTGAGATCGGTGTTGCTTCTCTTTAAGCACTTGTTCCACAAATGTTATCATCAATGTGGTCTTGCTCTCGGCCCCCTCCTCAATTCTGTGAATTCTTGTGTTGTCCCGTCCCGCTCGTCCCTCTTGGTCAGTTAGCTTATCTTCCAACTTAGCTTGTAGCTTCAGCAGCTCCCTCGTAGCTTCTTCTAGCCCCTGCACTCTTACCTGAGTCTCTGAAATGCGCATTTCGGCATGATCAATTTTGTTGTCTTAATTTCATAACTTGCGGCGAAATCATCTGCGTCAGATTGAGTTGTTTCGACCCGTGGGATCGACTTTTTATTTGATTTGGACATGTCGCCAACGCCACTTTAAACTCAAGTTGTCTTGTCAAATAATTATTATACCAATTATGGCGTTTCCCAAAACTGAAAAGAGGAGCTCTTCAGTCTTGCTGCCTACTCCTAAACCGTAAGTCCCCAAAAACGTTACACCGGATGGATGGTGAAAAAGACGACCAGACAGCAGGGCTTGACACGGTGACCAATTGATCACAAATGCGGCCAATTTAACAGTGTTTGCTGGTCAAAAAAAAATCATATGGTCGCAAATCTGGCTTTTCCTTTGAAGTGTGATAACTCAGACACATCAACACCAAACTTTTTTGTAATGCCAACCGTTTTTATCACATTCATTTTGACCAATCTGCAGCGGACTTTGCACAAGCAAAGTCATTTATTAGCCTATGGCAGCAGTTAGTGGATTTTGTGTGTTAACACATGTTTATGACTCATCAAAGAAGCGATTGCATCAGTAATCACGGAAAATGCATTATAACACATCAGGTTTCCAGCATATCAAAAACTGATTTATAACGGGAGTCAATGAGCCAAAATCAGGCATTATTACAAGAATTTCGGGTGAATCTCTCCCTCCTGTTTGCAATAATTATAAATTGCAGCATGGCGCCATTTTGAACTTCTACATTTTTACTTAGTCATTTATGAATATTTTTATATTTTATATTATATATTTTGTTTTTTTCACTTTAACCGCTCAAAATGTTCAGTAGCATCAGACTTATATATACATATATCGTTTTTATTTATTTTTATTTTTATGCCCCCTATGGACAATAATAGCATTATTATGCTAATAGCAAGACTAACTATGCTGTATATATAAATATATATATATATAAAATAAAAATTCTAATTGGAATATTTCATATGACATAGTTAGAGGCTCAAACAAGTCCATAAGTCAAAACAATATAATTTTTTATGCATGCCCAGTTTTTACACAATGGCAGTTTTCTGAATAGCACAAAACTCTTGTAATTTTGCCCAAATCAGGCATTTCCTTTGAAGTGAGATAACTTAGTCATTTATGAATATTTTTTTCACTTTCAGCCGCTCAAAATGTTCAGTGGCATCAGACCTATCTATACATATATAGTTTTCATTTTTATTTTTTAATGCCCCCTATGGACAATAATAGCAGTATTATGCTAATAGCAAGACTAACTATGCTGTATATATATATATAAAATAAGACTAATTTGAATATTTCATTTGACATAGTTAGAGGCTCAAACAAGTCCATATAAGTCATAACAATAGATTTTTTAATGCATGCCCAGTTTTTACACAATGGCATTTTTCTGCATAAAATTCTTGTAATTTTGTCCCAAATCAGGCTTTTCCTTTGAAGTGTGATAATTTATGAAAACATTTTTTCACTTTGAACCGCTCAAAATGTTCAGTGGCATCAAACCTATTTATACATATATTGTTTTGTTTTCTTGATGCCCCAATGGACAATAATAGCAGTATTATGCTAACAGCAAAACTAACTATGCTGTATATATATATTATGGATAGATATAAATCAAAGTAAAATATTTCAATGAGCCAAAATCGGGCATTATTACAAGAATTTCGAGTGAATCTCTCCCTCCTGTTTGCAATAATTATAAATTGCAGCATGGCGCCATTTTGAACGTCTACATTTTTTTAACAATCCTGGTGAAATGTCAGGTCCCTAGTGTATTTTTTTCAAATGCTTTTTCTTTGATGAAACACAGAAAAACATAAAAATGCCATAAAATGGACAAACACCGACGGGTAGGCGTAAATGTTTTTTTTTTTTAGCTTGCTGTTCTCTTGAGATTTACTGTTCACATAAATGAAAGTATTTTCTTAAATTTACGAAGACCTGTTCAATTTCGTCCCTAATCGACCACTAAGTGGCAGTGTAGAACAGCACGGAAAGTGCCTTTGTACACGTGCAGACGAGAATGCATACCAAAAGGACACGTAGTCCAGTCCTGCGAGTGACGTTTGCCATGTGTATTAAAGGGCATGGAACCCAGAAAACAGTCTCTCAAACCTTCTTGTGTGTTTGACTTTCTCTTGCTTTGCATACTGCTGTTCAGGGTCATTCATCGTCGGTGGGGGCGATGGGTTACCCCCTAACCCCCTACCACCACCCCTCGCGGGGACAGATTAAAGCGTAGGACCAATCTCGCTTCTGCCCCTGCCTCGCAGAGAAAAAAGTATTGGTCTGATCCTTGGCTTACCTTGAAGGGGAATCGTTTGGAGGCTGCCTTAAAGGAAATGCAGGCTTCTCAGTGGGGAGGCCGGCTCCCTTCCATCTCTGAGGTGGCGTTGCCCGCTGCACCTTTGCTGGTGCTCACCCAGGTTGATGATGATGATGCTGTCTCTATTGTGGCCTCAGGATAATTTTTCCAGGACTCAGGGTGCGTGCGCTTCTGCGACTTCGCAAACGGGCTCTCTTTTCTCTGCCTCTCCTCCCTCTATACTTGGTTCATCTGGAGTAGTTTTGGTGCATACTGTTTTGCTTAGTGCTTTCCGGAGATTACGGTTGGATCCATCTGACCTTTCTCAGCCTCCCCCTGAGTGTGGCCTCTCTCCACTAAATCATTCCTCACCTTCTTTTGGTCCCTGCATCTCGACACTATGTGGTGGACCTTCATTCCTGCTATAGTGACACGGCAAGAGTGTCACTCTCAGCTCCCGGTGGACGGCTGTGCCCTGGTATCCATGTGGGGTGTCGGTTTAGGTCGGATACCTAATATGGGACCCACTGTGGCATCTCTCATTGTCTCCCCTGAGGAAGCCCTCAGACAGTCTGTGAGGTGCCCTGTCCCTCAATGTCGCGTGATGGACGACCTGCTCACTAGTTTGTATAACGCGGCAGCACGCCTGGGCAACTCTCCGGCTCATATTCTGCTTGCCCTCTGTGCGCCTGCCTTTGCAGGATGGCGATGTGGAGGAGGCTTCGGTCCTTTTGTAAAATGGCATTGAGGGACTTTGCCCTCTTGTCTTGGGAGCACGGCCGGTGTTTGTCATACTTTATCCAAGCGTGCCGTCAGGCCTGGCTGGCTCAGTCCCCCTTAGTAGAGGCTTCCAGGAGGCAACTGTGTAGTCTCCCTGTGGTTCCCAGACAGCTTTTCGGTTTGGCTGCGATAGGGGCGCTAGAACGGACAGTCCGTGCTAGTGACACGAGGTTGAAGTTTGCCAGCCTTGCTAGGCACTATGCTCCTCAAGGGTCTACGGGGGCTGCTCTGGGGGCTCCGGTGCTCATGACCCTTGTGGAGTGCTATCGAAGACTTTCGTATCTCTCCCCGCGTGCCTCCCGGTCAGTCCTAGGCTACCCACTCTACGCCTCGTCTGTCCCGGACCCCTAGATCCCGGAGGTCTAGGGACTGAGACTGTGGGGCCGGCCGTCAGATGCTTCTCTTGTTAGCAGCTCAACTACTGGGCTGCTCTCGCTTCGTACTCCTGGGTGATTTCGACCTTGATTCATGGGTACAGGATTCAGTTCTGACACCGGCCCCCTCTTTCCGACCGGGTCAGAGAGACCATCATCGATGACAAGAGCTAGTGAACCTCCTTGCCAAGTCTGCTATTGAAGCAGTGGGTCCCTTGGGTCATCCAGGAGGATTATATTCCCCCTACTTCTTCATTCCAAAAAAGACAGGCGGATTACGCCCTATCCTAGATCTGAGGGGCCTCAACCGGTACCTCAGGGTTTTACCCTTCCGCATGCTGACTACGGCCGATGTTTTGCGGATGGTCGCCCGAGGTGAATGGTGCAATTCTGTCTATGTGAAGGATGCCTACATCCTCGTGTCCCTATTGCTTCTCATAACAGGCGGTTTCTCCGCTTTGTCTACAGGGGCCGTCACTGGCATTTCCGGGTACTCCCGTTTGGCCTGTCAATATCTCCTAGGGTGTTCACGTGTGTTGTGAAGGCGGCCCTTGCTCCCCTGCAGTCGAGTGGCATAAAGGTGCTCCCTTACCTAGACGATTGGCTAATCTGCGTGCTGTCTCGTGCTCAGACACTCCGAGGCACGTCAGTGCTTCTTCGTCATGTGTTATGACTCTGCCTCAGGGTCAACCTGGAGAAGTCCTCTCTCGTTCATTCGAGCTGACATCCCTGACGGTGACTGTCCGGCTGGACCTGCTGTTACCGCATCCATTGCAACAGTGGCTGGTCAGCTTCCTTTTAGACCCATTGCTGGACTGTCGTCGATGGCTCTGTGTGTCCGGTCGTTTCCTGGTTGCTCTTGCACCATGGAGCCGCCGGTCTTTCCTGTCAGCGAGCATTCTGCTGGGTGTGGTTGCCGGCCCACCGCGAGGTTGTCACCACCGATGCCAGCCTCAGCGGATGGGATGCAGTTCGACAGCACAGGATGACTCGGGGTCGGCCACTGGCCCTGGATGCACTGGCACACCCTTGAGCGGTGTGCCTTCTGTATGCCTTTCCCCCTCATTCACCTGACCCTTCAGAGAGTCCTTTTGGAGAATCAAACACTGCTGTTGGTGGCACATTTTTGGCCAGCCCAGATATGGTTTCCTCTCCTCCACAGTCTTTGCTCCTCTGATCCATGGGCTCTGCCGGAACGGTTGGATCTGCTGTCCCTGCAGTCCCTGGGTCTTGTCGAATCCGCATGTGTGTTTGGCCGCTGAGGGGCACGACCCGCAAATGTTTTATTTAAAAAAATAATAATAATAATTTAAGTTTTATTATCTGACTCTCAAGTCAACCGTCCTATTTGTCTTGCTCCTTTTCTTTGTCATTTAAAAAAATTAATCAGTTATTTCCTTTGCATAATGTATTTTAATGTTGGTTCAGTTTTTATCATGTCCTTGATATTTAATAACAATTACTGTCCCATAAATATATTAATCAAGATTGGATTTGATTGGATCGAATCGGAAAAAAAATCAAATTGAACTCTTGTGAATTGAAATTGAATCGATTCAGGAAATTAGTATCAATACCTAGTCCTCTCTCTCTCTCTCTCTCTCTCTCTCTCTCTCTCTCTCTCTCTCTCTCTCTCTCTCTCTCTCTCTGATTAGATGGCAAGCAGGTACATTTAACGTCACTTCACCTACATCATTTATTGGAGATACAGTGGATATGAAAAGTTTACACACTTCTGTTCTAATGTCCGTTTATATAATTTCAAAACTCTTTCCATTAATAATGTGGCCTACGTAGTTTTGAGAAATGAAGTAAACACTAGAGGTGTAAAACGATGCGAGTTGGGACCATAGTTACTTCCGTAAACACTGCCATGTGACATTGTTTTTTTTTTGTACACGCCAATCGACGTGCTATTTGCGCATGTGTGTCACATCACAGGCGCGTTGTGTTCACATTAAGTCACATTTGTTTTTGTAATGTGAACAAGTACATAAAAAAAAACCGGATTTAACACAAAAAAAATCTGAATTGAGCATCACACACTGCATTATGAATGTAGCCTAACGCCCAATTCACACTGACTGCGGAACGGACTGGTACGGACGCCGCAAGGAATAGAAAGCATTTGGGTCTGCGTGTTAATTCACACTATCTGTATTCCGCATGCGGATTTTCATGAAGCTGAAGAAATTACATGAGCCGAACAGGAAGTCAGACATCTGCATCAAGGTAGATCCAGTATATTTAAAAATAAAACCGTTTGCAAACTCGTTTTTTGGGGGGAGGGAAGCTACATAGCTTGACATGAGTCGTTCATTTAGAAGACAAAAAACAAGCTCACAATAAATTAAACATGACAAAATAACACTATTTAAACACAAAACTTACTTACCCATAGTAGAAGAGCCATGGTAGAAGTCCCAGAAATAATGTCCAAAAAGCATATCAAGGTGACGACAGGCAAGCGTGGCTATTGTTTACCAATAGCATTCTATATACATGGTTGTTATCGCGTGAACTCAACTCTCCAGCGTGAACCCCCGTGATCTTGTGATCTGGCGGGTGCCAATTTCCGGACACGAACAGCCGAATCCATCCATGCATTGGATTGTCACGGGAGTTGGAATTAGGGTCGCGCGCAGCACCGGAACGTACAAATAGACCGAGAGGACTCGATAGCCATGCTAAATGCCGAGATGTACGGACTTCTGCCGTTGTCTCTAGTTGCATGTTGTCACTTGTTGTCACTCGCTGTGACGCGCGGCCGTGCGCACACTGTGTGCGTGCCCGGCGTTGACGGTGGGCCCCTCAAAAAGCTTCGTAATGTGCCGTTGCATTATGTTTACAACATCCGGGGAATGAAGCGTCTATGAGCGCTACTTTGCTGGCTCTCAGTAAACACGGAAGTAGCTTGAATAGTGGCACTACTGAAATATAAACAAAACAAGTAGAGCACGGCGCAGAGCTCTTGCTCATGTTATAAAAGATGAAAACCATAAAGCCTCTCACATTCAACCGATTCATAGCCACGCAATATCTGGTCCACAACTTTACAAGCAATGTATCTATGGATTCCTGGCAGATTTTGTATTGATTGAGGAGTCGGCTACGATACGGTCCTTATGACTATCCTTGACGAATGACATCCGGTTGAATCGTTTTTTTGTGTCACCCCTAGTATTCACTAGTTACATAGCGGTTGCTTCCTCTAAAGGGGAGGGGGAACACACAGCAGCATCCTTCAAGGATATGAATCATTATACAGATAATAATACAGACGTGTTTTTCTTCAGCGCTGAAGGTTTCAACAGTTCATTCGCAAAGTGTTTCAGCCGCTAGCTTAAGATAAGGCACAGTTCCAGCCCTGCAGCTGCAGGAGCATCCCACGAAGCTTTGCTCTTTTAACAGACAACTCCAACTTACATTAATTAAAACAAGGTCATAACACTGAATAAATGCTTTTCATAAATGCTTTGCAATAATATAAGAGTTAATATGGGATAACTTATGTCCATTTGTTCTAACAGCTAGCTCTGGTGTGCAACTATTTTTGTGTGCTGTGATTACATTGCATTATTAGAGATGGTTCGTAATACTGGATGACTTGTCTGACCTGTTCAATAAACATTGTCTTCCTGTTCAGTTGCATCATATGGATCTCATTGGCATCACAATCAAAACATTGGCTGAAATTGAGAAAGAAGTGAGTATTTAAGACATATTCATTCAAGTAAAAAATAAACACTTTTAACTACATCTGCAAGCACTTAAGAAGGGCCCTCGCAGCCGGGTCACTTTAGTGTACTTGCACGTTGGAGTGCGGCACATTGGAATTTTTAGAAAATGGCACAAAAACCTTTACATATCGTCGCTGCCCTGTGAAAAAAAAGTGTCCATATTTGGATTTTTTTACAATTTTACGTTTAGCAGACATCTGCATTCAGCTTTAACATCTAATGAGTTATTTGAAATGAAAGTGATTGAAAAAGTGTTTTATGACATCATGCATTTATAAATATATGTCAATTGGATGTCAGACTTGTCATTCGAAATTTACATGTCCATTGAACGTCTCATTCCGACGGAAGGCACGCTCGCACGACTCCGCTTACACTTCCTCCTCAGTGGGATGGTCACAGAGCCGACATCTTTCGATGATAAGGTAAAGTTTGTCAATATTATGTTACATATTTTTTTGCTGCTGTCAATTTTTAGTAACGTTACCTTTAACAAACAATATGCCGTAACCGTAACGTCAACACAGCCCATTTACGTCTACATTTACGCCTAAGCTGTAATGTCTAACTGTATTGTTTATGTGTCATTCCAATTCTGACCAAGATGAAACTTTATTCATTCATGTCGTTTGATTGATATATGCAAATGCAATGTGGATAAACATGTCTCTCGCTCTCAGTTGAGGGACAGAGGAAGAAAGTGGCAATAAAAGTGGCGACTGTTTGTTTAGGAGAGAAATAGAGTTGTCGGACACGGCAGAAGTTTTTTGCAACACCAATATGTCAATATTGAATTTGGAAAATTATTTGTAAAATGAATTTTTAAACCCTTAAAGTGTATGAGACATGAGACAAAATCAGCGTAAAAGCATTTTCAAGAAATAATACAAGTACAAATAATCTGATTCAGTGACTGTTTTGGTAACTTCGTGATGAAAAAGCCTCGTAAAAAGAAGAAGATTTTTTTGTGAATTTCGCAAACCATGACATATTCATCCAACAGAGTGACATAGAAAATTGTTTGCTGCTCAAATGGGATATAAATAATAAATCCGGATTAAGAATTGATGACTGGTAGACGTTGCCAACTATAAATAGTCGGCTTGTGTGTGTGTGTTAACATATTTTAGTTGAACTTGTTACCTGTTTCGTTCTTTTTTCTGAACATCTTTAAATCTGCAGCAGGGGCCGTTCCGGCTCTCCATCTTTTTTGCATAAAACCGTATCTCTTGGGAGATAAAACAGGCTCTCACACCATCCTCCCGTCAGTTTGAACAAAAACTGGCAAGGCAACGAGACGCGTTGTACAAATTCAGGTGGAGAAAAAAAACATATGAACAGCCAGCCAGCAGGGACGCTGTGGGTTGCTGATGTCATGTCCCATTCAGCTGCTGGGAGGCGCGCCACTGGGCAGATTTTGTGCGGGATATTTAAAAATCATGAAATACTCGGTTAATATGTTTTGATTCAATGAGCCGCTCATTTTGTCGTGTATATTAAATTGTTCAAAATAACATTAAAATGCGTCCTGAGGTGTCCCATACACTTTAAAGCATTTTAAAACAATAACTAGTAATTTAATTGAATTATGTGCATCTTTATCTCAGTGCCCTAAAATGTATTCCTTTTTAATATTTTTTAAGATTCACTTGGAAGTTAAGAACAGTATGATTGTGGCACACACCACTCTGAAAGTGAAGAGTGGTGATATAATTAATACTAACTTTAATTTTGTCATACAAAAACACAAAACAATAGAATTTCCAAATGAGAAGCTGTAGCAAATAAAAGCAGAAGGGTCCTACAGGTGAATGTGCATTTTTGGGGGGAAAGTAGAACTTAACTGTACTTTCGTAGATGTACTAAAGATATGATGTAAAAGTGGTGATAAATAGAAAAGACACACACACTGCACACATGCAAGTGTGTGATGTGTCCTTTGTACACAAAGTCACACCGCTCATACATATTTTCTTTGTTTTTCTTTGATTAGAAAGAAGCACTTCGGTTGTCTCCGGTGGTGAGAGGCTCATCTGGGAAGGAAGAGAACAGCAAACCCAGAGACCTGGAATGTCAACATCCAAAAAGGAGGAGAATGCCGCACCAATCCTGGATTGGGATAACAAAAAGATGGTGTTGAAAAATGCACATGCAATGTCAATCTCCAGCTTGCAAAAAAATAAAAATCTTTCAAACTCAAATGTAGTCAACTTGATGAATCAAAGACGGAGGAGATTTCCAAGTATTTCTTGGAGAAAAATTTATTAGAGAGGGATATTATTGCCAAGCCTTTGGTAGAACTGAGGAATGTGAACACTAACAGGCAACAAGTGCAGCAGAGTCCAGGAGGGAAGTTTTCATATGTCTTCATCTTGTGGGTGGATGAATAATTTGAATGTGGCAGCATGTATTTGAGATAGGTGGGGACAAGAGGTAAAAAGATTAGGGATGTTCCAATCATGTGATCGGAAATCGGGCCCAATCACGTGGTTGCTGACTCGATGATAATCGAACGTTGTCTCCCGATACTCGGATAAATATATACGTTTTTTTTTTTAATAACTTTTTTATTAGATCTGGTATTGCGCGGTGGCACAGAGTGAGACTTCATGTTTCCACACAGCCTAGCATGCGGCATGGCGTCACTTTGCTTCAGTGACCCTATTGGTATAATTCGGCGGGGCTATACAAGGAAAATAGCGCTGAGGTATTTGGAAGTAGATGATAAGTTATTATCATCTTTAATGTGAAAAGCGGACGGAGCGACTTGAACTGTGTGCAAAGGGAGCATTTCATGTGGCGGAAAGGATATACAGTAGATGCCTTGCATGCTTAGCCGCTGCTGCGCTGCACTTCACTGATGCTGCCATTAGACCCTGGCGACTCTGGACGTGCTTCATGCCATTCCCGCGGATCCAGCTGCGGCGCCCGCGACTCTGGACGCCCTTCGAAGGGAGGTGGCGTCTCGCCTAGCCTAGCTTAGCTCAAATGCGGAGGGTCGGACGTCCTTCACAGGGTCGCCAAATCCCACCCGGGTTGGCAGTCTAGCCTGGTGCGAGTCCAGACTCAAAGTCAGGATATGGTAAGATGAAATACATTTTGTTTGCTTGCTCTTCAAATGCAGCCTTTTGTTTGTTGTGAAGTTGGCTTGTTTCACGCACATATATACTGTATTTCTTCTTCCTGAAGTAAAACAACATTAGGTTAGCCCATCAATTTGTGTTATGTAGCATGCTTTAAAACGGCTACAGTAGGTTCTAAAGCTCTTGTGAAAAATTTATATACTGATCAATTATAGCCATTTGAGTAACTCATCATGTGACAAAAAAGGGGGTTTAAATGTTTTACTTAGTTTTTGTTTTTGTAAAAAAAAAATATATATATATAAAATACAATTTCCAAAAAACAAACTTTTTTTCCTCAATAAAATGCCGATGTATCGGATCGGGACTTGGAATCGGCCAATCTCAAAATTAGGTGACTTGGACTCTGACTCGGTTCCAAAAAAGTGTGATCAGGACATCCCTAGAAAAGACCTTAGCAGACTGAGAGTGACATCCACGAAAAAAAAGTTCACAGCACATCTATCATCAAGAACTGAAGAAGGTTGTTCCCCCAGATTTCCACTCTATGAGGATCTTCTCCATGCATTATTTCCAAGCTTTCCTTATGTCAGACATGTTCAGAAATTATTTTTATTAAATTCTTATTTATTCAAGTTTTTCAAGTGTGTATTAAGTACGTACCTGTTCTCATGGTGCTTGTTATCTTGTGTTTTAAGAAAATTTGGTTGTGGTTTTTGAGGCTTCAAATTAAAAGCTTACTGATCTTCAACCCACATCATTTACATCTTATCTCGCGTGACTTGACTTCGACACATTCTTAACATCGCAATCTGTTACATCAACTTTGTGACACATTTCTAATAACATCCTCCAATGTGACGGCACGAAGTTCCTCCAGTCCAAGCTACCTGTTCATGTCACGCAACATGCATGTTACACGACACCTTTGACATTTCGGCTTGCATTATCAACGTCATTTACTACCACTTATCCGGGGTCGGGTCGCGGGAGCAGCAGCTTTGAGAGGGAAGCCCAGACTTCCCTCTCCCCAGCCACTTCGACCAGCTCCTCCGACGAGATCCCAAGGCGCTCCTAGGTCAGCCGGGAGACATAGTCTCTCCAGCGTGTCCTAGGTCGTCCTCGGAGCCTCCCACCGGTGGGAAATGCCCGGAACACCTCTCCAGGGAGGCGTCCAGGAGGCATTCCAACCAGATGCCTAAGCCACCTCTCAACGTGGAGGAGCAGCGGCTCAACTCTGAGTCCCTCCCGAATGACCGAGCTTCTCACCCTATCTCTAAGGGAGAGCCCGAACACCCTGCGGAGGAAACTCATTTCGGCCGCTTGCATCCGGGATCTTGTTCTTTCGGTCACGACCCACAGCTCGTGACCATAGGTGAGGGTAGGAACGTAGATCGACCGGTAAATCGAGGGCTTCACCTTTTGCTCAGCTCCTTCACCACAACTGACCGATACAAAGCCCGCATCACTGCAGGCGCTGCACCGGTCTGTCTGTCGTGAACAAGACCCCAACATACTTGAACTCCTCATCCCCGACCCAGAGAGAGCATGCCACCCGGCTGAGGACCATGATCTCGGATTTAGTGGTGCTGATCCTCATCCCAGCCGCTTCACACTCGGCTGCGAACCACTCCAGTGAGTCAGCACCACATCATCTGCAAAAAGCAGAGATGCAATTCTGAGGCCACCAAAATGGACCCCCCACCCAATGCTTCGGCTGCGCCTAGAAATTCTGTCCATGAAAGTTATGAACAGAATCGGTGACAAAGGGCAGAGTCCAAACCTCACTGGGAACGAATCGAACTTACTGCCGGCAATGCGGACCAAACTCTGACAGGGTTCGGTAACCCGTACTCCCGAAACACCCCACACAGGACCCCCCGAGGGACACGGTCGAACGCCTTCTCCAAATCCACAAAACACATGTAGACTGGATGGGCGAACTCCCATGCACCCTCGAGGATCCTGCCGAGGGTGTAGAGCTGGTCTACTGTTCCACGGCCGGGACGAAAACCACTGCTCCTCCTAAATCCGAGATTCGACTTCCCGATGGACCCACCTCTCCAGCACCCCTGAAATAGACCTTACCAGGGAGGCTGAGGAGTGTGATCCCTCTATAGTTGGAGCACACCCTCCGGTCCCGCTTCTTAAAAAGGGGGACCACCACCCCGTTCTACCAATCCAGGGGCACTGTCCCCGATGTCCATGCGATGTTGTAGAGGCGTGTCAACCACGACAGCCCCACAACATCCAGAGCCTTTAGAAACTCCGGGCGGATCTCATCCACCCCTGGAGCCTTGCCACCGAGGAGCTTTCCAACTACCTCAGTGACTTCGACCCCAGAGATAGGAGAGCCCACCTCAGAGTCCCCAGACTCTGCTTCCTCAAAGGGATGTGTGTCGTTGGAATTGAGGAGGTCTTTGAAGTATTCTCCCCACCGATTCACGTCTCGAGCCGAGGTCAGCAGCACCCCATCTCCACTATACACAATGTTAATGGTGCACTGCTTTCCTCTCCTGAGATGCTGGATGGTGGACCAGAATTTCCTCGAAGCTGTCCGGAAGTAGTTTTCCATGGCCTCACCAAACTCCTCCCATGTCCGAGTTTTTGCCTCAGCGACCGCCAAAGCGGCATTATCAACGTTTTTATTGTAATAACATATGTTCTACCACCATTATCATAATAGCACCCTGAAGGTATATTTAATCGCTAATTTAGGACGCGAAGAAACCGCAAGTTACGCCGTCATTGTATGATACGGTACAAGTCTTCGGCATCCGTGGCTAGTAGCTAGCTTTTAGCATTAGCAGCGGGGGCCTGGCTAGCAACAGTAGTTTGACAGCTGTTGCTTGGCTCGCTTGCTTTTCTTACTGTTTTTTAATATTGTGGACCTATGCTACTTTGTAATCCACTCTCCCTGTTTAAACAAAGGGAATAAGCCTTAAATGGTATTTTTGATTATTACAAATAAATAAATAAAACTTTGTCTTCATTTATAATTATTTAATAAAACACTAGCTTTAAAAAACAAACAAAAAAAACATTCAACTCAAAATGTCTAATATGGCCTTCAAGTGCATTAAAATTGCAATATAAAGTAAGGCAGGATACCTTGTTGTTTTATACATTGACCATGTATAAAATAATTATGTATCTTGCCTTATATTGTACTTAAAGTTGTGTTCCTAAATCCTAACGGCCATATTAGACATTTTGAGTTTATATATATATATATATATATATATATATATATATATATATATACACACACACACATATATTTTTAACTTAAATGGACAAAAGCATTTTATAAAATAAATGAAGACAAAGTTTTATTTATCTGATTTCTTTTTTTCTTCTTTTTTTTGTTTTTGCTGATCCAAAAAACAATCCTATCCGTGACTTTTGTGATCCATTGCACCACTAGTTGTTTGGGTACAAAAGCTATATGAAGTGGTAAAAAAAGAAGAAGAATTGCAGTGTCCGTCCAAGATTAGATCACTGACGGAGAGGCAACAACTTCAAACTTCATTCAACATCTGAAGTTGCACAAAGAACGGTAAGTAAGCTAATGTGAGTTAATCGGCTAACTATCAGTCAGTCTTGACTCTGGACTTGAATCGGGACTTGAGGGCAAAGTCTTGAGACTTACTTGTGACTTGCTAAATGAATTACTCCCACCTCTGTATAGCGCCACCTAATAGCATAAGGAAATGTTTTTTCTTTGATGTTTTTCTTCTAGTGAATTAATCAAATAAACCCCACCTTTGTTCGAAAGAGTGTTTAGGCCTTCATGGTAATGAAACACGAACTTTGTGATTTTTTCATGAAGCGCTGTTGCATCTCGTTGAACAAAAAAAAAAAACAAGGACGTTGATTTTTGAGGGTCTTAACATTGAGCTTGCGCTTTACACACTCATCACACCTCGCAATTTTTTAAAATCCATATATAAAGGTTTATTGTGCCATTGAAAAAAAAACAAACATAAAAAATCTAATTCCAATGTGCCAGCAGTACAGACTTCTTGGCAAAGTCTTGAGACTTACTTGTGACTTGCAAAATTAATTACTCCCACCTCTGTATAGCGCCACCTAATAGCATAAGGAAATGTTTTTTCTTTGATGTTTTTCTTCTAGTGAATTAATCAAATAAACCCCACCTTTGTTCGAAAGAGTGTTTAGGCCTTCATGGTAATGAAACACGAACTTTGTGATTTTTTCATGAAGCGCTGTTGCATCTCGTTGAACAAAAAAAAAAAAACAAGGACGTTGATTTTTGAGGGTCTTAACATTGAGCTTGCGCTTTGCACACTCATCACACCTCGCAATTTTTTAAAATCCATATATAAAGGTTTATTGTGCCATTGAAAAAAAAAAACATAAAAAATCTAATTCCAATGTGCCAGCAGTAACCCAACGTGTAAGTACCCCAAAGTGGTCCGGGCTGTGAGGGCCCTTTATAGCTGCTCGCATCTCTAGTTAGGGCCGCTGCTCGGAACTGCGGCCACATATCTTGGGCACTCAGGTGAAGATAGAGCTGAACTGTCAATTGATTTACCCCTTGGCCGTGTGTTGGCTCTGATGATGCTGCGGAAGATGCTGGTGCGACTTGGCAGACCCTAGCGTATTGAGGGACTGCTAGGAATGAGTCCCCTGTCAGAAGGAGTTTCAACTCCCTCCTCCAGCAGATTTTTCCCACGTCCCGGGGAGCAATAGACATTGAAACCATGTTCTGTGCCTCCATTTTTGAGGCGGCAATCCCCGGACCTGTTGCCGCATACCAGTGGTGAGGGATGCCATCAAACTGAAGGAGAAGTCCTATCGGGCCTTTTTGGCCTGTGGGACTATAGAGGCATCTGATAGGTACTAAATGGCCAAGTGGAACGCAGCTTCAGCGGTCTTCAACCGAGGCATGGGTTTGGGTCGAGGAGAAATAGTATGATTTTCATTCCGGCCCTAGAACAGTGGACCTGCTCCACACCATCTGGAGGGTCCTCGAGGGAGTTAGCCCAACTAGTCTATATGTCTTGTCGTTTTGGAGAAGGCATTTGACCATGTCCCTTGGAGAGTGGGGGGTGCTTCGAGAGTATGGGATACCAAACCCCCTGATACAGACTCTGACATTAGTCATACAGGGACCAAACTGTTGTGACTAATGTTAGAGTTCGGTCCGCATTGCCGGCAAAAAGTCGGATTTGTTTCAGATGAGGGTTGGGCTCCGCCATGGCTGCCCTTTGTCACCAATTCTGTTCACAACCTTAATGGTGGTGCTTATCAATTATTTTCTGTTACTCCCCCCGAGTAGGAAGAAAATATTTCACGCCCCCCAACTCTCTGCCACAACTGTAAATACGCAACTCATTTATAGGCTTGGCAAGGCAAGTTTATTTGTGTAGCACATTTCATACACAAGGCAACTCAATGTGCTTTACACAAGGAAAGACAACACCTATAAGTATCAACAAACAGAGTAATTAACATTCAGAGCAAAAAGAGAAAACAAAAGTAGGTTACAAAATGTACTAAAAGAGCATAGATTGACTGTTAAAACAGTAGACATCAAACTTTAAAAGCATTTAGCGTATGGAAATTTAAAAATAAAAACAATAATAATATATAAAAGGGAAGGAAAAAATATTTTAAATTGTTTAACATACCTTAATCAAAGGTATGTAGAGAAAAAAAGCTAAGTTTTCAAACCTGGATTTAAAAGCATTTACACTCTGGGCTGACTTCACTTCTGTTGGCAGCTTATTCCATTTTGTGCAGCATAACATCTAAATGCAGCTTCACCATGTTTACTTCGAACTCTGGGTTCCACTAGTTGGCCCAAGTCTGTAGATCTCAGAGCTCTGCTGGGATGAATCTAGCCCTCCCTCTTAAAACTGCTGCCCTGACCCGGGCCCTTCGACCCGACCCCAGAATTAGTGAAAGAAAATGTATGGATGAATGGATTTGCAAATGTAGTGATAATTGTCCAGAAGTTTGATTTGAAAAAATATATATATCCTGAATCTAAATGAAATCGCAGTATCTATCAGAAAGAAAATAAATTGCCATTCAATCTTTCCTGAAACTGTTTAGCTGTAATGTTTCACTGATGCAATATGTTCAACCAAAAATAAAAGGAACTAGAAATGACATATGTGCTATTGCATAAGCTTGGAATTAAAAAAAAAACTTTGTTTATCAGTATGATTACAGTTTTCGTACTGAACACAGCGCTGCAGCACGGCTCCCTCCCAGTCCAACTCGGACAACCCTGAGCTCTGAGGCCTGATGAACCCCCAAATACCACCTTCACAACTCTCCCTGCAGATACACCAGCAGGATAGACCTGCTCACTGTGGGGCCACCCCTCTAGACTTTCTCTTATGCACAGGAAAAAAATGTGGTAACTTTGAATCTGTGGAAGCTGTTTTGATCTTTCTTTTCATTGTACTGTTGAAATGGCAGCGAGAAGTATTTTAATTGATAAACAGACGTTAAATGTGACAATGTAACGAGATAGCTCATTGTTCAAAATAACAATGTAGACACATTTCATGACTTAAAACATGTATTACCTTGAAATATGTTTTCGCTTTTACGTGTATTGCTAATCTAATGTGATGGACTTTAATTAAATGAACTGTGATTTTACTGTCTGTTGAGTGATGATTGATTGAAGCCATTAAGCCAGGCATCTTCAAATAGTGGACTGCAATCTGGATCTAGCATAAGTGAAGGTCTCGTGGACTCATGGTGAATTCCTGTTAAAGGGAGTACAGTGGCTCCCAGTTTTTCGCAGGGGATAGAGATTGGCCGGCCCAAAAATAGAAAAAATCCGCTTATAATAAGAGAAGTGTGCATTACGTTTGCACGTGTGAAAATCAAGTAAAAAAAAGAAAAGAAAAAAAGTGTGGCTACTAAAATAGCCGTCATTTGAATGGCTGGGATTATGTCCTGAAACTGAGGGAACAGAAGGCGGTATCACAAATCTAGGTTAAGAAAAAGCATTGCACCTCTAAAGGGGGTGGGGAAATACGCTATGGTGCAATGCTGCATTATCTCAAAATAACACATTTGTCTGCTTGAGTGTGAGTGTAAGCATGTGATTATCTTGCCAGCTGCTACAAACACCGAAAGTTCCATCAGCATCCTTATTTTTGGGCGTAGTTCTTTCGATCTGAGCCCCAGATCGCGTGACAAAGTTAGACAGGCTAGAGCCCTAAACAGTTCATTTAAAGTTCACATGTATAAAAAGCGGCAAGGTGGATGACTGGTTAGCACGTCTGCCTCCCAGTGCAGATGACGTGAGATCGAGTCCGGGCTTTGGCCTTCCTGGGTGGAGTTTGCATGTTCTCCCCATGCTTGTGAGGGTTTTCTCCGGGTACTCCGGTTTCGTTCCACATTCCAAAAACATGCATGGCAGGTTAATTGAACACTCCAACTTGTCCATAGGTGTGATTGTGAGTGTGGATGGTTGTTCATCTCTGTGTGCCCTGCAATTGGCTGGCAACCAGTTCAGGGAGTACCCTGCCTACTGCCCGAAGCCAGCTGGTTATAGGCTCCAACGCCCCCCGCAACCCTTGTGAGGACAAGCGGTTTAAAAATTAATGGATGTATAAAAAGCATTTTAGCAAATATATGATGACTTATATACACTTTTATTACAACAATATGTCACATTCGTGATTGATGTACTGAGTGTTATTTGTCCAGAACAACATTTGTGTTTTGTTGGCAGTGTTTGGACAACGTTACATTATGAAAATTGCGATTTACAGTCAGAAACATTAAATCTCTCAGCAATGCAACATATTACATACGACGATTCGCTTAAAGATATCTCATTGCATTATGTGCTGTCAACAATGCAGCAGGTGGGGCAAACCACCACGCTCTGTGCCTCGGGCCACACGAGACACACTGCAGCCGGTAATTTAGAACATGCTTCCAGCCCCTTGACCCCCTCTGAAAGCGGGGATGAAAGTGGCCGATAAGGAGGCCGGCTCATAGTGAGTCGAAGTTGGGGACCGTCTGTATTGGTGGCTGCAGTAACGACACAGCATAAAATGGCGCCGAACAAAGAGTCAAAAGAGACGGAGACATTTCATTGCAAAAGATGTGGCACAAAGCATGCAAGACAGCAATGTCCAGCTTATGGTAAAATATGCAACAGATGCAAAGGACAAAACCATTTTGCTAAGCAATGCATCACGAAGCCAAAGCAAAACCAAAATGACAGTACACACAATGGAAGAAACTGCTCTCAGTGACATGTTTTTTTTTGTGGACATGGTGACACAGCAGGACACACCCATTGAGCAGTGGAGCAGGATAAATGGACAGAGACATTACCAGTGAACGAAGCCCTGGTCACGTTTAAACTGGACACAGGAGCCAAAGCCAATCTAATGAATTAGGATGTGAATGCAATGAAGGTAAAACCACGCATTTACCAAAATAACAGTTCAATCAAAGCATATAATAGACAGTAAATAGATACCAAAGGCAAATGCAGACTCAAAGTACAAGTTAAAGGGAAATATCACAATCTGCTGTTTATTGTTGTACCTGAAGGACACAAGTCACTGTTAGGAGATAAAGCATGTGAGAAGCTAGGCCTAGTCAGAAGGGTCTACAACATTTGAAGTTCTGAGCCAAACAGCGTGAAAACAATAGTGAATCAGTACCCAGACATATTTGCAGGGTTTGGAGTATTGCCTTTCACATATAAGATACAGCTGAAAGAAGAAGCTCAGCCTGTAGTTCATGCACCTTGTCATGTTCCAGCGCTTAAGGACAAGCTCAAAAAGGAACTGGATTAAATGGAGTCACTGGAAGTGATAAGAAGAGTGGAGGAACCCCACCACTAGTGTGTAGAGTAAGCGATGTTGTTGTTGAGAGTTGAGCATGCTGAGGCTGGTTGAATAAAAGGCTACAGTGACCCACATTAATTTTGTATGTTTTATTGAAAACATAACAGATACTTTGTTTCTCGTATTTTCCCTGAGCAAGGTGATTTTGTTTGCTACTTTGAGAACTAATAAACTGTTTGCTCCTGTTTCTGACTACATACTGGGTCCTGGCCTTATTTTTGCTTCACGGCACCTAACAGAAAATTTGTATTTGGAACTTACCTTTGTAATGCAATGAAAACACTTTATGGAAACAGCTCCGTTAATTTAAGTAATGGTAGTACGCAAAGATTTTGTTTGAAAAGAGGCATGATACAAGGTTGTCCACTGTCTGTTTATTTCTTGTTTCTACACAAATGTTCTGTCACTACATAAAGGCAAGCAAGCTGAAGGGTAACTCCATTGCGGGTAGGAATTAGTCAACTCTGCAACGCTCTGCAAGTAAAACCTGCCATCAAAACTATCGAAATATATATATATTTTTTTCTTCTTTTTTTCTATTGAAATATTTTCTAAAGCCTCAGGTCTTTGTTTGAACTTGTGACATAACTTCCATTGATAACATTCTGGTAAAGGCAAAAGTCAATTATTTGAGCATTACTTTAGACAGAAAAGAAAGGTGTTTTTAATTTTGTCCCAGTGATAAATACGGCAGAGAAAAGATTTAACCAATGGTTGCAGAGAGATCTGTCATTGAGGGGCCCTTTTGTCAAAAGCTGAGGGTATTTCGAGACTCATTTTATACCGTATCCTGTCTGTAGCAGCATAAACGCTGAGCTACGCCGGATGATATAAAAATCAGTGATAACGACCTTCGCCGACCATATTTGACTAGTATAGGATGCAATCGTGTACAAGACATAGAGGCTCTAGCAAACAAGAGGCTTAAAAAAAAAAGACGATAAACAACGGAGACCGCCGAGTCCAGCTAGCATTAGCTCGACTGCTACTAGCATGGCTAACATCGAAAGCCAGCCGGAACAAGTGGGGCCGCTAATGGAAGAAATATAGAAACTCCGAAAAGAAAACCAAGAAGGCCACAGTCAAACTAAAATGTCCTTGGAAAGACTGTAACAAGTAATGGCGGACGTAAATATGTGTGTGTGTGTGTGTGTGTGTATATATATATATATATATATATATATATATATATATATATATATATATATATATATATATATACACACACACAGCTGTCACGTGTCTTTTTGTCAGTCTGACAGGCAAAATCTCTTGATGCTGGCATCTTTAAAAGGGGGGTTAATGTGCTGGCCTGTGAAGAGCACAAGAGGATTACAACAAATTTTATCACCAATCTAATATCTAATATAGCCAATCTTTTTGAAGCCCAAAAACTACACTTATGAAAAGCCTTGTGGTGTCTAAAAGTAGGCTGCCACCTTGATTTTGCAGACATATCCACCACTCAGGTTAGCTTCAACTAATGTCCCAGTTTAGTTTACATTTGCGTTTAAATGTAACATAGTTACTACAGAGACTGTTATAGCGTTAGTTCACAACAGTAATGTTGCCCGACGTTAGCTGCAATGCTTGCTAAAAACACATTTAAAGGATAGAAAAGAAGGCAGAACAATAAATCTAAATTAAATGTTAAAAACTTACATCTTCCATGATTGCAGTCGCATCGTGCACCGTTGGGACAGATCCATTCTTTAGTTTTAATCGAGTTGCAAATCCAGCGCAGAACTGGCTTTCATTATCAAAGCAGTCCTGAGCGAAATGGTGAGCACACACATATAACAGTTTTGGAACTGCTGTCGGCACACTTCCTTCAAAAATGAAATCAATCTACTGTCTTCTCAAAGACTGTGGCGACGGAGTAAAAAAAAAAAAAAAGACTGGCATGTTCATTTCTGCAGCCAGAAACACAGCAACCTCTTCCTGATCGTTTCGCCATTGTTCTCACTGATGCGTTTGAGCAGGAGGAAGAAAAAGGTGCACGTTTTCGAATTTCTGTGGGCGTGACAAACATTTACCAGAGGCGTTGCCACTAACACGAGGGGGCGGAGTCGAGTGCACTTCCGCGTCTTTGCGACAGCAAACGGTTACAGAAGTTGAATCTGCCCGTTTGAAGCATAAATATTAGAAAGGAGGAGAAAGCTAAAGAAGTCACGGACGAACTTTTTTCATACCTGGTTGGATTGTAGATAGGCCGGGGATGCATATTATTGATAGAAAACCCCACTAAAGTGCATTTTCACCCAATGGGACCTTTAAAGGGACTACACCATGGTATTTTAAGCCCTTCCACTATAGGCATATAATGATGAAATCTTACCTTTGACACAATCACAGTGTAATTTCTTATGAAATGTGAGTTATTTCGGTGGCTATTTTTCTTACCCGGAAATCAAACGCTCGGTTAAGTAAAACCCCGCGCCCCTCTCATGACGTCGTTCGAGCCGGCTGCTTCACACAACACCCACGAAACATAAAGATAGGTTATAAGCCGGGAAATGGATTCTAAATTTCACTGGCTGCTAGATCTCTGCGTTTAGTCGCGCAAGCCATCAATTCTTGAATAAACATTTGAAACAAAACGGGTCCTTGCTGCAAGAAATCGTGGAAGAGGAGGGGAGCAGAGAAGTTAGAAGAAAGAAGGAGGAGGGGGGAAAAAAAGCACCACAGCGGGTCACGAACAGGCACCCTATTGCTTATGGGGCAAGTGCATTTATTCATTCAAATTCATCAGCGCAAATGTTTTACTTGTAGTTTACACCAGTGTCAGCCAATGGATTTTAAGACAGCCAATTGTCATTTCATTGCACTTTGGCATTGCAAATTTGAAGAATAAATTATTGCTTTGAATTCATTTGGACAGAATGTTTATTGATAAAGGCGACTTTTGTCATTATCCCATGGAAGGAGGTCTCAGAGAAAGTGGGCGTGCGTTTAGTCCGCAGAGGCGGTGCGGGGGTGGGGTCGCACGCAATGACGTCAAACCGTGCCAACAGCTCGTTTTCTCAGGTTGGGGGGGGCTGGTGCTTGTAGAGCAGAATAATCTAGAATTTCTCATACGGGGCGAATGGAGGAAAACACAACTTTGGTCATGTTTTTGGTGAGGAATTTGCATTTTAACATGGGTACAAGCTCCAAAAAGTAGATTTTTCATGTTGCAGTCCCTTTAAATGTGTAATTCAAGTCCATGAAGTCAAAGAGTTCAAATTCACCTTCCACTTTTAGTGTAGATAACAAGGTTCTCTTCAGATGATGGTGCTTGTTCTTCCTTACAAAATTAACATTTTATTATTGTCGTTGCTTATGGAGTCACTGACATCAAGAAAAAGCGCAGGGTATTCAAATCTAGAAACAAAAGACGACCAACAATATGAATGAAGTAGATTCGTTGATGACATCAGCACTACAGAAATGAGGGGGCAAAACACTGCAGGCTGTCTCATTATGAAAAGGAAGCTTGTGGCTCAAAGTGAAGGTGGGATTTTGCAAGAGTGGCCACCTCATAGCAGCACTGCTGGACAACACACGTTTCAGTAATTTCAGCAAAACGTTTCCATGTGTTGAATTTGAAGCAGCAAAGAAAATCTGGCCAATTGAAAATAAAGTTAAGCTAGAAAAAACTGAGCAAAATGAACAGCAAAAAAACTGGGCAGAATGAACAGCACTGGTGAGTAGCATTTTTATTTTGAACTAGGGCCAACTCGATTATATATAAAATAATAATAATAATACTCCCAATTATTTTGGTAATAATTGAAATCACAATTATTCAAACAATTGTTTTACAAATACAAAATAAGAAAATGTTTAAACATTTAAAAATATTAAGACGAATAAAATTATTTCAAACTATAATTATCTAAGTAACTTTTGGAGCATAGATTTTTAAAATTTGACATTTTTAAATAAAAAGGTGCAAATATATAAATTTAAACAACTCAAAATGAGTATTAATAATCTTTTATTTTTGTTTACGATTATGCCAATTTTGTAATTGTGGAGTGTAATAACTGAAATTGTAATTGGATTTTGATTAATTGCACAGCCCTATTTTGAACCATTAGAAGGTTTTATTCATAGCCTTAATTTGTAAGGCTATGAATAAATGGTAGGCTACTTTATTTATATAGCGCCGGATGGTGATCTTGAATTGAATTAGAATTTATTGTGTAGGCTTTGCTGCTTGTGGATGTAAAGTGCCCCACTCAACTTTTCATGCCAGAGACGCCACTGGTCGGAAGCAATTATCACGGTCCTACATAAAGAGGGGAAGTGCAATGTCCCAGTTATTGTCCCATAAACTTACTGTGTGTGGATTATAAGATATTGACATCAATAATAGCGGCTAGAATACAAAAACACATAAGGAAGTTAATCAAACCGGACCAAACAGGATTTATTACTGGGCGCCAAGGAACAAAGAAGAGTCTTAAATATACAGTCAATGGCAACACGAGATATACAGCCCTCAATGCTTCTTAGCCTCGATGCTGAGAAGGCATTCGATAGGGTGGATCAACAATTTTTCAGACAATATTAGAAATGGGTTTTGGAGAGGAATTTGGCAAGTGGATTGATGTGCTATATAAAGACCCAAAATCGAAAGTAAGGGTCAATGGTAAATGCTCAAATTTTTTCAATGTAGAAAGAGGTGTGAGACAGGGGGATTTGTTATCACCGATCCTTTTTACAGTCAGCATTGAACCCTTGGCAGAGGCTATATGCCAAAAAGATGAGATACAGGGGATAACCAATGATGAAGGGGGAACAATCCATAAGGTAGCACTTTTTGCAGACGACATTTTAATTTTCATTAAGAAAATTACTTCTGTACCGGCACTTATGCAGTGCTTGGATGAATACGGAGTCATTTTGGGATTAAAAAATAATAATCAAAAGAAATCCGAGGCGGTGATGCTTTCAGGAAATTGGCCAGTACAATTAAGTACAGACTTTTCATTTCGCTGGTCCAAACAGGGTTTTCGTTATTTGAGGATAGTTCTCACTCACCGTCCAACAGAATTGTTTAAATTAACAACACAAAAAGGAATGACTTGACACGATGGGAGGTCCTCCCTTTGTCTTTGTTTGGCAGAGTAGCAACAGTAAAAATTAATATACTTTCGAGACTCCTCTTCTTATTTCAAGCTTTACCCACAAGAATTCCAGTCCCCCTTTTTTAAGACACTGAATAATTAAATTTCTAAATTTATCTGGCAAATCAAAAGACCTAGAATACGACTCAAAATCTTGACCATGGCAAAAGATCACAGAGGTGTGGGTTTACCTGATCTAAAACACTGTTATTGAGCTGCCCAGCTGACTGCAATAGTGTCTTGGATTAACAGAGATGAAGAAATAGGGTGGTTTAAAATAGAACTAAGTGCAACGAAGGGGATCGTATTGGCGATACTACCTTTTATGGGTATCAAAGCAGTTGATAGGCTTAAGTGGATTAAACGCACTCTTGAAGTGTGGGAAGCGGTTAAGAAAAAACTAGACATGCCAGAAATCTCAAGATGCATGCTGGTCTAGGGCAACCCAGAATTCCCCCCATTGTGGGATGGGAGATTTCGTAAATGGGCCAATAGGGGCCTTACTATAATCAATCAAAATGTTTGATGGGACAATGGTCAGATCATTTGAACAACTTAAACAACAATTTGGGCTTGTACTTAATTTCGATTCAGATACCTTTAAATAAGACACTATCTTTTACGCATCATTTTGGAAGAAGAGGACGTCCCGGGCGTGAAAATTTCAACATGGTTCAATATACAAACACCGTGTGGAACAGCTTAAACGTTGGTTGACATGCAGAGCACTCAAAGGGGGCAGAAAGAAATAAGTTTTAGTATGAAGGTAAGATTTATTGTACGATCATAGCTCGTAATCCGGTGCTAGCTCGCTCATCTCATGTTTCTAATTGTCACGAAAACTGAACACATTGAAGTCACGATTTTCATTTAAAGATTTGAAGCCTACCAGCGTAAACATACGATCAATAGCTTGTACCTATAAAAAAATAAATAATAATCGAAAAATACCTCATAAACTGCTGCTTAGTGCTTAGATGTGAAAATTACTATAGAGCTACAGAACCCTATTGAATGTTTTACATTTACCTAAACATTTAACCAAAAGTAGACAGTACTCAGCTACTTGTATTTGAGTAACTTTTGAAAAAATCAGAGTATCTTTATGTTTTCTTGTAGTTGAGTAACATTATATTCAAGTATCTGTACTCTTACTATCACAATAAAATGAAAACAAAACATTTTTACTGCGAGTGAATCTTTAAGCCGCTACAGGTATTTTAACGTCAACCTTTTATTCTTTGTATTTAATCATTTTATTTTAAATATTACAATTTCTTGATAAATGTCAGTATTTTTGCAATGTATGCTTTGCAAACACAGTAGGCTCTTACACTGTTAGTTTACTCATCACTCACAGTACTGAAATATTTGTGCAAGTATTTTTTCTGCACTTTTAATTTCTATTTGAGTTAAATTTTCCAATGTAACATTACTCTTATTTGAATATAAATATTGGCTATTCTGCTTTTGAAATGCTAGTCTATCCGTATCAGTATCAAGTTACTTTTGCACCATATTTACCTCCATACTGGAGGAATTAGTGACTATGTACATATATTTTGGGACTGTCCTATAATTAAAGGACTTTGGAAAAATTTAGTAAAAATTGTAAATCTTTCAGTTAGATTCGGCGGTGTACGTGCTTGGAGATGTGACAAAGGTATATTTTACGGATTCTGTTATTGATTGCCAAGAAAATGATAACGGTGAATTGGAGGACTATTTCTGAAACCAACTATAGCACAGTGGAGACAGAGACTGAAGCAATGACAATGGATCTTTTTACTCGTAGATGGAAAGATGTGGATTCTTATCTGGACTCTCTTTAGAATGGGTCGTGAAAGTAGAATGATGTGTCTTGGACTATTTAACTCTGATGACTGTATTGTTGTTACATTGTACGCATTTTATTTTATTTTGTATTTTTTTCTCTCGTTGTCAGTTGTATTCTTTTGATCAAGGGGTTTGCTTTGTTGTTCGTTATTGGTAGCGCAATGTTTTGTTAATTGTGAAAATGGAAAAAAACAGTTCCCCAAAAAACTTTTTGTGGAAAAAATCACACCCATTATATTAGAAAATCTGTGGTTGTCAACTCCTGTAAAAATGGGGGTCTTGATTTTTGGGATTTTGATTTCAAATGGTGTAAAAGCCTGTTCTCAAACTCTCTCACTAAATTGTGGTGAAGTCTTTCTGGGAAATGTTGACATTCTGCTGTTTCAATTTAATTATAACTGTTTTGATTTTAGTTATAACTGTTTAGATTTAGCCATAACTGCTTTAATTTCCTCAGCGAAGCTTGATGAGTGTAATAATGTGACGGAACGTTTGAAGATTCTTCCTTCCTTTTCCCACGTAATTAGCCATCTGTTTTGGGGGAGAAAATATGTTAAAAAGGATTCCTTTTTAAAGTTGTATTTGCTGCAAGGTGCCATTTTCGTCTGGGGCCTACTGTGTTTCCGCCCGGTTGGCCATCTGTCGGGGTGCCAGGTTGTCTGACCTACTATATTTCCACATCAATCGGCCATCTGTCCATGTGTATTGAGTACTGTCTGTCTTGGGACTTAGGGGCGGCACTGGAGAGGGGCGGGGCTTAAGGGCAGCAAAGGAGGAAGAGCAGGGGGAGTTTTTTTTCGGGGGACCGCTAAGCTGAGAGTATAAGACAACTTCAAGTGGGAGGAATACACACACACACAAGGCGAACGACAGCGTTTTGACTGTAACTTGTCTGTGTCCAGAAATTTCTGTAAAATAAATCATTCGAAGGACCTGTTCACCGATCTCCAGTCTGATTTTACGAACACGCGGAAAACATAAGGATCATTTTCTAACAGAAACCCAACCTAAGGCAAAAGTCATTGAACAGTTTTTCGGCCACAGTCTTTGCTGATTTGTTAGTAGTTGCATATGCCTGTGCAAAAAGCGTGTATAATGGTCCATGACCACCAAAATATACTCACAACGAGGGCTGCCACAAACGATTATTTTGCTAGTCGACTAATCACCAACAGTAGTCGCAATTAGTCGACTAATCACAACATATCGTTGCTGTCCTGTGTGTGTAATACCATGCCTTAAGTCTTGTTGTTGCCTCACAAGTTATTTTTTATTTTTTTTAATTACTAACAAAATTAGAGAGGTTTCCTGTAAATGTAAAACATTTCATGAAAATTTTAAAAATGGTATTGACACTAGGTGTCAGGGGCGTGCAGTGACCTTTGGAGGGGCAGGTGCTAAAAAAAGAAAGAAAAAAAAAGGGGGCACATGATAACATGGCTGCACTGCACACTCACTTGGGGTTCGTACTTCGAACCCATGCCACCACTGTTATTTGTCTGCAATGCAATGCCAATTATCCACAAAAAAAGCTTGTTTTAACATTTGTGTATGAAAAATCGAAGCACAACACATTTACGTAAATAAAAATGATTATGTAAAATGTACAGGAAATTTAAATGTGAAATAACATAAGTAGTGCTATGGGGTAAATACCACGGACTTCCTACATCCGGGTTTTCACACATCAGCGCCGTTTCAGGCCACTGCTGGCCTCGTTTCAACATTCGCACCCACACCCCTGTGCCCCCCAACCTCGCGCTCCCGCCCGCAGGGCGTCTCAGCTCTCTGAAATGCATCGGACAACTGAGACAGACACACTACACACTCGCACCCGTCGACAGGAACGCACAACCGATGAACACAAAGGGGAAGCGTAAGCACTGGGACACGGCCCACGTGTCGCAAACCGGTACCGTAAACAACTGGAACCATCTTTTGTGGCTTTTAAAAGGACTTTGAGTTATATTTGCAATCAATTTATGCCTGCTAGAATTAAATAGCTGAGATATAAGTTATATGGCTAAAAAGTGAAATTATATTTTCATTAATATTTTTTTGCTTTGTTTTTTGAGTGTTGTATCACCCTGGCATATTTTTTGCTGTTATATTATTGAAATGCTTTGATCGCTTTGATGATGTTTAATGTGAGTTTGCAACAGTTTATTCAATAAAGCATAAAAAGGACATCGGTTGCTTCACGAATCATGAGTAAAGAGGAAGAGTGGTTTTGCTCCAGCGGAGGGCAGCAAGCAATGGACTTGACGTGCCAAGTCTGCCGGAAATGAATGAAGAAGAACACACTCCGGAAGTGGCAGCGGAACGCCAAAGAGCGAGATGCGAAGTAAGAGAACAGAAGAAGACGCAATAACAAGCAGCAATATTGTTTATAGTAGCAATGTAACATTTATTTAGCCATACGTCAGATGCACTTGGAAGATACGAATTGATTCAGTTACATTTTTCAAATGAATATTGTGTGACCGCTGCAACGGTGGGCGCGATCAGGTAACTAACACTATCACCATTTATATATTTTCTCTTATCAATTTGTTAACCTCAGTAGCTGTTACATTGTAGATGTATGATGATGTACATAATAGATTGTTAAACGACGCGTAGTAATATATAACATGGCAAACGCAAATTAGTCTTATAGAAAAATAAGTGCGTAACGGGTTAAACCTCCTCTATTGACACTATTATCTCCTTGTCGGTGTTCACGTGAATTGGGGAGCAAATCGTTCAGCTTTTCTAAAACGTTGAATGTCTAATCATGGTTTTAAAGAAACTGCTTCAATAGCTCAAGTGGCCTGGAAACTAGCTACCGATAAACAAAGACTTGTTTCAAGCTTATTTAATTTTTCGCAGTGGATATTTTGCCACGATCAACTCGCCATCTATCGCTATTTGCCGTCAATCGCGCGAGAACTACTAGTAAAAATTATGCACCAGAGATGTGTCCGAGCTGGTGGAACAATGGTTAAGACGGTCACGGGTTCGAATCCCGCGCTGTAAATCTTTTTTATTACTGTTTTTCACCACAGTTTCTTGACAACAGCCTATTTGAACCGATGGTTCTGATTAGGTTCAGGCTGGTAATGTCGATCAGTCAAAAAATGCTTTATTGACAAAAACAATATTACAACATACAAAATAGTATATGGGTGCACACAGTGTACCTATACAAATAAAGGAATGGAAAAAAAAAAGCCGGGCGCGAAGTTTTTGTCAACATAGTCATAGTCTTTGCATAATCTTCTAGTACGAATGGCCTTCGGGTTCAAATTATAACATAAAGCCCCACCTATTAACTTTTCAACGTTCACTTCATGTTTTCATAACTCTGATGATGAAACATCGACTTAGAGCTAGATTAATGGAGTCTTTGTCATCGCCTAAGGGGGTCTGTATTGTTTTTACTTGCACTAAGCAACTTTGAGGAGGGTGGTAGGAACATTGCCACACCAAAAAAATTACAAACTGGCAGACTGCTTTACGGGCATACTTCATGTTTTCCTTTCCCCATTCGGTCGCCCTTGGAAGGGACCCTGGTGACTAGCCTAACCTAGCGCTAATCCGGAGAGTTGGTCGTGCTTCACGGGGTCGCCGATCCCGCCCGGGCCGGCAGTCTAGCCTGGTGCGAGTCCAGGCCCAAAGTCGGGTAAGATTAAATACATTTTGCTTGCTTGACCATCAAATGCAGCTTTTTGTTTGTCTTGAAGTTGGCCCCACACCCCACGCAAAATTTGAGGGAAATGTGATTTTTCCGCTAATTCGCGGACTTCCGCTTTTTTTATCTCCCCCAAAAAAAAAATACGATTTCGTCTCTCTACAGCATTCCGTTTTAGTGTTTCCGCAACTGAAATGAAACCGATCTTGCGATTGGCGGAAGTCTCCGTGTTGACCAATAAGAGCGCTTGTTATAAAGGCATAGGAGTATGCCATTGTTTGTAGACCAATAAACGCGCTTGTTATAAAGGCATAGAGTATGCCATTGTTTGTTGAGCAATAAACGCGCTTGTTATAAAGGCATAGAGTATGCCATTGTTTGTTGACCAATAAACGCGCTTGTTATAAAGGTATAAGAGTATGCCGTTGTTCATTTCGCACACGTTTTTGCCGAGTGTTTAAAGAAAGATGTCCGTGATCGAACGCAAAGATGCTCCGCGAGTTAAGGAAATTGACAAACTCGTAAAAAACAAGTTTCGCTGGGACTGGTTAGAGAAGGATATATCGACAAATGTTGGAAAGAAGACTGTGACGAATTTGTTCAGTGACTTCATTCGGAAGATCGATCGTGCCGGGAAAGCGCTTTGCATTTGGTGCCGTGATACCATTGACTATGGCGGGAGAGGTTTCAAAGCTCTTGAAAGTCACGCAAAGAGCAAAAAACACGTAAAAGAACTCCAGTCAAGAACAACAAATTATTCCATCGCTGGAAGTTTTGGTGCCCAAACGAAAACTCCAAAACTTTATGGCCTCCATCCCTTATTGACATCACAATCGGGAGCGGTAATGGAGAGACGTGATCCACCCCAACAACCTGCACCAGTTGCTGATAGAGTCGTGAATTTTGAGGTAGGTGGTAAACTTTTCAAATTAATCGGAATCAAATTTTCGAAAATATTATAACGTAATAAAAATGGCCTTAACTATTTAACATGGTTAATCCACAAACTCAAATGAATGCTGCATGTTAGCACTTTCAGTTTTCAATATGTTGACTGTCTACAGTATGCAGTTAGTACAGAGATGATCGAAATGATTGTGTTTTTACCAGAGCTTGCTGCATGAGGTATTTTATGTTTTTGTTATGCATTATGTATTAAATTAAGAATGATTGATTAAATGATTTATTGCATGGTAAATATTATTTCCAATGGTTAAAGATAATTTATTATTTTGTAGCTAATTTGCAACGTTTTTTGTTACCATAATAAATACTCTGACATGTGAATGTGCATGCAAGTTTAGACTAAATCCTTTTTTATTTACTTTGGTCGCATGACATTTAGGATTATAATTCAAATAATTATTTAAATTATTTAATTGTTTACTGATTATTGTTGAATTTCTTTTATTCTTCAGGCAATGCTGTTGGGAGTGCTGGCCGAAAATTCTCTTCCGTTCACCATGGCCCCAAAGCTCATCACACTGTCAAAGGAACTGGCAAGGGATCCAAAAGCTCTGAATGGACTGTCCATGGATAGAACCAGTGCATCATACAAAATGAAGTATGGCCTTGCTCGCACTATGCTTGATGAGACTTTAACAAACTTAAGATCCTCCCACTTTTCAATGAACATTGACGAGTCCACCAGCAACAATCTACACCGTGTCCTGTGTGTACTCGTCAGCTATTTCTCCCCGTTGACAAAGTCTGTTGTGGTGGAACATTTAGCATCTTTGAGTGTTGTTAAAGTTGACAGCAAATCTCTCTTTGATGAACTCTCAGCCCTCATGACCAAGAACAATATTCCCTGGAGCAATTTGGTGTCTGTGTTGATGGACTCATGTGCAGTGATGCGGGGTTCCAAATCTGGAGTTGAGACGCGTTTGCGAGGGGGACCAGCACCACATCTCCTTGACATAGATGGGGATACCTGCCACCACATCCACAACGCCTCCAAGCATTTTTGCAAGCCATTTGAGTACAAGATTGAAGGACTCCATAATGATCTCTTCAATGATTTCAAGTGGTCAACCGATCTGAAGGAAGCTCTTCAAGAAATTTGCTTTCTTACAGGCATCACCTTCACCATGCCAGAGAGATTTGTCAGCCATGGATGGCTTTCAAACTATGATGTTTCAATGTCCACCTTACGCCTCATGGATGTCTTTACCATCTTCTACCATGCATTTCTTGGCAGAGAAGATAAAGAACTCTATCTCCCCACCATCATGGCCATCTACCACAAGAAGGATATTCCAAGAGAAGTCAAAGCCAAACTCAAAGACATACAATCAGCTTTAGGCAAAAAGCACATGACTGAGGAAGGAAGGAGGAGGAAGCAGAGGATCTATGAGAAGATATTCTTCACAAGATTGGATACGCTTCTCACCCTCAACCTGTACACAGCAGTTCTGCCCTTGCTGAAGAACTATGTGATCACCTTTGAGACGAAAACACCAATGATCCACAAGCTGAACGACAAGCAAGTGGCCTTCTTCAAGAAGTTCTTGTCCTGTTTCCTGAAGCCAGAGTCCATTCAAGGCTGTAAACTGACAGAAATTGAGCTGAACAACAAAGCCAACCAACTCAGAGAAAAGGATATTTTCTATGGTGGTGTCACCAGCAAATTGATGGATTCTTCCAACAAGTCGTCAGTTGTGTTCAAGTTCAAAGCCAAAGCCAAGGCAGCATATCTGGCATGTGGACTGTACCTTCAGAAAAAGTTGCCCATGAACAGCAAGCTTCTGAAAGCAGCCTCTGCCATTGACCCACTTGCCAGAGGACACAGCTTAACTTTAAACCTACTGAAGAAGCTGTCATCGTTGGTCACCAATGTCCTTGATGAGTCAGAGCTGGGGAACTATGATCTCGAGGTGAGAGAATACCAGTTGGACAGTGAGTTGCCAACACCTTTGGACTCAGAGGGGAAGGCAATTGCACTGGATCGTTGGTGGGCTCAAGTCTTTGCTGTTGGAAGATACCCAACCTTGGCCAAGATGGTGAAGGCTCTCATGAGTTGCTTCCATGGGCCTCAAGTAGAGGGGGCTTTCAGTGTCATGGGTGATGTCCTGAACCTCAAAGCATGCAGAATGGACATAGCCACATACAGTTCTATTCAGACTGTGAAATATGCCCTAAGAGCAAGAAAGACCACCTCTGTCAGCCATTTTGGCAGGAAAGACATTCTGATGGATCCTGTGCAGTCCAAACTGTGCCTAAATCTGAGGACATCCTCCAAAAGGTACAGGGAGGAGAAGGATGCAGAAGCAGCTATGTTGTCTGCAAAACGAACAGAACTTGCTGTGAAACAGGACACTCAAATGAGCAAGGCTGCCTCAAGAAGAACCATCAAAGCTGCACAGAAGCAGGCTAGAAAGACCCATTCCAAAGCAATGAAGTCTAGGAGGAAGTAGTGTTTGTGTCATGTGAATGGATTGTGCTCAAGAATGAACACTTGTATATTCCTGTAAATATGTTGAATGTTTTAATGAGCAAAAAATAGAAAAACATTATTTATGACATAAATAATTTTTGAATGTGACTGATTTTGAGTTGACTAAAACTGCAATTTTATATGGGATAGTTCAATATACATTGGAAATTTATGCTGTTGTTTTGTCTATTTCTTTGTCATCTGAGTGCATTGAAAGTACTTAAAATCACGGAAAACCCATGACCTATGGGGGGGCTTCGCCCCCCTGGCCCCCCCACCAGGGCGCTGCCCTGGACCTAGCTGGGTGCCTGCGGCCCCCAGACCCCTGGCTAAATTTTCAGATAATTTCACTTTGGTCAAATCACATGCCTGCTCAAATTTACAATGTTATCAGGTGACGTGTGTTTGTATCAGCCAGTGTCTTGGAGATCGTGTGTCCTTCTTTTTCCAGTGCATTAGAAGCATTTTTGTTGCAATTACAATACAGTGAGAAAATGAAATAACGTTATGCATGACCCAAATTTATAATGTTATCAGAACATCCAAGAATTATCACCAAAAGTTCAGGTTCCAGCTGAATATGAAGGATTTAAGACCTCATTTCAAAAATTTCTGTACAGTATCCACAAACCTTTGGACACAGAACAAAACTAAATCTGAGACTGTCCTCTGATAAGGAACATTTCACACAGGTGGAGGAGACCTCTGGATAGATGGCATGTAACCTTGCTCTAGAAAAATGAAGATGATGCAATATCTTAAACTGGATTAAACAAGTGCCTTGCATTACGAAAGCATCTATTAATATACTTCAACTCTTCTTCCCATTGCGCCTCAGTGATAGTCATACCCAATTCTTCCTCCCACTTTGATTTTATTAACAGACTTAACTGGCTCCAATAATAACAAAATAGCATAGATGTGAGAGATTAGTTTTTCTGAATTCGGATCATATGTAAGGCATTCACCAAGATTGGTGGGGGCAAAAGCCTCAATGTCGTGCCGATGTCTCCTCACTTAATCCCTTATCTGTAGGTATCTGAAAAAGTCACGGCCTGGAAAGTTGTACATTTCTTGAACCTGCTTAAATGAGGAACCCCCCAAAATATAGGTCACGAATAGTGTGAATACCATTTTGTCTCCAAGTTTTAAATTTGTAGTCTAAAAGTGATGGTTTGAAGGATGGATTCTCTGCAATTGGAATAATGAGCGATAGAGACTTGATCTTAAATGTTTTTGCATTAGTTTAAAAATTCGTATAGTATTATGAATCATAACACTGTCCTAGTATAGTATCTTTCCAATTGGTGTAGGAGACAGAAGAAGAGTGCCCATTAAATAAGGTTGGCAGGCCTCCTGTTCCATTTCCAGCCACGAGAGACGCTCCATACTTTTACCAAACCAAAAAGTTGTAAGCCGAATATGTGAAGCCCAATAGTACTTCAAGAAGTCAGGGAGTGCCAGTCCCCCTTCCTTTTTAGGTTTGCTAAGATGTCGTCTGGCAATTCTTTGTACTTTGTAACCCCATAAGAATGTTATAATATTAGAATTAAATCATTAAAATATTTTTGGGGCAGAAACACTGAAACAAGTAGAGAATTTGGGGTAAAAAAATAATTTTTATAGCAATAACCCGACCAATTAATGAAATAGGAAGCATGTCCCAGAAAGTTATATCTGATTGCAATTTAGACGTTAAAAGTGAAAATGTTTCCTTATATAGAGAAGTATAGCATTTTGTCACTTGAATCTCTAAGTATGTACATTTATCCTGGGTGATGCTGAAAGGTTGACTTTGTAATCAAGCGGAGTTGATTACACGTACAGGCAAATGTTTACTCTTATTTAAGTTTATCCGATATCCAGAGAACGAGCCAAACGAGTTTATTTTACTCAAAAGAGTAGGGATGGTGGTTTCTGGTTGAGTAATAAATAGCAGCATGTCATCTGCATATAACGAAATTTTACTTGATGTATTCTGTCAAAACCCCAAATTGACGGGTCCGAACGAATTATTTCTGCAAGCGGCTCAATTGCGAGAGCTAAAATCAAAGGAGACACTGTCTTGTTCCCCTATGTAAAGTAAAACGTGGAGAGAATATTTGGTTTGAAAAAAACTGAGAAGATGGATTGGTGTAAAGCAATTTAACCATTAAGATAAAATTATCACCAAGTTTATACCTGTGTAAGATTTCAAACAAGTATGACCATTCTATTTGGTCAAATGATTTTTCAGCATCTAATGACAAAACTGCTCAGTCCTCATTAAGTCTACTTTTAGAATATATAATGTTTAACAGTCGTCTAAGATTAGAAAAAAAGTTCTTCCCGGGTATAAACCCCGTCTGATCTGGGTACACCAGACGAGTCAGAAACGGGCTCAATCTATTGGCTAAGACTTTGGAAAATAATTTTCCATCAAGATTCAATAAAGAAATAAGTCGATAAGAGCCCACATCTTCACTATCTTTACCCTTTTTATGTATCACAGTAATAACTGCCTTTGTAAGTGTTGGTGGAAGGACCTGATCAAGAAGAGCTTGAGTAAATGTTTTATGGAGATATGGGCTTACTATATTACTATATTTTTTATAGAACTCACTCAGAATTCCGCCTGGTCCTGGAGCGCGATGATTCCTCATTGAAGTAATCGCTTTTTGTACTTCATCAAGCGTAATTTCATAATTCAATTGCGCTATGTCGCTTTCCTCCAAATGGGGAAATGAACAACTGTCTTGAAATTCTGTCATTACTTTGGTTTTGATAGAATTGGAAAAATCTACCATTGATGTATATAGGGTCTGTGAGAACCTGGCCATTGGTGGATGTAATATAATGTATTGAACGGTCCTTTTCTTCCTAAGCTGCTTCGCCAGGAGTTTATGTGGTTTGTCACCAAGTTCAAAATATTTTTGTTTTGTGTACATAAATGCTTTACAAATCTTTTCTGAGAGGAGAACATTATATTCCAATTTTAATGCAACTATCTTTTTTTGTAATTTACTGGAGGGCGCTTTGGCATTCTTCTTATCCAAATCTTTAATTTTTTGGTCAAGTTCTAAAAGTTTGGCTTTATTTTTATTTTTCCTGTCAGACTCAAATGAGATGACCACGCCTCGTAAATAAGCTTTGAAGGCTTCCCATAGATTTGCAACAGAAGTTTCCAGGTTATCATTGATATCGAAGTACAAAGAGATTTGATTCTGTAAAAAAATGACAGAACCATACTGAAGCCTGAAATTACCATCAAAAGTGATCCATTTCAAAACTTTATTATACATCTCACTGCCTCAAATGTATATTAAAAGCTTCCCACATTTGTAACATTCAATTTAAGTCCAAGATGAGCTTTTTATCTGAAGTATTAGAAGAGCTATTGCCAAAATACTCCACCGTACCCTAATTCAAGGGAAAAAAATACAAATTCCATAATTACCATTCCAAATGTGATTAAGCTATTTTTCTGCATCTAAATAAAATCGTAAACAATATTTGAAACATGGGTTATGTAATACTATACTATCTAACGGTCTAAGACCAACTGAGCCCCTTGCTGCTGTCATCTCTTTGCTCGGGATGCTCTTGTTTTTGTATGGTCCCGCTATATACGTCGCACGTACAGTGCTGCTCAAAGGTTTGTGAAGCTCTTGAGCAATTTGGACTTTCCAGTTGTTTCAACCTGATTTTGTTGTTCAATCAGAACCATTACATTTGATATGAAATAAGAGGTGTAGGTTTATCAATTGAATGCATTGTTCTTTTTATTTATTTATTAATTTTTTTTAAATCAATTTTGTAGTCAAAACGTATCTAAAAATAGTTTATGGTCAATTCATGCAGTTGCAAAAGTAAGCGAACCCTAAGCTGCATTGCTTAAAACAAGCAAGTCAAGTAGGATCAGGTAGGACAAATTGGTAGTTAAACTAACCACTGAAATGGACCAATGAAATGAGAGGTTTAGCAAAGAAATTGTGCATGACTGACTGAAACAAAACCACGTCACTTAAGTCTTACCCAGGTGAACCCATATAGGTCAGTCATGCTGAGAGGAAGAGAAATCTCAGGGGACCTCAGGAAGTGGGTAGTGACAGCACATCTGTCTGGGGAAAGCTATAAAGTCATCTAAAAAATTTTTGCTTCATCATTCCACTGTGAAGCAGATCATCTGCAACTAGAGAACACTGAAAATTACTACAATCCTGCCTAGAAGTGGACGACCTTCTAAAATATCAGCAAGAACCACAAGAAAAATGATAATTCAAGTAAAAACCCAACTCGAACATCACATCAAGGGATTTGCAGACCTCTTTTGCTGCATCTGGGACACGTGCATGCTTCAACAATCAGAAGAAAAGTCAATCGACAAGGCTTTCATGGAAGGCTTGCTAGGTAGAAGCCTCTGTTCACAAAATGATCAAAGCTGCCCATCTCAACTTTGCTAGCAAGTACCTGGAAAACACTGAAGCTTTTTTGAAGTTTTTTTTCTTTTCTTTTTTGCAACATGACGATAATCCAAAGCCTTCCAGCAATACAACCAAGGTTGAAGAACAACAAGATTCATGTTCTGGATGTGCCCAGTCAAAATCCTGACTTAAATTCCAACCTCCCTCAACTGGCTGCATTTTGCAAGGAAGACTGGCAAAAACTTCCCCAAAGTAGATGTGAAAGACTGATAAATCACTAAAGAAAGTGTTTGGATGAAGTTCTCATTGCAAAAGGAGGTGCAATGTCTGATTAAGTGAGAGGTTCACATACTTTTGCACTCATGAAATCTTAGTTTTTCTTAAATCAACAACTTTTGTTCAAGAATGAATGACAATATTATTATTCTTTTTGTTCAAGTCCATTATTTTCAATGTCAGCATTGTAGATTTGGGTATGACTAAACATTTAATAAGGTTATTTTAATATTTTATACAAAAAATCTGACCATGCCTGCAGAGTTCACAAACTTTTGAGCAGAACTGTACGTATGTGATGTCATGGTTACGACTACTCACCGCGGCTGTGCGCATGTACGGCCAACTGTACCGTTCTCTGGCCCACCTCTCCCTATCATGCCTAACTGGGGATCCGAACGTACTCGGGCGCAGATCGATTGCGCTCACTTTACCGGACTTTAGCAGCAAGCGTGCTTGGGTACGGTACAATGGCCCTAGTGTGAGCGCGCTCTAAAGTGAATTACATAAAAAGTGAATAATGTTATGCCCCCAGGTGGACCAGGGTATCAAGGCGCAACATTAAACATCATCACACAAAATCCGGGTATCAAATAGGAGATTTAGAAAAGAACAAGATCCTGACAAGGAATAAAAATGACTTGTGAACAATGTTCCCTCTAATTTTTCATGTATCTGGGCATACACACAAGCTCCCTGAGCAAACTGAGGACTACTGTGAGCAACATCAGATATGCACGCTTTATTTTTAAATAAGTAATTTGGTCCACTTAAAAAAAAGACAAAAATCTGAAAAATGGGATGTGTAAATGTTATACAGTATGTGAGAGTCCTGCTTTGGCCTGGCTGAGGGTCCTGTTCTGGAAGATATGAGACATATACACCTTTCAGACATAACATTTTGCTCACATTAAAACATTCACATTTTGCACAATGACTTGTGCTGTAGCTTATGATGCAGTGCAAATTCCTGTAACACTTTGTCTGTAAAATATCTAATTACACAGTTTTTCTTGGCATTTCTACTACCCATAAATGATCTAATAATAACAACATTTAATGATTAATATCCATAAAGACAAAATCTTAATAACCTTCACTAGAATATGCACAAATCTTGACTTAAATTTTACCTTATTTTTCACGTCTGTCCTTCTCACTTCTCCAATGGTTGTACACTTTGTCCAGGTTGATGACAGCATTGATGCATTCCTTTTGATTGCAAGTAAAATATTGTCAATGAGAACTTTAACTTGTTCAGGGTCCGATTTTGTTTTGTTTGACAGCTCGTTCCTTTTCTCTCGGTCTTTTGCGCTCTCCCGCAATAATGTACCAATCCCCTGTCCCATCTTGAGTCTTCGTACAGTTTCGACAGCTTTTAAATGACTTTTATACTGAACGTGACACTTGAGATAGTCCAGCTTCCATTCAATCCACATTTTTCCCTCTGAAAACTCACTTGCTACTTTGGCATCGCTGCATGTTTTGCAGAGTAGACCTTTCTGACTTGAAAAAGAAAAAATCTCACCCAATTTCACCGCTTTTTCTTCAATTTGCACATACTCCGACAACCATTCCATCTTAAAAGAACTGCATTTCTTTTTTACTGTGGCTTGGTGAGTGGATGTGTCGCTGCCTGTTCGTTTCGCCATGATGCGGGGTTTGTATTAGCATCTATTAACCTGCTAGCTAACCTGCACGGCGCATATAGGCAGGGCCCAGACGCAAGCACCGTCAATGCCATGATTGGCTATTTGGCTTCGTACCGTAAGTGAACCGTATCGTATCATTGGCTGGACACCTGTCACTCACTGAGTGAGAAACAAAAAAACAATATTATTGGGCGAATTAATTAGATTAGATTAAGTCTAATATTAGATATTAATTAATACGTTATGTTGATGTTGTTTATGCGCTGGATAGATTTTCTTGTGCGCTGAGAATGTGCGGGCAGTGCGCGATTGCGCACGCGCGCAGCTTAGAGGGAACATTGCTTGTGAACATTTATTAACAATAGATTAACATTTTGTGTAGCCAAATTTAGAAATAGTAAAGTGCAGCTTAACCATAAAATTGAACTATGATAAAATATATCTATCTATATATAGGTTTTAATCAACCTCTTCTTCCTCTTCCTGATCATCATCCATATTTGTATGGATTTCATCAGTTGGTAAATCATCCTCATCTGTTTCCTCTTCTGCCAAGACATCGACAAAAGGGCTTTGGGCAGTGGTGTCAAAGTGCGGTCGTCGAGGGCCTGAGTCCTGCATATTTAAGAGATTTCCCGCGTTCAACACAGCTGATTCATATTTAAGCTCATCATTAAGCTCTGCGGGAGCTTGATAATGATTCTGATCATTGAATCAAGTGTGTTGGAGTAGAGAAACCTCGAAAACATGCAGGACTCAGGCCCTTGAGGACCGGACTCACACCTGTAGCTTAGGGGACGACGTCACCCGCAAACCATAGTGGTTCTAACTTGGCAGTCTCTGTTTTCATGTGAAATCCATGGTTGAGAGGGGATGGGATCTCTGGGTAGTGCTCATGAGCCTTTTTCCAAACGCATACCTGGAAGTTGACTCTTCTTATGTGCTTATGTTTTTCTTTGCCTCCTCGAAGAAGTAGAAGGAAGAGGGGAGAGAGAAACGAGACAAAGGGTGCAGGGTGAAGAGGAAGTAATGGGATTGGGCCAAAGTGTCTATCTTATTTCAAACTTGTTTTTATAACTAAAAAACTGAAAAATAAGGTGTAAGTATTCATCAATTACAAACGGAGATGGTTTAATTAGAAACAGAAATGGTCAAAACTCCGGATAGTGCCCTTAAATGTTGCGCCTTGATACCCTGGTCCACTTAGGGGCACAACATTATTCACTTTTTATGTAATTCACTTCATATAGTATAGTACTACATAACCCATGTTTCAAATATTGTTTACAGTTTTATTTAGATGCAGAAAAATAGCTTAATCCCATTTGAAATGGTAATTCTAGAATTTTCTGTTTTTTCCCCGATTTAGGGTACAGTGGAGTATTTTGGTCAGCGCTCCTCTAGTCCTCCAGATATAAAGCTCATCTTGGACTTAAATTGAAGTATATAAATGTGGGAAGTTTTTTATATACATTTGAGGCAGTGAGATGTACAATAAAATGTTTGAAATGGATCATTTGTCAGCGGAGATACTCTTTTTGGTCTTTTAGGGTATGTTGAGGATGATATTTGCGAATTGAAATACTGGAAGCCCATGATTATTTTCCTGCTCGTTCCCCCATGTGTCAGGATACACTACGCAAAATTTAACAGTTTTCTGACCATTTATGAAGCTGCTATACCTTGTCATTTGCAATTACACAATTTCGCCAGAAGCTTTTCCCAAAAAGGGTGTTTTTTAGCCTCATGCTCTTAAATTGCGACGGACTTTTTATTCATCTCTTCATTCATGTTCTTTAACACCACCACACTGGATTTCAAATAAAACGGGCAAGATGTGCTTTAATTGCAGACTTCCACCTTTATTTCGAGGGGATTTGCAGTATGGTCAATATTTGCCTCCCAATCTAACGCCGACAAGTTTGTCGTAATGCGTATTCATGACGATGGGACTAGCGTCGGCTAGCTGCTTGCTATATGCTAGCATTGAATATCTTCGGGTTAAACTAAGCTTGCGTTTGAAACAAAACACCACAGTCATGAACGCAGCGCCTACATCAGGTTATTCCAAACTGACTATAACCCGAATATTGCCTGCATGTAAATGTAGTCCGTGTTTAAGACATCAAGCATATGCAATTAGGCATGCCCATATTCAGCGTCTCTTGAATAATATGAGGAAGATGGATGGATGGACTTCAAGTGGCAAGAATGGCCGATATAGGTACCAGATTTGGTCAGGTGGTCAAATCAGCTTGGGGACCTTCGGCGGCCGGCTTGCGCGCATGCCGATGATGTTACGCAAAAGGATTGGCTGGAAGCTTTCCGGTGACGTAAAAGAGAATGTGTTCTTTTTTCCCCTGCAATTCACTGATTTGATAATGCTTTCAACATTTTAAAAGGCAAATGAGAACTTTGCAATTGTTGCTGGTAAAGTTCATAATTATAAAGTGTGTGGTGTCATGTTAAATGTTTTGACTATGGTGGGAGGTCACTGCCTTCGAAACATTTGTATTTGAATGTAAAGATGTTTTAAAAAAAAATGTAAATATTGGAACTAATTTGGTCCAATGAATACATAAGTCCCAAACTACATCAGAACACACTTTACACAAACTGCTCTACACGCTTTGACCATATTTACCTCTGTAAACACTACATTGTGAGTGATGTCGTCTCTTGTTCTGCGCATGCAGGTCTCTTTGGGGATGCCTTTGGTTCACACAAGAGTGACTGAATTCGCACTTAATATGTAATATGAACGATTACACAAAAAAAACCCGGATTTCACCCGAAAATCAGAATTGCTCATTAAGAACTGCAATGTGAACCTAACCTCTCACTGGTAATCACTTTTCAACACCTGCCTTCTCAATAAATTGAAAAGGAACCTGTGCCATTAGCAAATGGTGGTCAGAATAACTTAATGTGTTTCTGTCTCAGTTTTCACAAAGGGGAAGAAATGGCCTTCTTGGACAATCCAGCTATTATACTGGCCCACATCAGACAGTCACACGTGACCAGTGATGATACAGGAATGTGTGAAATGGTTCTCATCGACCAAGATGTGGATCTGGAGAAATGTCATTTGACTCGGGTACCTGGCAGCATCTGTGAGTCAGCAATGTTTGGTTCCTTAAATGAGGGATTCGGCACCATGACAGACAGTCACACTTGTGACCTCTCCCAGTCTATGGACATTACCTCCAGCTGGGACTTTGGCATCCGTCGACGCTCCAACACAGGTAGGTTTACCTTAGGGGTCACCTGATTAGCAGGGCAGGGTTTTTGTGAGGCCTTTCTTGCAGTAAATCAGGGGTTTTCCTGGCTCAAATTGAGGCGGTATCAGTGCCAATACAGTTTTATTTTAAGGTCACGTACTGGCAGCGGTGGCCGTTAACGATAAATAACTAGAATTTAGAAATCATAGGAAAAGAAAATTGCCAGTAATTTCATGCAATTTTAAGGAAAAATAATATATTGGGACATTTGGGTCTTTCTTTTAAATCGTCTGTCATTTTTGGGTGGGGAATTTTATGTACTAGTGTTATCGGCATTTGGTGTCAATATCGGTGACTACTCTAGAATTGAGTTTGTATTAGTTGGACAAAAAAGTGACATCGAACATACCTGATCCTGACTATGCACCATAAAGTACATGTATTCTGTAAATTAAACTGACTTGCTTTCTTTTACAGGCAACATACATTAATGCAACAAACATTAATTCATTAAAACGGTTCTGCCGTAACATTTCATAAGTGGCAGGTAGAGTCTTGGCCACTGTTTTTGCCAGTATTCAAAATATGAATTTCCATTGCATGATGTGGCGACGTCGCAAAGTACAGCCCATCAAATGCACAGAAGCTTGCACATACAGGTAGTCCTCTAGTTACAAACATCCAAGTTACGAATATTCGCAGATACGAACAAAGGCTGCCTGATGTCTATAAAAGCTGTATTTTGCGTGCAAGTTAATATTTAAGTGCGCGCCACATTATGGTACAGTATTGTACTGTAGTGCCCCTCTCTGCCACAACCCCGCTGAGCAGCACCGCGCCAACGGCACAGGAGCCACGGCGCACGCACTCGTAATGCTCTCGATATTGGCACCACACTGTGATTACGTTTCAGAGGCTCTCCTGGAGGATATTCATGAAAAGCAGTCTGTCGTCTTCTTTATCGGCGTAGTAGCAAAACGTACAATATATCTTCAGCTTCGAAATCAATTCGGTGGTTGCCATCTTGTCTTGTCATACGCACCAATCACAATTTATGTGAACTTCAGGGACAGTCGGAAAACATAGTTTCCTGAGACGTTACACCCAATTTGTAATGCCTTCCACTTCAGCCTCACATGAACTCAACTCAATAACTCCTCCACCATCTATGTGTACAGTAAGCATTTTTTTTTAATTGCATTGTACTGTGAGGAAATATGGTTCAGATAATGGATGGATGGAGGATGTAATTTAATGTATGGTTTTTAAAATTTAATGTATGTACTGTATAGAAAGTATATGTAAGGTATATAATTTAATTTGTTTATTATTATGGGCCTGCTAAGCGGAGCAAGCAGGCACATATTACTATCCTAGAAAAGGGGTTTATTATTTTTCAACTTATTATGGGCCTGCTAAGCGGAGCAAGCAGGCACATATTACTATCCACCCTAGAAAAGGGTTTATTATTTTTCTTCCATCGACGAATCTGCATCTTCAACCGTTAAGTCGTGAGAGGCTTTTGTTTGAGGTGAGCGTATCCTATACAAAATCAATGGAATGTTGCTGCGTGACGTTTGTTGGTGCGTGAATGTGCATGTTTCTTAAAGGGGCAGTAATACTTTTAGTTGATTATGGTTAACTTCCACATTTCTTGACCGATTTCAACGGTTTAAATTTTAAACTGTTCAGCTCATTTAAATGTTGGTTAAAATCAAATGTGTGTGCGTGAATGTGCATGTTTCTTAAAGGGACAGTAAGATACTTTTAGTTGATGTTGATTATGGTTAACTTCCACATTTCTTGACCGATTTCAATGGTTTAAATTTTTAACTGTTCATCTCATTTCAATGTTAGTTAAAATCAAATGTGTGTGCGTGAATGTGCATGTTTCTTAAAGGGGCAGTAAGATACTGTTGATTATGGTTAACTTCCACATTTCTTGACCGATTTCAATGGTTTAAATTTTAAACTGTTCAGCTCATTGAAATGTTAGTTAAAATCAAATGTGTGTGCGTGAATGTGCATGTTTCTTAAAGGGGCAGTAATACATTTAGTAGATTATGGTTAACTTCCACATTTCTTGACCGATTTCAATGGTTTAAATTTCATTTTTATTGCGTGTTTCCACGTGAGTCAGCAGGCACATTCAAAATTTCCGCGGAAATTTTTCTATTTCAAAGTTGTTGTTTTATAAACTTTTTTTAAACTCTTTTTAGATAACATATCGTCTAACTGTATTTTTGTATTTTGTAAGTCAGTCCATATTTGGTTATTTGGGTTTAATGCGTACTCATCCGTCAGTTGTTTAATTTCATCTTCCAAGTCTTTTTCAAATTTTTTATCCTGTTTCTTTTTACAAGATGAATATGATATAATTTTACCTCTAATTACCGCCTTCCCAGAGAAGAGATGGAGATAAGTCTGGAGAGTCATTTATTTCCAAAAAGTCTGCCCACTCTCTTCTTATAATTTTGTCAAACTCTGCGTCATTTAGCAGTGAGATGTTAAAACGCTATGTCGGGGGTGGTTTAAAGGTATAATCAACTTGTAGGGTAAGAAAGACTGGTTCAGTGTCGCTAATAACAGTAGGATGTATTTTTGTAACAATTTTATCAGCAATAGAATTATTTGTAAGAAAAAAATCAGTTATTGAAAAAGACCGGTGCACAGCAGAAAATAAGGTAAATTCCTTCTTAGTTGGGTTTTTAAGTCCCCAGATGTCGACGAGGCCAAAATCGTCCATATACCTATTACTTTAGTAGATTGTAATCGCCTTATACATGTTGTATTATTAGAATGATCTATTAATGGATTTAAGACTGTGTTAAAGTCTCCTCCAATAATAATAGTGGAGTTCGCTGCTGAATCAAACAGCTGAGAGAAAAATTCATGGAAAAAAGCCGGATCATCATTATTAGGGGCATATAAATTACCAAATGTATATATTTTATTAAATATAGTCACCTGAATAATAATGTATCGGCCCTCTGGGTATGTTACTGTATTATTTAGAGTAAAGAATACATTCTTATGTATGAGTATACAGACTCCTCTTTGTCTACTGTACAATAAGTAATTTTTCTTCTGATTTTTGTAGGAGACAAATATCTGCTTTTAATTTTAAGAGATGGTCTAAAAATTGTATTATTTTTGCCTGTGAGCGAGCGCCACAAATATTCCAGGAAACCAGAACTAATTTATGCATACAAACAATATAGACTCAGTCCTGTGTATATATCTGTATAGGCTATTTTTTTAATATTGGCATATTATAGGATAGAATCAAAGTGGTTAGGTGGTTTATGTAGTTTGTGTAAAATATGAGGTAACGTGTCAGTGAATATAACAATGATAAAACGGGGAGGGAGGTGAAAGTGAAGGAAATTAGCGGGGGATTAAACGTGTAACAATACACCAGTAACTGGTAACCTAAGCGAGATTTTTTTTGTTTAAATATATTTTAGATATAGTTATGTATTAATATTATATTTATATATATTTATTATATTTAATAGTTGGCCATCGATGTATAGCTTATCAACGACTATCGTAGTCCGTTTACCCTCCTGCCTATTTTTGTCTCATTATAGGAAACAGTACCCTTCACCGCTCATTAATCTCTCTCTGGAATTGGTCATTCATTCCAAAAGAGGTCCCTTTAAGCTCCCGTCCTTTATTTTTAACAAATTATTATTATGGGCCTGCTTGCGGAGCAAGCAGGCACATATTACTATCCTAGAAAAAAGGGTTTATTATGGGCCTGCTAAGCGGAGCAAGCAGCAGCGAAGCTGCTGCTTGCGGAGCAAGCAGGCACATATTACTATCCACCCTAGAAAAGGGTTTATTATTTTTCTTCCATATATTATCTTCCACCGACTTTTCCGCAAAAATGCGGCCCGAACCGTACATCGCACCGGGACAAATGAGGTATCAAACGATGCGGCTCGCTCTGACTCGCTGCGCTATTATTTTTCTAAGAATTCCCAGTTACCATGGCGACGCTATTCCCAAAAAACTCCCAAATAAAGTCCCATAGGAATGAATGGGAATCCGAAAGAGATCAACTCCAATCAAGCCCCTTTTTCAAAGACACGCTGCGCGCGCATACGTTAACCGACCGATATGAATTTTAGCTCATTTTGTTGGAATTTTTGTCATCTTTAGCTCAGTGTCAAAAAAAAATTTAAGGAATGAAAGCTCTCCCCCCTGTGCGGGTTCAAAGACAGTGAGTGAAATATCCTTTATCCCATGTGTGTGTATTGCATGAGCTAGAGCGGACCAATTAAGAAACAGAGTGAAGACAGAGAAAAAAATTGATTTCAAGTTTCACTTCAACTCGTCACCATGGCCACAATCTTTGCTCACTAGACATCAAATTCGCACATTTTGTAGCCACAAGCCTCTGCTTTCTGAAAAACTAAGTTTTATTTGGCTAAGGTGTCATTTAGTACCTTTATTTTCACTTTAAGCGAGGAGAAGTCGCACATTTTTGATCTCTTTTCAATGTAATTTTCGCCGTTTTTCCCTCTTCATTTTCGATCAATCATAAGTTTTCAACCTGCTCTCATTTGGTCATTTTTCATCCGATTAAAAAACTGAGAACATGCTCGCGTTCCCCAAACCCTTGCCGTTCTAACGAGCCATGTCTGGAATCTGCATCTTCAATCGTTAAGTCGCGAGAGGCTTTTGTTTGAGGTGAGCGTAATCCTATACAAATCAATGGAGTGTTGGTGCGTGACGTCTCCTCACAACTTAAAATCAAATGTGTGTGCGTGAATGTGCATGTTTTGTAAAGGGGCAGTGAGATACTGTTAATTATGGTAGATTCCACATTTCTTGACCGATTTCAATGGTTTGAATTTTAAACTGTTCAGCTCATTGAAATGTTACTTAAAATCAAATGTGTGTGCGTGAATGTGCATGTTTCTTAAAGGGGCAGTAACATACTGTTGATTAATGTGCATATTTCTTAAAGGGACAGTAAGATACTTTATTTGATCTTGATTATGGTTAACTTTTACATTTCTTGAGCGATTTCAATGGTTGAAATTTTAAACTGTTCAGCTCATTGAAATGTTAGTTAAAATCAAATGTATGTGCGTGAATGTGCATGTTTCTTAAAGGGGCAGTAATACTTTTAGTTGATTATAACTTCCACATTTCTTGAGCGATTTCAACGGTTGAAATTTTAAACTGCTCATTGAAAAGAGTTGCAAGAGTTAGCAGGCCCATTCAAAATTTCCGCGGGAATTTTTCTAGTTGTTGTTATTATTATATCATCTTCCACGAATTTTCTGCTAAAATGCGGCCCGTACCGTAGATCGCACCGGCACGAATGAGGTATCAAACGATGCGGCTCGATCTGACTCGGTGCGGCATTATTTTTCTAAGAATTCCCAGTTACCATGGCGACGCTATTCCCAAAAAACTCCCAAATAAAGTCCCATAGGAATGAATGGGAATCCGAAAGAGATCAACTCCAATCAAGCACCTTTTTCAAAGACACGCTGCGCGCGCATACGTTGACCGACCGATATGAAAATTAGCTCATTTTGTTGGAATTTTTGTCATCTTTAGCTCAGTGTCAAAAAAAAAATTAAGGAATGAAAGCTCTCCCCCCTGTGCGGGTTCAAAGACAGTGAGAAAAGGGGAAAAGTCGCCTATTTAGAGTGTGACTAATTAAGGCTTCAGTGACGGGAACCAAAAAATCTATTTCCAAAAGTTTCACTTCAACTCGTCACCATGGCCACAATCTTTGCTCACTAGACATCAAATTCGCACATTTTGTAGCCACAAGCCTCTGCTTTCTGAAAAACTAAGTTTTATTTGGCTAAGGTGTCATTTAGTACCTTTATTTTCACTTTAAGCGAGGAGAAGTCGGACTTTGGCGCCTATCTCCTCCATGTTAATTTCGCCGTTTTTTCCCTCTTCATTTTCGATCAATCATAAGTTTTCAACCTGCTCTCATTTGGTCATTTTTCATCCGATTAAAAAACTGAGAACATGCTCGCGTTCCCCAAACCCTTGCCGTTCTAACAAGCCATTTCTGGAATCTGCATCTTCAACCGTTAAGTCGCGAGAGGCTTTTGTTTGAGGTGAGCGTAATCCTATACAAATCAATGGAGTGTTGGTGCGTGACGTCTCCTCACAACTTAAAATCAAATGTGTGTGCGTGAATGTGCATGTTTTGTAAAGGGGCAGTGAGATACTGTTAATTATGGTAGATTCCACATTTCTTGACCGATTTCAATGGTTTGAATTTTAAACTGTTCAGCTCATTGAAATGTTACTTAAAATCAAATGTGTGTGCGTGAATGTGCATGTTTCTTAAAGGGGCAGTAACATACTGTACATTATGGTTAACTTGCACATTTCTTGAGCGATTTCAATGGTTGAAAGTTTAAACTGTTCAGCTCATTGAAATGTTAGTTAAAATCAAATGTATGTGCGTGAATGTGCATGTTTCTTAAAGGGGCAGTAATACTTTTAGTTGATTATAACTTCCACATTTCTTGAGCGATTTCAACGGTTGAAATTTTAAACTGCTCATTGAAAAGAGTTGCAAGAGTTAGCAGGCCCATTCAAAATTTCCGCGGGAATTTTTCTAGTTTCTGTTTAAAATGCTCAAGCCGCCATTCCTAAAGCTGGAGCCATGACCATGGGCCGGGGGAGCGACGAGGCTCCAGGCTCTCATTCAAGTGGATGGCTCTGCTGCAACCCGGCAGCAGTGTGTGCGCACGCTATTTTTTTTATTTTGTATTTTTTATTTTTTACTATAATTATCAAAAATTAAACCACTAGTACATATTAAATTCTAAATATAGTTCAGTGTTGTTGTAAAACTGTTATGTTTATTGTATATACTGTATTTTTATGACTTTGGCGAAGGCTGGAGGGTGCCTCTGCTTCGCTTGAAACCAGGAAATGGAAATGTGCAATGGAGTTGCTCCGTGATCTGTTTCTTCTTCGGCAGTTGCTTCAGGCCGACTTTCCGGCGCACTGCTGTTGATGTAGCACCTCCATAGTAGCGCAACGCTGCAACTGCAGTTAAAATACGTTGCTGCCGAGCTCAATCAACATAGCTACAGTGCTGTGTTGAGCGATATCAGTCGCTCTGGCTTGGGGCGGCGTAAAATAGAGCTGGAGGCGGCTGAATTTTAAATGCAGGAAAAACCCTGATGCGTGCAAGGACACCCAGAGATCTTGCTTTGCACTGTTTGAAGGGTTTGTGTGACTAATCTGGGTTTAAACGGTCATTGACAGTGTTTAGTCCCTTGAAGTGAACCCAGATTCCAGTTTAAGCATGCAAAAATTAGAATACAGTGGTCCCTCACTACAGTGGTCCCTCACTACTTTACAGTTCACTTATTGCGGACTAATTTATGCTGCTATTTGTATTTTTTTATTTTTTGTGTGTGTATTTTTTTACAAAAAAAACAGCTTTCTTTCATTTAACACAATCTATTACATTTCTTAACAGAAATATAGAATATTTGGTAAATTAAGAAACGTGTACCATGATAAGTAAAAAAAACAAATGGTGACATTTTTCTTCTTTTAACTCTTTGACTGCCATAAACGTTATAAAACGTTTAGCATAAACCTAGGGAAGGGCGCCGAGGACGTTAAAAGACGTCCCCTATGTTTTGTTTTGTTTTTTTCAAAAACGGGTGCAGGAAAGCCTTGGGCAGCTGTGCTGAAAGTATCAGGCAGATCTGATTAGTCAAAGACTCGTTTTGGCCCCTAGAGGGCAGCGATGACTCTCTTTGCACAAGGTTGGATGGGCCGCCCACCGTGGGCGTCAGTAGAAGACGTGAGGCGGAGCTAGAGTGTTGAGGAGACATGGCTGAATAAGCCCACAATGGCTGCCCAAGCAACCGGTTGCAAGCAGCTCACGCTTGAGCATTTTTTTCAAAGACGGAAAGCATCAATCAATACTAAAAAGCGCATTGATGTCAACGATGATGATGACAACGAGCTCTACGCCAAAGTTGGAAGCTTTGGCGTGACTGTTATGAACACGTAGTAAGCCTCACCGGTAAGCGCGGCTAGCGCGGCTAGCGCGGCTAGCGCTGCTAAGGCCGGAAAACGCGCACAATAGCCGGCCGGGTACTTCTACACAATCGGACATTCGATCGGGCGATGGAGAGTTGGCATCGACCAATGCAGATTGATGATGATGATGAGGAGGACTCCGAGCTCTACGCCAAAGTTGGAAGCTTTGGCGTGACTGTTATGAACACGTAGTAAGCCTCACCGGTAAGCGCGGCTAGCGCGGCTAGCGCTGCTAAGGCCGGAAAACGCGGAGCTGCACAAGCGGACATTCGATCGGACAATGAAGAGTACCCCGAGTCCAATGCATATTCATCGGAGGAGCGGGTACAGTCTGATCACGGAGAAGACACTGTTTCTGGACTACGATGCCACCATGAATGGAGTGGATAAAATGGATCAGAACATCTCCTACCACCCGGTATAGCAACTGAAGGACGCGAGGAAGCGAGACGTAACACCACCGTAACGTAACCGTAGCATGATCCTGATATTAGACTTGATGACACACTGCAGTATATACTTGCTATTCCCCGGAAAAAAACGGCCGGCAAGAAAGTGGCGCACGCGAAGAGGCAATCTGTTGTGCAAATGCTGTTGCGTCTCTTTGCACGCAGGAGAGTGTTACAAAAAGAAAAACTGTCGTTGAAACATCCACATATTTGTAAATAGCACCACAGTTGCACACATTTGTAAATAGTTTGCCAAATTGTTGTCAAATTGTTACACTGTTGAATGTAAATAAACGTATTTTGCTATCAAAAAACACTTTTTCATTCTTGGTGGTAGTGTTTTATAGAAGTAAAGCACTATTTAGGTGTTTGTGGCATCATTCATGGACAAAAAGAAGTGTCAAATTCACTAGAATGCATGAAATAATATCGTTTCACTAAAAGCTTGATTTCTCCGTATTTTGGTCCAACACAGGCGAAATTGGGTCAAACTAACCATTTTCTATTGTTGATTACTAAAGAACGGAATAAGGTAGAAACAAACTCTTTTTTTCTGATGAAAGATGAAAGTCCAATCTTTCATTTGGTAGTACGTGTGTTTCCATAGTCCAAACAGAACATTTTTTGTGGACCTTGAAAATCAGTCAAAATGCTTAAATCGGCTGGCACTGGCGGCATCCCTTTTCTGAAAACGTCTGGCAGTCAAAGAGTTAATGCTTCTTATCAAGTCAGTGTCCCATCACTGGTGAGCCATTTTTAGAACAGATCACAGTTGTTACTTGTACACTCTGGAACCTATAACACCCTACACAGTAAGGCCAATGTGTGTCTCGTAGAAAAACAAGTTAATTGAAGGCAGTTAACTGCAACAGGCTCGTTAACGCAACACGCAAGAAGAGCTCACTAAGGTGACAGATAGTATTAGTGGTTATTGAAGAAGGAAAAAAAAAGACCTCTACTTAATTCACCTATCGCGGGTGGGCATAGAGCGGAACACCCGCAACAAGTGAGGGAACACTATACTGATAAAAATATCATGCTCTCTTGCCTTGACAAGTCTAGTTTCACAAGCTCCTAGAGATACCATGATACCTGTTCTACTTGACAGAGCATGAATCTGAAAATTAGATCCTTAATTTTTAATGAATGAATGAATAATCCCAGACATATTTGGCCTAACGTGAAAAGATTAGAAACTTCGCATGTGCTACTGGCACTTATGACAACAATGAAATGCAAACCAAATGTTGTGCTATTGATGGTTGCACTAGTGCAATGCATGTTTTCATTGCGCTAAATAATTGTCAAATGGTCAGCAGTGTTGGGCATGTTACCCTAAAGAGGTAATTATAGTTTCAAATTACTTATCTTATTATAAAAAGTAATTCCGTTAGCAATGGAGTAACTGCTTTGTAAAAGTAAGTAGTTACCTTTTTTTCTTTTTCTTTCTGAGATGTAAAAGTAAGTGGCTCAGGGTGTAGAGACGGTCGTTCAGTAACCAGAAGGTTTGCTGTTCGATCCCTGCTCTCCCCAAGTTGTTGTGTCCTTGGGCAAGGCACTTCACACACATTTCCTTAGGCATGTTGGGGTACAGGTACATTCAAAGCCAAATTTCTTTAAAAATGGCATAATATACCTTTACATATGGATTGTTGTTATTTTTTTTGCCAGGTGTGATGAGTGTGGAAAGCTTTTTGGTCAGTGATAAGACCCTAAAACTTTTTTTTTTTTTTTTTTTGGGCAACGAGTTTCCCCCACTGGCATTTTTTTTAAAGTATATATGCTTTTATTGTCTATAGAGGGCATCAAAAATAAATAAATAAATAAAAAGTACATATGTATGGATATGTCTGATGCCACTGAACATTTTGAGTGGTGGACTCATATATTATAAATATATTCATAAATGACTTAGTCATCACACTTACAAAGAGTATCCAAATTTTGGACAAAACACCTTATGTGTTATGAGGTGAACATTTGTGAGCAGCAGTATGGTTTCATGCTAAAAAAAAAAAAGTACCACAGATGCAGTATTTGCTTTGAGGATGTTGATAGAGAAGGTCAGAAGGAGCTGCATTGTGTCTTTGTAGATCTGGCGAAAGCTTATGACAGGGTGCCCAAAGAGGAACTGTGGTTTTGTATGAGGAAGTCTGGAGTAGCAGAGAAGTATGTTTACGTGGTGCTGGACATGTATGAGGACTGTTAGATAGTGGTGAGGTGTGCTGTAGGTGTAATGGAGGAGTTCAAAGTGGAGGTGGGACTACATCAGGGATCAGCTCTGAGCCCCTTCTTGTTCGCTGTGGTAATGGACAGGATGACAGACAAGGTTAGACAGGAATCTCCATGGACTATGATGTTTGCAGATGACATTGTGATCTGTAGTGAGAGCAGGGAACAGGTGGAGGAGAAGCTAGGGGTTGTGGAGTTTTGCCCTGGAAAGGAGGGGAATGAAGGTTAGCCGTAGCAAGACTGGGTATCTGTGTGTGAATGGGAGGGACCCAAGTGGAAGAGTGAGTTTACAGGGAGAAGAGACCAAGAAGGTGGAGGAATTTTAGTATTTAGGGTCAACAGTCCAGAGCACTGGAGAGTGTGGAAAATAAGTGAAGAAGCATGTGCAGGCAGGCTGGAACGGGTGGAGAAAAGTTTCAGGTGTGATGTGTGATAGAAGAGTTTCAGCTCAAATGAAAGGAAAGGTTTATAAAACTGTGGTGAGACCAGCAATGTTGTTGTCTGTAGACGGTGACAGTGAGGAAAAGACAGAAGGCAGAGCTGGAGGTGGCAGAGATGAAGATGCTGAGGTTCTCTTTGGGAGTGACCAGGATGGATAGAATCAGGAATGAGTACATTAGAGGGACGGCACATGTTAGAGACTTAAGAGATAAAGTCAGAAAGGCTAGACTGAGATGGTTTGGACATGTCCAGAGGAGAGATATATTGGCAGAAGGATGCTGAGTTTCCAAATGCCAGGCAGGACGTCTAGAGGAAGACCAAAGAGGAGGTTTATGGATGTAGTTAAAGTGGACATGAAGCTAGTTGGTGTGAAAGCAGAGGATGCTGAGGACAGGGTTAGATGAAGACAACTGATTCGCTGTGGCAACCCCTGAAGGGAAAAGCCAAAAGGAAAAGAAGACCGAGGAGTTAAGCATTTCCCCTTTCATGGCGAAGTAAATATGAAACACACAATTTGATGCTCCGCCCCCGTCATATAGTATTTCGAAACCTCAAGATTTCTTACACTGTGATCCCAAACATATACCATCATTACTTCGCCATCTTTTGGGACATCACAAGTTCACTAATCTTAAAAATTTATAAACACATCAGAAACATTTTGTCAAACAAAATTTCAAACGACTAATGTAAAAGTAAAGTTCAAATATATATTTGCACAATTATCATTCCGAATAACTGCCAGACTCTATGTAAACATTTGACCACACTTTTGCAACACAAAAGTTGAACTTGTGCAGTGAATCATCAAAAGTACTGATAACGAGCAATAATAGTTGTGGAGAAATGATTGCAGAAATATTTTGCTTGACATTCACATCTAGTAGCATTTTATGCTGTTGTGGTGTGATGGGTTTAAATTAGTTGAATTAATTGCTTTTGGTTTTTGCTGGTGTTTTTTTTTTGTGGTGTTAAGGTGCCAGGGTATGAGGTTTTTTTTTGTGGTGTTAAGGTGCCAGGGTATGAGTTTTTTTTTTGTACTAATCCGTTCCCACAGTTTACTAATCCGTTCCCACAGTTTACTAATCTGTACCTACAGTTTAGCACATCGGGTTAGGGTTACACTCTAATGCAAGTTTGATTTATTTGAAAACTGGAGTAGTGTTGAGTGTGAAACAGGTGAGAAACTCCATGCCATTTTGATTTTGTGGAAATGATACAGGTTAAAATCAGTTTTTTAAAACTGTAGGCAACGAGGAAACCAGTGTCTATACCAACGCAAAACTGTGAAAACACTGCCATCTTCAGGCCAGAAAATGCAATTGCGGTTTAGGTTTCATAATCTAGGCTGCTAGAGCCAACTTAATCGTCACTGCTCATTTGAGTTATCCATCGTTTATAGAATACATAACTAATCCTCACATCAAATTTACCAATATCTCCCGCCAGACGGAGCGCTTGTGGAAGCTAAACTGAATACTGTATAAATTTGCCGATATTGGAGGATCTATGGCGAGAGCTAGAGTGCTTCATGGCTCATGCGCACTACACATTACATGTTAGCATTAGTAGCTATGTTGCGCGAGCTAAAACAAATGTCACAATTTGAGTCTGCCGGCTCCCACGGGCCTTCCTGTTCCGACCAATCTGTTTAGGTCGGTGGGGTATGCTCAAAGAATCTCCTTGTATTTCTTCTCTTATTCACTTTATGGCAATTTTACCACAGAGAGCTATCGTTTCTTCTTCTTGTGTTCTTCTTTGTTTCTTATTGACGTGCTGAATTGTGGGTACAGATTACTAAACTGGGTACAGATTACTAAACTGGGTACAGATTACTAAACTGTGGGTACAGATTCGTAAACTCTGGGTACAGATTCATAATCTGTGGGTACAGATGACAAAACTGTAGGTACAGATTAGCGAAAACATTTTTTTTTTCATACCCTGGCACTAGAGGGGCTCCGTAGTTTATTTATTTTTTGGATGGTTAAATTAATTTGGGGTTGGTGAATTTAAAGGTAGACAGAATGTTTAGTTTGGGCTCTCTGGATTCTTATTGTAAAATTGGTGAAACATTGGTCAAGATGTGTATTTCTGGTCAGAAAGCTGCAATACTTTAAAACTGGATTTAAGAATTGATATGTTGTGGCTGTTTTATTAGGGCTCCAACAAGATAGCCATGAGAAACCCGGGGCTGCTGGTAAGATAAGAGGGATGGTCCACTTGAAGATTCATTGTGTTTTAAGCACATTTCAGTTGTTTTATTTATGCAATGCAATGCTTGTTTTTAGTAACATAACATTCTTTTTTTGGGGGTCATTTTTAGTCTGACTGAAATTTTGCATCTGTGCTCCTTTTTTCAGCCCAAAGACTTGAAAGACTGAGGAAGGAGCGTCAAAACCAGATCAAATGTAAAAATATTCAATGGAAAGAAAGATCATCCTCTAAATCAGGTAGTGTTAATTTAACCTTCAACTGTTTCTCAAGTGTTTTTGTTGTTATAGTTTTTTAATTAGGACATTTTCATTGTTTCAGCAGTGGATACAGGAAACTAGAAAATAACATGCAAAAAGAACAGGATATACAGTGTTTCCCACAAATTTGAAATGTTGAGGGGTAGGGGTGTACAAGCCCCCCACGCCCCTTTCCAGAAACAAATAGTGCCATTTTGCACTTAATATCGTGCATTTTAGTGAATTTGTTGTTGTAACATTACTCAGTGACTCCATATTGTTTTTACTTATTTTATATTAAAATAATAATAAATATACAATAATTCTGTCATATCTGATTATAAATGAAAAAAAAAAACAGGATCGGGATGGATTGGACGTGAATACACAATCCCAAAGCACAAACTGTGAGCATATAGTGCACAAAGTGCTTCGCGGTGGTTAAAGAGAAAATATGATGGGATTATTCTGGCCAAAGTTAATAATGCTTTCCCTTACAGAGAAGAAAGCAAAACAATGAAAAATATCAGACACTTTAACCCAGACGTTCACAATCCATTCACATACCGTGGCGTACCTTGTCCAGCCAGTGTATTCGCCTTCTCTCATTGATCGCTCCCATGCTTCTCGCAACTTTACTTTCAAAGCCCAGTTTCAATGACCAGTTGGAGTTCCTTTGTTAATCCTCCCGAAATGATGGCAAGCCCCAACTTCGTTTTTCTTGCTTCTTTCCCCCTTCCGAATCATGGATTAATTGATGTGGAATTATCTCGCGACTGCTCTATTTTCATGTACAACCGCGTAACTGATAGCTTGCAGTTTAAATTGCCTCGTAAGCATGTCTCTTAGCTGATGCTATTTTCCGAAGTTTCAAACCGATGTTGTTTTGCACAATGCAAATACCGGAGGTATTTTGTTATCCGTTCCTGCTCGGTCTCGGCCGGTGTTAGAAGCGTCTCCGCAAATAGCGCCCGGCGGCTGCACGTCGCCAAAAAGGTGGGGTCCAAACACGGTAGACGAAATGAAGTACAGGAGACAGGAGGTCACACTGCAATTTGGTGTTTTATTTTCTCTTTTTATTCACTTTCTCGTTCCATCTCCACATTCGATTACATAGAGCTGCATTTCTCTTCTGCCTTCTGCCTTCTCCGCTCCGTCCGCCCAGCCAGCCCAATCAGAAACGTGTGTTGGCAACAGCAAAATTTACCCCGAGGGTTGTCTTGAAGGAAAACGCCGGTACATTTTCTAGAAAACTTTTTGGGCGGCGGCCAGTTTACTTGGGCGGCCCGCCCAAGTATTAACATGGTGTGGGAATGGCTGATATATACTAGGGATGCACCAAATTTTTGGCCACCGAAAATATCCAGAAAAAAATTGTAAAAATTGGCATTTTCGGCATTCACCCGAAGTAAAATTGAAGCCCAAAAAAATGCGGTCGAAATAGGACGTTGTGGTAACGCAAGCCAAAAAAACTGCTGCAAGCAAGCGCATGTCTGAATTAAACTCCAATCACCAGGGTGAGTGTTCCGCCTCACTGGCGTTTCACCGTGTGAGTACTCATCCAGCAGCTTCATTGCGCACACCGGAAAAGGGGAGGGGCGCTGCTTGGTGCAGACCTGCCAACTGTTGCGGATTATCCATATTTTGTTAAAAAAATAAATATACGCTTACGCGTTACGGCCTGTTGTAGAATTTTCAGCAGTTCGGCGAGATGAATGAAACCGTCTGGAAAACAATTTGCCTTTTGGGTTTCTTTATATTTGAAGCTTCAAATATACACTAGTCTCACAGAGCGGTTTACATGGTTGTGGTCTGTGAGAGAGTGCACAGAAAGAATCACGGGACGATTCTTTATGCTGCTTCGTTAGGAATTTGGGAGGAAGAAAGGAGGCAGGAAGGAGCAAGCTTATCAGTTCAAGGTTACTTTGGTATTGCTTTCTGTCCAAGGAATGAAAAGCCCTTTGTTAACGAAAATACAGGTGTCCACAATACAGTAGGCTATAAACTTATGTTAATATGTACTGAATAATTATTTTCCATAACATTCCCCCCTTTTGATCATATATTGATCCACTAAAAATAAGAATACAGGAAAGATAAGGTGAAACACTAGCCAGCTTCCCACCCTAGCCACGGAATAAGGGAAACCTTCATAAAACACGTCTGGAAAAATGCTGTTTGTTCGGAGGACAGGCCCACCTTAACAATACGGCAAAAAAAAGAAAAGAAGGGAAAAACAAAACCCAATATATACAAGTCCAATAAAGCAAAACCATAACACAAATAACAGAGAAGGAGCAACAATGGCAAAACGGGAGCGCTAAAAAATAAAAATACAAACTATCAATCCATACACATAGTAAAACAAACTGTATATGTGAGGGAGAACCAAGGCCACCGATGCCTGGACAGCAATGATCGGCTCCAATTGTCAAGTTATTTGATTTAAGTGCAGTTTCTCCAACTTGAAAGAGAGACAAGCATTCACTTGAAGATTCCAACTGGGTTTCACTCAATAACAAGTTTTCCTTTTCTTCCTTTTATTTTTTCAAGGCATTGATTATTAGATGATCATTAGGTGAAAAACCGGCTGTGTCTTCAACTTTTGAAATCTTGCCCTGCACGCCGATCACTCCACAGCTGTCAGCGATACTTAAGAATGCAACACGGTGCTGCTAGCTAGCACTATGCTAACTGTAGGGCTTATTTTAACGTGACACCAACGGTGCCACTCCTTAAATGCTCCGGGTGAAACAGGTGGTCTGCTCATGTCAATCTGAAAATTATCTTACAAGATTTATTTACTTTCTACATTATCTCCGTTCTTTATTTCTATAATTTTAATTTCTACTTTTATTCATATCAAATAAACTTAATATTACGTTAATATACTTTAACTGTTCATTTTTATTTATTTGAATCTCTATAATTCTCTATAAAATTAAAAGAATGTTTGAGACCACTGGTTTGACTTCACACCTCCCACTCTGCCTTCCTAAATTGAAGCTTAGAGAAGGGCGCCTACTTTAAAAGCAAACTTTTTAGTCTTTGCACAAAGTTCATGAAACATTCAAGACAATGTCCCGACTTGGCTGTCTATCTGTTCTTCAATTGGTAACAAGACGACGAGCCGCCTGACGTCCCTGTGGAGGATAGTTGGATCTTCTCCTTCTATCCATCAGAGGCAGGTTGGTTGATTTTTGCTTTCTGAGCTCTTGCCACAGACACATAGTAGCTGGGAAAGATCCTGATGTTAACGTCCCTCACAATGCCTTTGGTTTCTGGATTGGTGCTGACAACTCTGCCAAGCTTGAGTCTGATGATTGGGCCTTCAGGTACATCACTGCTCCATAGGGATGCTCGCTTCCGTCGGAGAATGTGATTGCGACAGGTTTTCCAGTATAGCATGGGGGAGTTAAGGCTCTGGTGAACTTGACTCTACCAAGTTAGATGTACTCCTCCAAAAGCTGAATTGCATCCTTTCTTAAGCTGTGCGAGAGAGCTATGTCCCACGAGTCCTCGACTGGACAACTTTCCAGCTTCGCCTCTTGGAATGCCCATCTCACTAATATAAGCTCCTTTTTGCTTCATAAGAGTCACCAGCCCGACCGCGTCATACAGCCCTGACACTTGGCTAAGAAGTTCTCGTCGCGTCAGCGGGTTTGGTGTTTGCTCTCTTACTTGATCGTAATGGAGGTCTTGGCCAAGTCTCATCTTTTTCTTTCTCTTTGAGAAGTTGACTCCGACCATGACAGGAAGCTTGTCCTCCTCCACCAGATACCCTAGACTGAGTGCTTTGTTGTTCTCATCACGGATTTGATTTGGCAGGACCACAGACTTTATCTTGGCCTCCTTCAGCTTGGTGTTGCTTTGGTTCCTGCCTTTTTGCCCAGAAAAAATCCAGGGCTTGAGCTCAAACCTTCCAGTTTTGAGGATTTTCTCCACATTTTCAGTGATTGTCTTCAGCTGATCAAGGTTGTTGTGGGATGTGACGATGTCGTCAATGTAGCTGTCAATGAACCTGACGTTCCACTTTGAGGTGGATGAAAGGAGGAAGGTCAGCAGTTTCGTGCATTGCAAGCTGTGCAATGCACCCTGCTGGTTTATCGCCAATATTCACCCTTGTGATCGCATACTCCTCCAAGTCCGCATCCTTTGAATCTCGCCAGAGAAATTTATGCAGATGCAACTCTTTGTCCTCCAGCCACACAGAGTTATACATCTTTTTTTTATGTCCCCCAAAGCAGCATACACTCTACTCCGAAACTTGAGGACAGCATGGATCTGATTGAGGACATCCGAACTTTTCATCAGCAGGTCATTTAAACTCACTACTCTGAACTTTTGGCTGCTGTTCCACACAAGTCTCACTGGGGTCGTGACTGAGTGTGGGTTAGGAGCTATGAGGTGACTCGCGTACCAGACCGGCCCAGTCCAGCTGAGAATTGTGTTCCTGGACAACTTTGTTGCAGCCTTTCTTTCCACCATATCATGTACCTGAGCAGCGTAAGCAATCTTCCACTCTGGTTCTTTTGGCCAACTGCTTCTCAGTTCTAAGGAATGTAGCCTCAACTGTTCTTTTGTTGTTGGGCAGGGAAGCAGGATCTCCCAGCCAAGGATATCTGGCTTGCTTTGATTGTCACTTTGAGACATAGCTCCTTCTCCTCAGCAAGAGTCACTGCTTTGCCTCCTGGCTGGCAGTTTCTACAGCGACAGCCGCCACATCTTGGTTCGCATGCTGCGCTAATACGGTCCCACTTTCACGATTTGCAGTTAAGGTGCTTGACTCCTGGAACTCGGTGGTGGTGACTTCTTGGTCTGGTAGTTGCAGCTCTGAAACACAGCCAATAACCCGTCCAAATTTTTTGTTCAGCATTGGCTGTGATCTCCAGAAGCATCATGATTACTGGCAGTTCTTGCAGTCCACTTTCCACCAGAAGGCTTGGTTGCTCCTTCACAGTATTGAAAGTTCTTGATGTTGTGTTTGAAAACACATCTCGGCCAATTCTGGTGGGAGTTTGCTGAAAAATTCCTCTTGCTCCTCTGTGTATTTCCTTCTGCTTTTCCCCTCTTCAGAACTGAATTTGCTCTTTTTCTGACTTGTACTGCTTTTCTTTTTTTCCAGCACTGGGGCACAGATAGTAGTGATGCTCAACCGTGTGCTAATTTTTGCAGTCTTGACTTTTATACAGAAAGGATGGATTGCAGTATGAAACATCATCATGAATCTCAAGGCACCTCCTGCATGCTCCAACTTTTCCCACAGCAGCTTTCTTCTCTGCAAGTTTTAGCCCTTTAAACTGTTTGCAGAAGTAGAGCTTCTTCCTGTGCTTCCCATCGCCACAGACCACACAACCTATGTGGCCACTCTCCAACTTTGTGGACTTGGTCCTGGCTTGTCTCGGGTCCGTCCGGGTTTCTCTTTTACTTGGTTTCTCTTCCTTCAGTTGCTCGAGCTGCTCATCAATGTTTTCTTG